>NC_090755.1:10278737-10531237 GCF_036898095.1 Palaemon carinicauda
AACCAGGGGACGTATATCTTGATACGACAAATAGCAATCTTCACCCCAAATAGCGTTTTCGCTTCAAGGGGGAAAAGTGGCAAATTGTGAAGGGGAGCCGATATCAAGGTTACCCTTCCTCCCTTACTACTGCGAGTATCTAGATGGAGCTGTATCTCGCCGCCATGTTTATTCCTTGTAGCGTTGAGCATGGTGCTACAGATATAGTAGTTTCGGGAAGGATCCTGCCAAGGCCTTTTCTATAGAAAACAAGGGCGGGTCCATCAGGACAACGTGGCTATCTCACCCAAAAATAGATTTTTTGCTTCGCTCAAAATCCGTTTTTTGGGCTCAGGCCATGTCGTCCTGATGGAAGGTTGCTAGAGAATTATTTAGAAAGTACTGTATCTGTGGATTTTCCAAAAGTGCCTTAACCTCGGGACAGTTATTCCTTGGTCATCCAGACCATAGAGACATATGACGTTACCGTTATACGTCATTACTGCTAATCATAAACCATGTTAGTGCTTCCTGCCCCCTGCAGGGAAGAGTCATACTAGACATAGGAAAGGAGTCTCAAGGTTTGCATATAACATATGAACCAACCTAGCATCAAGTACATACAGGTCTTGTATGTGTTACCAGATAAAGTTTGTACTCGTATAAGAACAAAGGTATCAGCTATGTATCTTCTTTATATAAGCATATGCAGTTTATTAAAGGAAAATAATACTCTGACATATCCTTATTGAAAATCAATTTCTGGGCTCCGACCCGTGCCACCCAGTGAAATGCTCCTTTAGCACCATTTCTAAGGTATATAACTGCTATATATTACCAGAGAAAAAATTGCATAGGGATGCCAGGTTGAACCCAGCTCGCTCACCTACATAAGGTGTTGATATAATACTGGGGCGTGATAATTCACAACCAGAGGCCTTGCACCATTTAGATATCTCCTATCAAAATCCCCGAACAGCGAGGCGCCGTTCAACATCCTACTACTACTAGCAATCCCACGCCAGTGACGTCACTCCTTTTCATAGCACCACTATTTAATCCTTATTTTGCCTTAGTGTGTGAATTTCGCTGGTTTTTTCTGGATTTACCTCAAGATGTCAGACTCCAATGTCACTCCATCTAAGTTAAGTACCAGATCTATGAGTTTTGAGATTTTGGAGGGGGCCTTGCCCTTTTTTGGGCTCAAGCCATGTCGTCCTGATGGAAGTTCCTCTAAGGTAGCTTCCTAGGGTATATTACAACTACGGCGATATTCCCAGAGAATTTACCTTAAGGTACCCAGAATTCTAACTCCTGGAGCGAATATCCCTAATAAAAGAGCCAGGGATATCGCATAAAATCAGAGGACGTATTCTTGACACGCCACATGGCAATCTGTACCCCGAACAGAATTAACACTTCGTAGGGGTCAAATGGCAAGAAAACGAAAACGAGAAAGAAAAGGGGAGAGCCGTTCGTAAGGCCCTCTCTTCTCCCGTTTCGTAAGCGTGCCCTGCGCCGATTCTGGCGCCATCTGCATTCCTTTTTGCGTAGCTATACAACTCGGTGTTTTCCCTGTGTTTCTACCAAAAATCTTGGATTTACTCAAGCTAATATGCTTTCTCCAACTTCTTCTGCTTCCGATAAGTTGAGTACCATTTCTTTTATGTATAATGTAGGCTCTTGGTAAAATTTAAAGTAATTAAAAGAGTTATCTTTGATACAAGAGCTGTTGCCTGCTGGAGGCGTCCTGGACGCTGTCGCTCGCTAGATAGGATTTATTTGGTTAGCCAGAGCGACGTTCCCAGCCCCCTTTTCGCTTTAATAAATTTAACTGCTTAGCTTATTTAGGAATACTTTTATGATGCTGTAGTATAGTGCCTTGGCGAAGGATTTGCCTAGGCTGGCCTACGCTAGACCTTGTAGCCTAGTCGTTTGGCCCTTGTACTTCCTGCATGATATTTAGTCTTCCAAGTGTGGTTATTTAAATTTTATTGAAGCGTTAGGCAACGTTATACATATAAGTTTTTGCTGAGTTTTTTCCAAGATGGTATATGAGCGAGTTTCGGTGATTTAGGTAATCGATTCTCCCAGTGCCTAGGCTAGGTTGTCTTAGGCTATTGATATGTTTTCTTGTTCCCCCCGTTTGCTCCCTTCTCTTCGGGGAAGGCGCGCAAACCCTTTCCCTCTGCTTAAGCCTTGGGCTTAACCCTAGTGGTTTATCTGAATTAACTTTCGATACAACTATATTGGGGTGGTACTGTACCTTCCTGCTCCAGCTAGTCTGGTTTAGAGAGGGGCAGTACAGCAGTGTTTTAAGTCTGAGTCTGTGTTGGTCTGGCTTGGGGTAGAGTCTCCCTCGCTGTCTGACACAGACATAGGAGGTTTAGCCTCCTTCGGTCACTCTTGAAGGTTTCTGTAGTTATGATCCCTTCGTTCGGTGACCCTTCAGACTTGTCCTTGTTGCTGTTCCGGGTGTGGGGTGTGTCCCTTTCCCTGGAATAGCAATACCTTCCTTGCATTGGTTATAGGGAGGCAGCAAGTATTGCCGGCCTCCCTCCCCGGATTCCGCCTAGGCTGAGATGGGCTTTCTTGGCCGTGGGTGATCCTTAACCAGTGCAAGGTTGGACAGGACCCTCTTGTCCCTTTCCCTTCTGTCCTTTCCGTAATGTCATTAGTGTCTGCCTTCCTACATCCGTACCTAGCACAGGTTAGGATGGGGAGCCGACTTGGTTCCCTGCCGGCCAGCAGAGGACCTGTTACCTTGAGTGCTGCCCGGTCCTCCCTTGGTCCCTCATCCACTCCTGTCTGTAGATCCAGTGGGCAGTGGTTAGGAAGCCTGAATTAGATTCTCCCCTTCCTTTCAGCACTCTTTCGGGTGTCGGGCGTTGAGGTAGTATAGCCTCTTAGCCCGGCACCCATTCTGTTTTCTTCTTGTGTGTTGTCGAGTGCTGCCCGGTCCTCCCTTGGTCCCTAAACCACGCCTGGCTGTGGTCTGGAAGCTTGAATTAGATTCTCCCCTTCCTGTCGGCACTCTTTCGGTTTGTCGGGCAGTGAGGTAGTATATCCTCTTGGCCCGGCATCCATTCTGTTTTCTTCTTATGTGTTGTACCTTTCCGACTGCCGGCCTACGTGGCCGGCAGCCGGGCAGTCGGAGTTCTCTGGTTCTCTGCTGCTGGTTGGCGTCAGTTGTTGACCTTTGCCAGCCGGCTATTGTCTCGCCCTTGGCTGCCGGTCGCTACGAGCAGTGGCTGGCAGCTGGGTGCTGCCTTGTGTAGCTGCTGGCCGGCAATCATTGCCGGCCGACTTTGGCTGTTGCCGATCGGCAGTTACTGCCGGCCGGCGCATGCATTGGAACCAGCGTTCTGCCGTCTTTTAGCTGTCTAGTCGTATACTTTAAAGCTATTTATGGTGTGCGCCAGCCGACTAGTGCCGGCCGGCGCACTATCTTCTATACTGTACGAGTATTCTTCAGTATAGCATATACTGTAGGAAGAAAACTATAGTATGGTATTGGTACAACATTGTCTTTTCTAACACGATTGTGTTGTCTTGCACGACCCGTTGCTGTTGGCCTTACAGATAAGAAAGTGAGTTCTTTCTTGTCTACTATCCGGTATGTGAAAATCATTCCTTAGGTGGGAGCTACACCTATTTCCTTTGGAAATTTTCCATTGGTTAATCTGGCATAGATTAACCATACGATTTTAATATCTGGAAGGCTACAATAATTGGTTGTGCGGGAAATACAAGGATGTGTCTTTCCTTTCCGATTTGGTATGCTACTGTGCATATCCAGTGATACGTAGTTCACTTGATACTCATGGAAATTTCTTCTCTTTACAGGAGGACCATCCGTAGTGCGGATGTGTTTTCTGCAACGTCCGCAGTAGGACTTCTGCGGACATGGGTTTTGTAGGAGGCGTGCGGCATGCGCTGTCTCCACGGATGTTCCCCGGTATTGGGTCCCTCAGGTATGTTTCGTATGCACTAACCTATTTATTGAGGCTTTTGCTTTTCGCTTCGCTCAAAATCCGTTTTTGTCTCCCCTAGAACGGTGGATTCAAGGGATATAGCTAGGGAGAAGCTTTGTACCTGGGTGAGGGGCTTTCAGAAGATCACCTCTGGACCTTATCTTCCAAGTGAGAAGATGAGGGCTTCCTTTTCCCTAGGGCATCAACTGTTACAGTGATTCCCCAGCCTCAAGAGGAGGTCCCCCTAATTCAGATCCCTGTGGATGCTGAAGTCGCGGTCGCCTTGCTTAGCATCCAGTTGGACGACAGGATGTCAGACGTGTCCTAACGTCTGGAGGAAGCCCTCCTGGCAGAAGGCCAGGATGAAGTTCGAGCTCCGGACAAGGTAGCGGAAGAGGCCGAGAGATGTCGGCTGCTCCGGTTCAGGTCCTTGAACCTGCTCCCTCAACATCGTCTGCTCTCTCAGTAGAGCAGGCCCTCCCCTCCATTGTTGGCTTGATCCAACAAAGGCAGAGGGAGAAGAATGGGAAGGCAGCTGCATTGTAACTGCAGGGGCATATCCGGACTGCTATGTCCGGTTGAGGGAGGTACCAGCTTCAAAGGAAGAGACAGAGCCGGAGGAGGTCGTAGTGATAGACCATGCTAGGCTCATGCTTTGCTTTCATCTTCGATGAAAGAGAGGGGCTTCATGAACTCAATGGTAGCTGTATTTGAGTAAGAGGCTCCCTTCCTTTGTGTCCTCTCCTGCCAGAGCCTTCCCCCTTTTTGCTGAAAGGGTTTGCGGCGGTTTTGAAAACAGTCGAGGCTGGCAAGCCTTTCCCCTCCCTGGAGGAGTGTAAACCCTTGTTGCTGGCCTTTAGAAAGGAAGATTAAGTAAGCAATACAAGGACTGGAAGGACGTCCATCTTACCTTCTCAGTCCAGATGTTGGAGGCGGATTTTGCCGGATGGCGGTTCGGCGAGATCCTCTCTAAGCTGTCCGGCTTTCTTTTGCGGAGAGAACTCGAGACAAAAGAAAGACTGGCTGCCTCTTTGTCTCTTCAGTCCACTTTTGAGACAATGACAAGTGACCCCAAGGTCCATGAAATGTTCATGGTTGTGATCAAGACTCATCTGGCCACTGTGACGAAGGATCTTTACAGCTCCGTCAGGGCGAAGAGTTCGTGTTCGCCCGGGCTACGATGAGGCATGAGCCAAGGAAACTTAATCTCCTCCAACGGTTGGGACAAAGACCTTTTCCCTAGTGAATCGGTCAAAGAGGTTGATAAGGCCGCCACGGAGGATAGAAATCTTCTCCAGGAGTGGGGCCTGTCTACCAAGAGAAATTCTTCCCCGGATGGGGGTCCCCAACCTATGAGGAAGACTAAAAGGATTAGGATACTTTCTCGGCCAGCTAAGTCAGGTAGACAACAGGAGCAACAGCATTTGCTGATGCCTTCAGTGCCCCAGATGGTGGCACGAACCCCGACCACACTTCAGTGGGTTCCCCAATCCGTGTCGACACAGTCTCCGGCATTCAACCCATCGTTCGAGGGTCAGTCAACTTCCTGTCGAGCAAGCCTAGAGGAGCAGCCAGAGGTTCGTCTAGGCGCCCCTCAAGGAGAAGGGGTTTCATGGGTGGTCGCGGTCAGAGAGGCAAGACCTCAGGACAACAGTCCGAGTGAGATGATATTGGTAGGAGGGAGTCTCCAGCGCTTTTGGGACCGGTGGACCTTCGATCCCTGGGTCCACAGCCTACTCAAGACGGGACTGGGCTGGAGCTGGTACAGCACTCCATCCCCATACCCTCTGGGTTTTTTCCGACACTCCACCCCCGTTCTGGAGGAGTTCATTCAAGAACTGTTAGAGGAAAAGTGATCCGAAGGGTAAAGTCCATCTAATTCCAAGGGAGGCTGTTTTGTGTTCCCAAGAAGGACTCGGAAAACTCGGAGTCAATCTGGACTTGTCGCCACTCAACAAGTTCATAGCGAACTACAGGTTCAAGATGCTAACACTGCAACGCATAAGGACCTTACTGCCCAAGAGGGCATTTACCGCCTCCATAGATTTGTCAGACGCCTATTGGCACGTTCCAATCAATCGTCGATTCTCCTCCTACCTAAGGTTCAGGCTACAACGAAGACTATACGCCTTTAGAGCCATGCCTCTCGGGCTAAAAATAGCCCCAAGGATTTTCACGAAGCTTGCGAACGTAGTTCTCAGTCAATTACGCCTAAAGGGAATTCAGGTAGTAGCCTACCTGGATTTCTGGCTGGTGTGGGCAGCATCCAAGACAGAATGCTTGCAAGCTTCCCCGTATGTGATCCATTTCCTAGATTATCTAGGCTTCAAGATCAACAGAAAAAGTCTCGACTTTCTCCATCTCTAAGTTCCGGTGGTTGGGAATCCACTGGGACCTAATGTCACACCGTTTTCTCCGTCATGGCGGAGAAAAGAAAAGAGATAGCTGGTTCTGTCAAGAGACTTCTAGATTCCGTATGGATATCAGATGCGAACTGGAGAGTGTACTGGGGTCTCTCCAGTTTGCTTCGGTGACAGACCCGGTGCTAAGAGCACAGCTAAAAGATGCAACCGGAGATTGGAGTAGTTATGCATCAGATGCGCGAAGAGATCTGAGAAGACCAGTTCCGCTTCATCTAAATACTCTTCTCAGGCCTTGGTCCCAAGCCAGACTTCTTAGGAAGTCTGTTCTTCTTCATCCACCTCCCCCGTCGGTGACGATTCACTCAGACGCCTCGAAGGAGGGATGGGGAGTTCACTCTCATCAGAAAAAGGCCCAAGGGTCTTGGTCCAGTCTATTCAAGACCTCTCACAGTCACTTTCTAGAGGCTATGACAGTCCTTCTTTCCTTAAAGAAAGTCTCCCCGCGTCGCTCGACCCACATTAGGTTGGTGCTGGACAGCGAGGGAGTTGTGAGATGCTTGAATCGACAAGGATCAAGGTCACCACCTCTCAACCAGGTGATGTTGGCCATCTCCCGATTTGGGGGAAGAAGAAGTGGTACCTGTCAGCAGTTCACCTTCAAGGAGTCCGCAAAGTGACAGCGGACGCTCTATCCAGGTTCACACCGATAGAGTCGGAATGGTCCCTAGACGCAGGATCATTCTCTTTCATTCTGAGTCAAGTCCCAGAACTGCAGATAGAACTCTTTGCGACGAAAGACAACAAGAAGTTGCCCCTGTATGTGTCCCCGTACGAGGACCCCTTGGCGGAAGCAGTGGACGCGATGTCCCTCGACTTGAACAGATGGTCCAGGATTTATCTGTTCCCTCCTCACAACCTTCTGTTGAGGGTCCTCAACAAACTGAGATCATTTAAGGGAGTAGCGGCAGTAGTGGCCCACAAGTGGTCGAACAGTGTGTGGTTCCCTCTGGCATTGGAACTACGGTTGGAGTTTCTACCGCTACCAGATCCAGTTCTGACCCAGCGAGTCCAGAAGTCAATTGTCTGCGCTTCATTACAGAAAACCCGGACCCAGCAGCTCATGATTTTCTCTCCTTAACAGGTGAGAAAGTGTTTCGGGATTTCGAAAGCCAGCATAGACTTCCTAGAGGATTATAAGTGCAAATCTATTAGAAGGCAATATGAGTCATCTTGGAGAGAATGGGTAGCCTTTGTCAGGCGAAGAATCCGCAGGAGATCACGACGGACTTCTGCTTATCTTTCTTCATCCATCTCCATAGTTATGGATCGGCGGCTAACACGATTTTAACGTGTAGGTCTGCTTTGACAAGACCCATTCTATATGCCTTCCAGGTCGACCTCGCTAACGAGATCTTTTATAAAGTTCCGAAAGCCTGCGCTAGGCTCAGACCTTTAGCACCTCCAAAGCCCAATTCATGGTCTTTAGAAAAGTTCTTCATTTTTGTTTCGCTGTTGAACAATGAGGAGTGTGCGTTAAAGGATTTGACCCATAAGTTATCCTCCTTTTTGCACTCGCGTCCGGGGCCAGGGTTAGTGAGATCGTACCCCTCTCGAGAGAGGAAGGTCGTGTTCAGTTCCTGGATGGGGAGAACTGAACCTGTTTCCGGATCCTACGTTTCTCACCAAGAACGAGTTACCCACCATCAGGTGGGGTCCCTGAAGAATCTGCCCTCTGAAAGAAGATGCATCTCTATGTCCAGTAGAATGCCTAAAGGTCTATCTTCGTAGAACTTCAGACTTCAAGGGTGGTCAACTGGTCAGGGGAGAAACATCAGGCTCAAATTTATCACTGAAACAACTCAGGGCGAAAATCACATATCTTATTCGCAGAGCGGATCCCGACTGTTCACCCACAGGTCACGATCCGAGGAAAGTTGCTTCATCCTTAAACTTCTTTAGTTGTAGGGATTTTGAACATCTTCGTTCATTCACTGGCTGGAAGTCTTCCAGAGTGTTCTTTCGTCACTATGCGAAGCAAGTGCAGCAACTAAGAGGTTCTGTGGTAGCAGTGGGTTGCGTCGTTAACCCTGCTGTTTAACTCTGCGAGGAACAGTAGTTTTAATTGGGACAATTAATTCCAGGGTGAGTATGTAGTCACATGCTGTACTACAAACTATGTGAGGGCACTGGGTGACCCACGTTGACTGTTCCACTTTCAAAGGTGAACCTAGCATAAGTGCAAACATGCGTGCCGAGCGTTTCTAACGCTAATGTGACTGATTAGTAATACAGGCTTTTGACTTTGATACTTTGGTATCTTAAAAGTGGCTCCAATGTTTTTCTTTCAGATAAACAAGTTTCTGTTTACTATCATACTTATGCTTAAAGTTTTGGTTATCCTCCTCTTATATATAGATATATATATATATATATATATATATATGATTGTGGTTAACCTGTCTGTTTATTGTCTGTCAATAAACTGGTTCTTGAGAACCTTGCGTCTCCTTCACCTGTGAGCATTCATTCTATGTATATTTATCCGGGGATAATTCTAATAGAATGTTCCTTTATGCAAGCTAATATTGCATTGGTTTATGCTTTCCCTTAGCTGGAGGACTCCATCCCATAAAGGGATGGTGGCGGATTTACGAGTTTCCTCCTAGGCGGATATAAACCTTTGTCCAATACGTGTATTGAGCGGAGGACTGGTCTATATTTCATATTGACACAGTGATTCTTTTCAAACTTCGCTTTACCTAGTATGGGGTGAGACCACTATACTCGCTTGCCTGGGGTTCATACATAGATATATGTACTCTTCGAGACTTTCCCAGAGTCTAGTAGGACTCTTCCCTGTTGGGGGCAGGAAGCTCTATCATGGTTTATGATTAGTTGAAAAGATATATGACGGTAACATCTTAGGTCTCTAGGTCGCGTCGACTGGGGGAAATACTTCTGAGGAGTACGGCACATTTTGAGAATCCACAGATACAGTAATGCTCTGGTATACTTCCATCAGGACGACATGGCTTGAGCCCAAAAAACGGATTTTGAGCGAAGCGAAAAATCTATTTTTGGGTAAGATGGCCATGTCGTCCTGATGGACCCGCCCTTCCCTTTCTATGAAAGGGCCGTAGGACCCCTCCCTACATACAGTATCTGTAGCACCTCGTGTTTCGCTACAAGGAATGCAGATGGCGCCAGAATCGGCGCAGGGCACGCTTACGAAACGGGAGAAGAGAAGGCCTTACGAACGGCTCTCCCCTTTTCTTTTTCGTTTTCGTTTTCTTGCCATTTGACCCCTACGAAGTGTTGATTCTGTTCGGGGTACAGATTGCCATGTGGCGTGTCAAGAATACGTCCTCTGATTTTATGCGATATCCCTGGCTCTTTTATTAGGGATATTCGCTCCAGGAGTTAGAATTCTGGGTACCTTAAGGTAAATTCTCTGGAAATATCGCCGTAGTTGTAATATACCCTAGGAAGCTACCTTAGAGGAACTTCCATCAGGACGACATGGCCATCTTACCCAAAATTAGATTTTTCGCTTCGCTCAAAATCCGTTTTTTGCTTATATTATAACAGTTTTATTTTTCACGACCCCACGTGGGTCTTTCATGGTGCTCAGCTCCCTCCTCTCTCTCTCTCGTTCGTTCTTAGCGATTTTCAATAAGTCCTCCATACTTATTGTTTTTCGTTATGAACCTTACGGATATCCACGGTTCACACACCGCATTAATTTCATATTGCCTGGTTTTTATGATAACAGTTATTACATATATGTGTGCGTATTTTCGGTAGGTTGGCATGCCTGATCGCCTTCGGCGTTCTATTTCACATATTATTACTTGGATTATTTACGTTCGCACGCCACGGTCTTGCTTATCATTTTAACATCATTCGTTTGCTTGCATTAGCTTGAGGGGCTTTCATGAGTCAGATATTACATATTAGTTTTCATCTTGTTAGCACTTCACTGACCCTATGTTATGTTGGTAGCCCTGCCTACTCCCAGCACCGTCAGGCTTGATTTCTCCAGTCTCATGTTCGCTCCCTCGTTTGTTTTACGATTGATGCATAGCTATGTTATCATTATTATCATCCAGCATGCCTTCCTATCTTATTTTACCATACGTTATGTTTATTATAGTGTTATTAGTCCTTCCGCGTGATCATATCAATCGTGGGTCTGGCAAGTTGGTATACCTGCTATCGCCCCACTCCTAGCCTCCACCCGCTGATACCCCACCCCAGGGTTCCCTCCCTCTCTCTCTCCCAATCGAGTTTGAGTCACTTTTTAGCGCTATGTACCCCTCCCGGGGGCATCCGCTTTGCACGGGCGGTTCCCGTTAATCTGTGAGGCATACTATTATTATACATTCACGTACATTACTTACTCTTTCCACTACTCTACCCGGTCGTAGTCGTTTTCTTTCTGTCGCTCGTTTGGCTAACGATCGGCGGGAAGTTTTCGGCTCGGTCCGTGGTACCTTGTTATATTATTTATTAAGTTTTGTACGCGCTACTCCCCCGGTCCCGCACGTCACAGACCCGTTAAAGATCCCTTTCCCCCTCTAGTGTCACGCACCTCACGGACCTTATATAGATATATATATAGATATATATATATATATATATATATATATATATATATATATATATATATATATATATATATATATATATATATATATATATATACGATTTCATTACGCGATCCCCGGAAGTAGCTTTTATACATTACCATCCGGTCGAGTTGTTTAGTTGCGCCTCCGGAGCCAACGTTACTCTTTCTTACTTGGATTAACTTTATATTAGTCACATATATATATTATATATACGATCCTTGTTCTCAACCTTCCCTTCCCTCTTTTGATATGATCACAGTTAGTCTGA
Source organism: Palaemon carinicauda (assembly GCF_036898095.1). Taxonomy (NCBI): domain Eukaryota; kingdom Metazoa; phylum Arthropoda; class Malacostraca; order Decapoda; family Palaemonidae; genus Palaemon; species Palaemon carinicauda. The sequence goes on from NC_090755.1 coordinate 10,289,953, forward strand.
CTTGATTTCAATTCCTTTTACAATCAAAATAGTTATTTTGATATTGATATTTAAGCAATCCGGACCCCCCCGGGTCCCGATTTTCTTACATTCAATATACTTTATGGCTATATATAATAGATTTATATCATGATATTGACATATGTATACGTAGATATCTAAGCTCCGGGCCCCTAATTGGCTTTCATTTAAGATACTCATGTATCTTTTGTCTTACAGACTGTACGTATATAAAACATTATCATGATGATATTGATATATAAATCTAAATCTTCTATCATGATATTGATATCACTTAAGCACCCGGGGCCACCGAGCCCCTATTTGCTTTCCTTCAGGATTCCTAATTTATATATAGAAAACATTTTTATCATGATATTGATACTGTATATAAAAAACATTTTTATCATGATATTGATATGTAAATCTTTTAGCATGATATTGCTATAATTTAAGAATCCGGGGCCCCCGAGCCCCTATTTGCTTTTATTCAGGATTCCTGATGAATATATATAAAACATTTTTATCATGATAGAGATATATATATATATTTTAAGCACCAGGGCCTCCAGGCCCCTAATTTGCTTTCCTTTGAGATACTCATGTATCTTTTATTTTACAGACTGTATGCTGTGCAATAACGGCATGTGCCGCTGTCATCTATCAGCCCTGCGGCCATGACATGTGTCATTCACACGCCCACTGTTCTGTCCGAGTGGATGACTTAGCTGTATGGCATCCAGACGCTTGTGTAGTCTGCTACACAATGACCTCCACTCTAACATCTGACTCGGTGAGTGCATTTTCATTGATACAGACCTGTAGGGAGTTACCATTAATTTTAAATGTTAATTTTAAGGCCAATAGTCCTCTGGACTTCCCGCATGCCTTTCACTTAGTGTCTACGAAGTCCTTGGACTTCTTCACTTTTCTTTGGCACAAATATCCCTCGCTAATAGTCTGTTCTCTTTCAGTGCTCCCAACTTGAGAAAGATACAGCTCAGGCTACCCTCAAGATCTGGATTGACGGGTTCGCCCGCAATATGAAGGCCACACAGCCTTATATCCTCTCTGAGGAATGGTGTTCCCATCTCTACCCCCTACTAAAACTTCACCTGCAGTCCCCAAAGAATTGGCAGATCCTTTCATCGAGAGGTTCGAATCCCTTCTTCCGGCCCCGGACCAGGAAGAGACGGGTGGCACCCTAACTGAAGACGTCTCTACCCTCAACCTCGATGTGGAACCCATGGCTCTTGACGATCCCGACGCAGGTAGGGACGTAGGTGAGTTAGGTGGTTCCCGGGCTAAGATTCCTATCCCTAGCCAGGCTTTCTCTTCTCCTTCAGAAAACTCTTCTTTTCGAGGTTTTCCGGTGACCCGGCCTGTTATCCCCAAGATGAAGGCTCATCGTAAGAATTTATATACGACCCACAAGTCTTCCAAAGACCACAGGTCTTCGAAATTATCAGCTTCGAAGGCTAAATCTTCCTCCACCAGAGTCTCTCAAGACCCAATTGCTGTGCCTTCAACCTCTCACGGAGTAGTCTCCGTTTCGGCACCTGTTTCCCCCCCCCCGCGGAATCATCTAACCCGGTGGATTTTTCCGAGAGGATGTTTGCTCGTTTTGAGTCGATGCTATCGTCTCATACGCGTCAATTACAAGAGAGAATAGCTTCTATGGAGAGCCTAGTTCAGGGACTCATGCGCTCGGGGCTGCCACCACCACAACAGCAATACCCCGTCCCCGACGCCTCCAAGCTTCCTCCTTTCAATAAGAATAACCCTTGGAGTTTGGCATTGCATGCCCCCTTCTCGGAGGGTATGTTGTCAATCGGAGATTTCGGTACCCGGCCTCTTGCGGATTATGAATTCTACCCGCCGGGTCTTGAATTCCTCTTCCAGGGCTACGCTCGCCTCAAGGAAGAGTCTCTGATTCGATTGGATAAGGTCCCAAAGGAAACTGTTAATTTTCCTAAAGAACAGGCACAGTCTGTCTTGGTCCGCGTGTTCAATGAGTGGGATTGCTTGAACACAATGATTACGGCCTACAAAAGTTCATATACTATGTTTGTGGCAGACGACCAGACCCCTACCCCATGTGCGACCAAGATCATAGAGACGGTCTTTCAGGCTATCAAGGAAGAGAAGCCTTTACCTCACCTCAGGGAGACCGACTTACCCTCCCTTCTCTTTGCAATAGACGGTGAATGTTGGTGGAACGCCCCAGCTACCTTCTCGGTAGGTAAGTTGAGCCCGGACTGTGCCTCGACGCAGTTCAGCGAACGGCTTCCCAAACTCACGGAGTCTCTCATTAAATTGGAATATGAGTCGAGGTGTATATTCAGCAGATCTCTTAATTCAGTTGCCCTTTCTGAATTGACTGTCGCCACTTACACCGAGGAGGACCTCCTTAAGGCCCTCACTAAGTCGCTTTTGCAAAACTTTATGGCTGACGCCTATGATTTTGCAACTGCCAGGACCCATTGTCGACGACACATTCTATCCAAAGCCACGATTAGGGACGAACCTACTAGGCTCATCGAAGCTCCAGTCTGGGGCCCATATCTTTTCCCAGGGGACTTAGTGAACTCGGTCCTTAGCGAGGCAGCTAGGGCCAACCAAAACCTCAAGGTTAGGTGGGGCCTGGTTTCAAAGAGGGGATATGAGCCTACTAGTACCCCAATTCGAGGTAGGAAGAGATTGAGGCCCTTCCAATCTTCCCAATTCAGGCAACCTCTGCAAGTGGTTCAACCGGTCTCAGTTCAGGGAAGAACTACGTTCCTTCACAAAAGATCTGCTACTAAAGAATGCAATCCAAAGTATACGTCGCTTGCGATTTCACGGACGCTTATTCAGCGTGCCAAAGAAAGGCTCAGACAAACGGAGAGTAATCCGGGACCTGTCTCGTTTAAATTCCTTCATTTGTTGCGACAAATTCCATACGCTTACCGTCTCGCAGGTGCGGACCTTACTTCCCCGTGGGGCCGTCACCATCTCCATCGATCTTACAGATGCCTACTATCACGTTCCAATAGCAAGGCATTTTCGTCCTTTTCTGGGCTTCAAGCTAGGTAAACAAGCCTATGCATTCAAAGTGATGCTATTGGGGCTCAACATACCACCCAGAATCTTCACCAAACTAGCAGAGACAGTAATTCAAGAGCTTCGGACTCAGGGGATACAGGTAGTAGCCTATCTAGATGATCAGCTAATCTGGTCAGACAATGCCCAGATTTCCCGCGTAGCAACGAACAAAGTCCTCACCTTCCTTCGGCAACTGGGATTCCGAGTCAACCTCGAGAAATCCCGCCTGGTCCCGGAGACCAAGTTTCAGTTTCAATGGCTGGGACTACAAGGGGACCTGTGCTCCCATACGCTGTGCCTCCCCAAAGCCAAAAGGAAGGTGATAGGGAGGAATATAAAACAATTTCTCAGGGAAAAGTTGACCTTCCGAAGGAGCCGAGAGTGGATCCTAGGTTCTTTACACTTCGCCTCCGTGACAGATATCGTCCTGAGGTCCAAACTCAAGGACATAAACAGAGTGTGGCGCTCCAGAGCAACCGCAATATGCCGAGACAGACGTGCTCGCCTTTCCCCAACCCTGAGAAAAAGTCTGCAGACTTAGACGAAGATCAAGAATCTTTCCAAGTCGGTTCCTTTACAACACAAGAAAGTCCAAGGGTTATGGTCACTGGTCTTCCAACAAATGCATGTCAACGTCCTAAAGTCCATGGCAGTCTTCCTCACTTTAAAACGTCTCAATCCAGCCAGGAATCTCCATATCAGACTGGTTCTCGACAGTGCAGTCATAGTACACTGCCTCAACAGAGAGGGCTCCAGATCAGCCCAAATAAACCACATCATGTTGAAGTTTTTCCCCATGGCGGCAATGCACAAGTGGCACCTGTCAGCAGCCCATCTAGCAGGAGTCCAGAATGTGGTAGAGGACTCACTTTCTCGGACGACTCCGCTAGAGTCGGAATGGTCACTAGACAATCGATCTTTCCAGTGGATGCTATCTCCAGTCCCGGGTCTCCAGGTGGATCTGTTTGCGATGAAATCCAATCGCAAAATAGATTGTTACGTAGCCCCCAACCTGGGCCCTCAGGCTTATGCCACGGACTCTATGATTCTAGATTGGAATACCTGGAAGACGATCTATCTGTTTCCTCCGGTGAATCTCCTGCTGAAAGTTCTGCACAAACTCGGATCCGTCAAAGGTCAAGTGGCTCTCGTAGCCCCCAACTGGCCCAAGAGCAATTGGTTCCCCTTGTTGCTAGAACTAGGTTTCCGCCCCCAGCGGATTCCCAATCCGGTGTTAACAAAGACAGTGCAAACTCGCAATGTGTTCGCTTCCTCAAGGATTCTGAATGCCCTAACTTTATGGACTTCATGAAGTTCGCAGCCCAACAGGGTGCAAACATCGATCCTTTGAATACTATTTTCCTGGAATCTGACCAAAGGGACTCTACTCTCCGTCAATATGACTCAGCTGTCAAGAAATTAGCTAAGTTCTTGAAAGATTCCCAAGTTGAGACAATGACGATGAACCTAACTGTGACATTCTTCAGAACTCTCTTCGAATCTGGCCTGGCAGCCAATACCATTACTACAATCAAGTCAGCCTTGAAAAAGATCTTCCATATTGGTTTTGACATTGATCTAACGGATTCATATTTCTCATCCATTCCGAGAGCTTGTGCCAGGCTAAAACCTTCAACTTTCCGTAGTGCAGTTTCCTAGTTTTTGAACGATGTTCTTAAGCTAGCCTTTGACACCCCAAATGAATCCTGTAACTATATGGCATTATTAAGAAAGTCACTTTTTCTTTTGAGCCTCGCCTCGGGCTCCAGAATCTCAGAATTGTTAGCCTTATATAGAGACCCTGGTCATATAGAGTTTGTCTCTTTGGGTGAGGTTCTTCTCTCTCCTAACAAAGTTTTCCTGGCTATAAATGAAGACCCCCAAAATAGGTGGTCTCCCTGGAAGATTGTTCCACTTCCTTGGGATCCATCCCTGTGTCCAGTTACCATCCTGAAAGCCTACTTAGGTAGAACTTCCCCTACAACCACAGGGCCCTTATTTATTAGAGAACATGGAGGAACTATTACCCTTAAGGGAATCAGACAACAAATTCTTTATTTTATTAAACAAGCTAATCCTGCATCATTCCCACATGTCCATGATATTAGAGCTGTGGCTACCTCAATTAATTTTTTCCACCATATGAAATTTGATGAGCTCTCAAAATATACGGGTTGGAAGTCCCCTAAAGTTTTCAAGCGCCACTACCTAAAACCTTTAGAAGCTCTTAGATTTGCCACAGTAGCTGCAGGGAATATAGTCCCTCCTGAGGGTACTGATTTCTAATCACGTCTTGCTCTGTCCTCTTTCCCTCCTGCCTGGCTTACCTGTTGTTCCTACCTGTTTTGTTACTAAACACCCTTATGATGTATTATTTTATTATTCAATTGTTCAATTTCACGAATTGTTTTCATTACACTTGTTCTTAATCCCCGAGCTGATTTTATTTTGCATTTTTGATTTCCAAGCTGGATTTCCACTATTCATATCTGTTGAATTCTACCTACGGGTTTCATTATTGATTGTTTACCATGTCTATTTATCACTGTCACATACATGTTGATCTATTTTTACGGGTTTCCACCTCCCTCTTTTTTTATATTAAACTCATCAGCTCTGTTATTTTGTGTTATTTCCTCTTCAGGTAGTTAGCCATATTGGGTCCCCATTCTCTGGTACGATTTCACTGGGCGGCATGGGTCGGAGCCCAGAAAAGGGATTTTGACGAAGGAAAAATCTATTTCTGGGCGAGAGACCCGTGCCGCCCAGTGAACCCACCCGTCCCTCCCTATTTGGGCCCCAATCTGGGGTGCTATAAGGAGTGACGTCACTGGCGTGGGATTGCTAGTAGTAATGGGATGTTGAACGGCACCTCGCTGTTCGGGGATTTTGACAGGAGGTATCTAAATGGTGCGAAGCCTCTGGTTGTGAATTATCACGCCCCAGTATTATATCGACACCTTATACAGGTGAGCGAGCTGGGTTCAACCTGGCATCCCTATGCAATTTTTTCTCTGGTAATATATAGCAGTTATATAGATTTTTCCTTCGTCAAAATCCCTTTTTTGGGGCAAAATAAGACACAAATACACATCAGGTATTTATTGGTAATAAATAACCAGCAAAATCAACATATATAACATAATGTTAATAAATGCAATAAAAAATATGTTTTACAATCATAGTCCAGAAATTGTGTTTCACCTGAAAGGGAAAATATTTCATAGCCAATGTAATTTGAAAATTTATCAAATTTTCTATGCATTTATGTTTCTTCACCTTAAATAACTAGAACAGTCCTTGGTGTCACCCTGGTGACACTTATGTCAAAGTATTGCACTGTGAGGTGACAATACCTTCACCCTTACATTGACAGTCCCAATCAATCCACTGTTCATCGCAGCACTAGACGACAGGTTTTAGTACACTACCTGCCGCCACCACAAAACGTTTGAGCTCTTGCACTTGCTTCGCGTAATGTTTAAAGAATACTCAGGATGACTTCCATACAGTGTATGAGTGAAGATGCTCAAAGTCCATATACAGTATTGGAAAAAGTTCAGTGATGAAGCGATTTTCCTTGGATCATGATCTGCGGGTGTACTGTCAGGATCCGCTCTGCGAATAGAATAAGTGATCTTCGCCCTTAGTTGTTTTAGGGATAGGTTTGACCCTGAGGTTTCTCCTTTAAAGAGCTGTCCTCCCCTGAAGTCTGAAGTTCTACTAAGATAGACCTTTAGACACTCAACTGGGCACAGCGAGATTTCTTCCTTCAGAGGGCAGATTCTCCAGGGACCCCACCTTTTGGTGGGTAGCTCGTTCTTGGCGAGAAATGTTGGGTCAGGAAAGATTCAGTTCTCCCACTTCTGTGAACTGAATATGGCCTTCATCTCTGAATAGGGCCACTATTTCACTAACTCTGGCCCCCGAGGGTAGAGCAAACAAGAATATAACTTTTTGGGTTAAGTCTTTCAGAGAGCAATCCTCATTGTTCACTGTTGAAGCATGTGTATGACCTTATCCAAGGACCATGAGATAGGCTTTGGAGGGGCTGCGGGCCTAAGTTTAGCACAAGCCTTAGAGATCTTGTTAAAGATTTCGTTTGACAAATCTACTTGGAAGGCATATAACAGAGGTCTAATCAAGGCTGATTTACAGGTGGTTATTGTGTTGGCTGTCAAACCTTGTTTATGAAGGTGTATGAAGAAGGATAAACAGAAGTCCGTTGAGATTTCTTTTGGTCCTTTTTCCTTGACGAAAGCAACCCATTTCTTCCAAAATGACTCGTATGTCTTCTAGTAGACTTATATTCTTCTAGGAAGTTTATACTGTCTCTCGATATCCCAAACCTTTTCTTTACTGCTAAGGAGAGAAAATCATGAGATGAAGGTTTTGGGTTCTCTGTGATGAAGTCAGTACTGGGACTGGCAAAGGGACCAGCCTCAGCTTCAGTTCCAGTACTAGAGGGAACCAATTGCTCTTTGGCCACTTGGGAGCCACTAGAGCTGCCATTCCACGAAAGGATCTCGGCTTGTTGAGAACCTTCATTAAGAGATTGGTTGGAGGGAACAGGTAAATCCAGTTCCATCTGTTCCAGTCGAGAGACATGGCGTCCATCGCTTCCGCTAGAGGGTCCTCGTAAGGGGCCACATAACGAGGTAGTTTCTTGTTGTCGCTCGTTGCGAAGAGGTCGATCTGCAGTTCTGGGACTTGATGTAAGATGAAGGAGAATGATCCTGCATCTTGGGACCATTCTGACTCTAACGGCGTGAGCCTGGATAGAGCGTCCGCCATCACATTACGGAATCCTTGAAGGTGAACTGCTGATAAATGCCATCTCTTCTTTTCCAGGCGGAAGATGGCCAACATCACTTGGTTGATTTGAGGTGATCTTGAGCCTTGACGATTCAAACACTTCACTATCACCTCGCTGTCCAGGATTAGTCTTATGTGGACTGAATTGCGAAGAGAGAGTTTCTTCAGCGTGTGAAAGACTGCCATGGCTTCCAAAATGTTGATGTGGAAGGTCTTGAATAGGGAGGACCAAGTCCCTTGGACTTTCCGTTGGTGGGAGTGACCTCCCCATCATTCATTTGATGTGTCCGTATGGATGATGACTGAAGGTAGAGGTGGCAGCAAGGGTAAGGACCTCTTCAGGTTCTTGACCTTCGACCATGGCTTGAGAAGTGATCGTAGTCGAGTCGGAAACGGTCTTCTTAGATCTCTTCGAGCGTTTGATGCGTATTTTCTCCAGACTCCTGATGCATCTTTTAGCTATGCTCTTAGCACTGAGTCTGTCACTGATGCAAACTGAAGAGAACCCAGTACTCTCTCCTGTTGGTGTCTTGACATCCTGTCGGATTTCAGTAGTCTCTTGACAGATCCTGCTATCTCTCCCCTTTTCCTTGGGGGAATGGAGAGACGGTGTGACTAAGTTCCAATGTATTCCTAGCCAATGAAACTCCTGAGCTGGAGATAATCGAGACTTCTTAGCGTTGATCTTGAATCCCAGATGTTCCAGGAATTGGATCACTTTCTTGGATGCTTACATGCACTCCGTCCTGGATGCTGCCCACACCAGCCAATTGTCCAGCTAGGCTACTACCGGGACACCTTCTAGGCGTAGTTGTTGAACAATTGCATCTGCAAGTTTTGTAAAGATACTTGGGGCTATATTTAGTCAAAAGGGCATGGCTTTGAAAACGTATTTCTTCTTCTGTAGCCTGAATCCTAGGTAGGAGGAGAGAGGGCGGTTGATTGTAATAGGCCAGTAGGCATCTGCCAGGTCTATCGAGACTGTGTACGCCCCTTTTGGCAGCAGGGTCCTGATGTGTTGAAGGGTTAACATCCTGAACTTGTTGTTTTCTATGAACTTGAGTGGCGACAAGTCCAGAATGACTCTGAGTTTGTCTGAGTCCTTCTTGGGAACACAAAACAGCCTTCCTTGGAATTTGATGGACTTTACCCTCCTTATCACCCGTTTGCTCAAAAGTTCTCGGGTGTATTCTTCCAGGATGGGGGTGGAGTGTTAGAAGAATTGAGGAAATGATGGTGGAGCTGTCCTCTTGCTCCATCCTAGTCCGTTCTTGATTAGGCTGTGGACCCAAGGATCGAAGGTCCTGCGATCCTGAAATTGTTGGAGTCTTCCTCCTACCGGAAGCATCTCATTGCTTTGACTGTCCAGAGGACTTGCCTCCTTGACTGCGTCCTCCCTTACCCCCTCTTCCTCTTGTGGGGTGTCTAAAGGAGCCCCTTTTTGACCCTCTACCTTTAGGACGAAAGGTAGTGGTCTGCCTCTCATATGCAGGTTGAAATGCTGGTGACTGGGCAACCAGCTGCTGAGGCACCATCTGGTAAGTTGGTTGGGGTTGTGCCACCATCTGGGGCACCGCAGTCATGGGAACTGCTGGAAGTTGTTGCTGTTGTCTGACAGGGCGAGAGGGCAACCTAGGTCTTTTTGTCTTCCTCTTAGGTTGGGGACCCTCATCCGGGGAAGAATTCCTCTTCGCTGACATGCCCCACTTCTGTAGAAGATTTCTATTCTCCGTGGCGGCCTTGTCGACTACACTTCCTTGACCACTTCGCTCGGAAGAGGTCCTTTCCCCAGATATTGGAAGCTATCAGCTTCCTGGGTTCGTGTTTTACTGCAGCCGAAGCAAACACGAACTCCCTACATGCTCGTCTGGCTCTCACAAAACTATATAGGTCTTTGACCAGAGTAGCCAAATGAAATTTGGCCAAGACCATGATTATATCTAGGTTCCTACTATTGCTTGCCATTGTCTCCAAGCAAATCTGGTGGGACAGGGATGCGGCAAGTCTTTCTTTCGTCTCTTGCTCCCTACACAAGAGAAAGTCAGACAGTTTAGGGAGGTTTTCGCTGAACTGGCGTCCAGCAATGTCTGCCTCCAACTTCCCAACTGAAAAGGTAAGGTGGATTTCCTTCCAGTCCTTATCCTCCGAAGGCAGGGCTAGGGATAAGGGTCTACACTTCTCGAGTGTAAGGCAAGGTTTGCCTGCCTCTACTGCCTTAAATCCTTTTGCAGTAAAGGTAAAGGCTAGATTGGCAGGAGCAAGAAAAGTGGGGTGTTTCTTGCTAAGGGCTGAAACTTTTGAATTAGTGAAGCCCTTCTCTTTCAGGCTACTTGACGATATAGCCTGAGCCTTTCCATGGTCAAGAACTATGACCTCCTTCAGTTCCGTCTCCTCCTCGGAAGATGGTTCTGTCTCTTCAGCCGGACAAAGCAGTCTGGGTAAGACTGAAAACTGGGCCAAAATTTGACTTCCTCTATGAGGACAGCCCCCAGCTTTTCCGACACAAAAAACTTACCGTTGGTAATAAGCATGTATTCTGCATGCCTCCAAGGGTTCACCTCAGAACAAGAGGAAGGTCTTTCATGTTGAGTCTCCTCTTAGACCTGCGGGACGTGTCAAGATGGTCCATCCTTCTCCTCAGATCAGCGTCCCTTTCTTCATTCTGCTTACGAAGAGCCTCCATCATAGCCATAAGATTGGCCAATGTCTTATTCATATCGTCTGATGGAGGAGCAGAAGACGTAGAGGGTAAGGGTACTGGGGCCAGCACCGACGAAATGGACTCCGATTCGACGTCATCCTCCGTATCTTCAGGAGCCAAGGTAGAGTCCTCTTCTAGACCTTCTGCTAGAAGGCCTTTCTCGGTGTCCTCAGACACATCCAACATCATCTCATCTAGATGGATGTCCTTCATTGCGTACGAGACGTCCGTATCTACGGTAATCTGGACGCAGGGGATCTCCGGTTGAGGCTGGGGTATGACAACTTCCAAACCTGCCTTAGGGAACAGCAAAGTGCGCATCCGTTCACTTGGAAGGTAAGGCCCTGTGGCATTCTTTTGAAAGCCACGAACCCATCTGCGCAGCTTACTCCGTGCTTCAACCCTCGAATGTGTGAAGATGGAGCTTCGGACATGACAAAATAAATCCACGATTGATAAAAAAGGTCGAGAGCACCACAAAAACATTCGACACTAAGAAGTCCAAAAAGAAGGATGATGTTCAGATGGCGCTCGCGTCGTGGCGTGGGTGGTGTGGCGCTGGTGGTTGGCTAGGGCCTTTGTATCGGCCCATCCCTTTGACGAAGGAATTAACTAAATGGAAGACAACCTGTGAATAGTGGATTTCACGCGCCTTTGCTTTATACACGACACCCAAAAGGTGCTCGCGCGAGGGTTGTAACCTCAGCATTCCATGCTTTTATCTTTCTCTGGTATAATTGGAAGGTTTTATCAGAAAAGATATATAAGGACTCTTTTCACCGGCCGCCACAGGTCTCTCCCCAGAAATAGATTTTTCCTTCGTCAAAATCCCTTTTTTTGGGTGAGATGGCCATGTCGTCCTGATGGAAGTTCCTAAAGGGTAGCTTCCTTGAGTATATATAACTACGGCGATATTCCCAGAGAATTTACCTCAAGGTACCCAGAATTCTAACTCCTGGAGCGAATATCCCTAATAAAAGAACCAGGGATATCGCGAAATATCAGAGGACGTATTCTTGACAAGCCACATAGCAATCTGCACCCCGAACAGAGTTAACACTTCGAAGGGGTCAATTGGCAAGAAAACGAAAAACGAAAAAGAAAGGAGAGCCGCTCGTAAGGTACCTCTCCTCTCCCGTTTCGTAAGCGTGCATTGCACCGCTCACGACGGCATCTGTATTCCTTGTAGCGATACGCGAGGTGCTACAGATACTGTATGTAGGGAGGGGTCCTACAGCCCTTTTCTATAGGAAAAAGGAAGGGCGGGTCCATCAGGATGACATGGCCATCTCACCCAAAAATAGATTTTTCGCTATGCTCAAAATCCGTTTTTTGGGCTCAAGCCATATCGTCCTGATGGAAGTATACCAGAGCATTACTGTATCTGTGAATTCTCAAAACGTGCCGTACTCCCAGAAGGTATTTCTCGGCCAACTAGACCTAGAGACCTAAGATGTTACCGTCATACTTCTTTTCATCTAACCATAGACCATGTTAGTGCTTCCTGCCCCCTACAGGGAAGAGTCCTACTAGACTCTGGAAAAGTCTCGAAGAGTACATATACCTATGTATGAATAACAGGCAAGCCAATATAGTGGTCTCACTCTTTATCATGTAAAGCATAGTTTGTAAAAGAACCACTGATTCAATATAAAATATCGACCAGTTCCCCGTTTGATTACTGGATTGGACAAAGGTTTATATCCGGGTAAGAGGAAAACTTGCACATCCGCCACCGTCCCCTTAGGGCATGGAGTCCTCCCGCTAGGGGAAAGCATAAACCAATGAAAGATGCTTGCATAAAGGAACAATCTATTATAATTATCCCAGATAAATATACATAGTAAACGTAATGCTAAATCATTTCAAGTAAAATGACACAGGCGAAGGAGACGCAAGGTTCACAAGAACTAGTTTATTGACAATCAAAAAAATAAAACAGGTTAAACAACAATTATACACATATAAGAGGAGGATAACCAAGCATAAGCATGATAGTAAACAGAAAACTTGTTTATCTGAAAGAAAACATTAGCGCCACTTTTAACATACCTAAGTATCAAAATCATAAAAGTCTGTATTACTAATCAGTTACATTAGCGTTGGAAACGCTTGGCACACGTCTGCACTTATGCTAGGTTCACCTTTAAATATGGAACAGTTTGTAGAACAGTTCGTAACTACACACCCACCCCAGAATTAATCGTCCCAATTAAATTCACTGTTCCTCGCAGAGTTAAACAGCAGGTTTAACGACACTACCCACTGCTACCACAGACCTCTTCAGTTGCTCCACTTGCTTCGCATAGTGACGAAAGAAAACTCTGAAAGACTTCCAGCCAGTGTATGAGCGAAGATGTTCGAAATCCATACTATTGAAGAAATTTAAGGATGAGGCAACTTTCCTCGGATCGTGACCTGCGGGTGTACTGTCTGGATCCGCTCTGCGAATAAAATGATATTTTGATTATAAAATAAATTTTTGAATATACTTACCCGGTGAATATATAATAGCTGACGTCACGGACGGCTCGACAGAAACACAAAAACTCGCGAGCGATCGCCATGAAGGTTGCGGGTGTACCCACCAGCGCCAACTATCGGCCAGATACCGCATATACATGTAAACAGCTCTAGTTCTTCTCATTCCGCTGGGTCTCTATCGGGGAGGAAGGGGGGGCCTTTAATTTATATATTCACCGAGTAAGTATATTCAAAAATTTATTTTATAATCAAAATATCATTTTTAAATATTAAACTTAGCCGGTGAATATATAATAGCTGATTCACACCCATGGTGGTGGGTAGAGACCAGTATTAATACAGTTTACGGCGTATATGCTTAGAGTTTTTGACAGTTATATCATAACAAAACCCAAATAAATATAGGTACCTGGTAAGGAAGCTAACTCTGACGATTACTCTGCCTTGTTAGTCTGCTTTCCTCACGAAGCCCAGCCATCCTCTTAGGATGCTGAAAGACTCCCAGGAGCTGAAGTATCCAGGGCGACAACCCATACAACAGGACCTCATCAAAACCCTCAATCTGGGCGCTCTCAAGAAATGACATTTGACCACCCGCCAAATCAACCAGGATGCGAAAGGCTTCTTAGCCTTCCGTACAACCCAAAACAAGATTAAAAACATTTCAAGAGACAGATTAAAAGGATATTGGAATTAAGGGAATGTAGTGGTAGAACCCTCACCCACTACTGCACTCGCTGCAACGAATGGACCCAGTGTGTAGCAGTCCTCATAAAGAGTCTGGACATCTTTTAAGTAAAATGACGCGAATACCGACTTGCTTCTCCAAAAGGTCGCGTCCATAATACTTCGCAGAGATCTGTTTTGCTTAAAGGCCACGGAAGTTGCTATAGCTCTTACTTCGTGCGTCTTAACCTTAAGCAAGCAACGGTCTTTTTCACTCAAGTGAGAATGAGCCTCTCGGATTAAAAATCTAATAAAATATGACAAAGCATTCTTTGAAATAGGTAATGATGGCTTCTTAACTGAGCACCACAAGGCCTCAGATCCACCTCGTAAGGATTTGGTACGAGCTAAATAGAACTTAAGAGCTCTAACTGGACACAGTACTCTTTCAAGCTCGTTGCCTACGATCTCTGACAGGCAAGGTATATCAAATGACTTAGGCCAAGGACGAGAAGGCAGTTCATTTCTGGCCAAGAAACCAAGCTGAAGTGAACATGTGGCTTTATCCGTGGAAAAGCCGATGTTCCTACTGAAGGCATGGATCTCACCGACCCTTTTAGCCGAAGCCAAGCACACTAGGAAAAGTGTCTTGAGGGTGAGATCCTTCAGGGAGGCTGAATGTAATGGCTCAAACCTCTCGGACATTAGGAATCTTAGGACCACGTCTAAGTTCCATCCAGGAGTTGCCATACGACGCTCCTTAGAGGTCTCGAAAGACTTAAGGAGATCTTGGAGATCTTTATTATTGGAAAGATCTAAGCCTCTATGTCTAAAGACAGACGCCAACATGCTCCTGTAGCCCTTAATAGTGGGTGCTGAGAGGGAGCGAACATTTCTCAGATGTTAGAGAAAATCTGCGATTTGGGCTACAGAGGTACTGGAAGAAGAAATAGATGCTGACTTGCACCAGTCTCGAAAGACTTCCCACTTCGACTGGTATACTTTGATGGTAGAAGCTCTCCTAGCTCTCGCAATCGCTCTGGCTGCCTCCTTCGAAAAGCCTCGAGCTCTTGAGAGTCTTTCGATAGTCTGAAGGCAGTCAGACGAAGCGCGGGGAGGCTTTGATGAAGATCCCTTACTAGGGGCTGCCGTAAGAGATCTATCCTTAGAGGAAGACTCCTTGGAACGTCTACCAGCCATTGAAGTACCTCTGTGAACCACTCTCTCGCGGGCCAGAGGGGAGCAACCAACGTCAACCTTGTCCCTTCGTGAGAGGCGAACTTCTGCAGTACCTTGTTGACTATCTTGAATGGTGGGAATGCGTACAAGTCCAGGTGAGACCAGTCCAGTAGAAACGCGTCTATGTGGGTCGCCTCTGGATCTGGGACTGGCGAGCAATAGATCGGGAGCCTTTTGGTCAACGAGGTGGCAAAGAGGTCTATGGAGGGTTGACCCCGAGTCGGCCAAAGACTCTTGCACACGTCCTTGTGGAGGGTCTATGGAGGGTTGACCCCAAGTCGGCCAAAGACTCTTGCACACGTCCTTGTGGAGGGTCCATTCCGTGGGGATCACCTGACCTCTCCGACTGAGACAGTCTGCCAAGACGTTCAAGTCCCCCTGGATGAATCTTGTCAACAGGGAGATGCCTCGATTTTTTGACCAGATGAGGAGGTCCCTTGCGATCACGAACAGTGTGTGGGAGTGAGTGCCTCCTTGCTTGGAGATGTACGCCAAAGCTGTGGTGTTGTCTGAATTGACCTCTACCACTTTGTTTCGAAGAATGCTCTCGAAACTCATCAAGGCCAAGTGGATTGCTAATAGCTCCTTGCCGTTGATGTGCATGCTCTTCTGAACCGACGTCCAAAGACCCGAACATTCCCGACCGTCCAGAGTCGCACCCCAACCCAAATCCGACGCGTCTGAGAACAACACGTGGTTTGGGTTCTTGACTGCCAGGGACAGACCCTCTCTCAGACTTATGTTGCTGTTCCACCAGTTCAGGCATGCTTTTACTGGTTCGGAGACCGGGATTGATACAGCTTCTAACGTCTTGCTCTTGTTCCAGTGAGAGTCTAGATGGAACTGGAGAGGGCGAAGGTGAAGTCTCCCTAGCGAGAAAAACTGCTCCAGGGATGACAGAGTCCCTACGAGACTCATCCAACTTCTTACAGAACAATGTTCTTTTTTCAGCATGAGTCGGACTTTGAGCAGGGCTTGTTCTATTCGGGTGGCAGACGGAAAAGCCCAAAAAACTAGACTGCGAATCTCCATCCCCAAATAGAGAATCGTCTGGGATGGAATCAGTTGAGACTTTTCTAAGTTGACCAACAGTCCCAACTCCTTTGCCAGACCCAACGTCCAGTGTAGGTCCTGCAGACAGCGATAACTGGACGATGCTCTGAGAAGCCAGTCGTCCAAGTACAGGGAGGCTCGAATTCCCGATAAATGAAGGAATTTTGCCACATTCCTCATGAGCCTCGTAAACACGAGAGGAGCAGGGCTGAGGCCGAAGCACAGTGCTCGAAACTGGTACACCACATTCCTGTAAACAAACCTCAGATACGGTTGGAAATCCGGGTGTATAGGAATGTGGAAGTACGCATCTTGCAGGTCGAGAGAGACCATCCAGTCTCCCTCTCTGACCGCTGCTAGGACGGACTTCGTGGTCTCCATCGTAAATTTTGTTTTCGTAACAAAAACGTTGAATGCACTGACGTCCAGCACTGGCCTCCAACCTCCCGTATGTTTTGGGACTAGGAAGAGACGGTTGTAAAATCCCGGTGATTGAAGGTCCGAGACTTTCACCACCGCTCCCTTCTCTAGCAAAAGAGACACCTGGTGACGTAGAGCTTGTCTCCTTGACTCCTCTCGATACCTGGGAGAGAGGTCTAGAGGAACTGTTACTAGAGGAGGTCTGCGTACAAAAGGTATTTTGTACCCATCCTTGAGCAACAACACAGATTCTTGGTCTGCACCCCTCTTCTCCCAGGCCTGCCAGAAGTTGGTCAGTCTGGCCCCTACCGCTGTCTGAGGACGTGGGCAGTCAGACTCTGCCACGGGAGGACTTGGATCCTCTCCTTTTGCCTCTCTTTCCGTCAGCACGAGAGCCTCCCCTGCTGGGAGCTCTGCCACGAAAGGGCGGGATAAACCTAGACGCAGGAGTATCGATTCTGGGTCTCACAACAAAGGATGAAGAAGGAGCTCCCTTGCGAGCAGAAGAAGCCATCAGGTCATGCGTATCCTTCTGTACAAGCGAAGCAGCAATGTCCTTGATCAGCTGTTGAGGAAACAAGGCAGCCGATAAGGGAGCAAAGAGAAGCTCCGATCTCTGACAGGGAGTAACTCCTGCAGAAAGGAAAGAGCAAAGGGTTTCCTTCTTCTTCAGGACTCCAGATGTAAAGGTGGAGGCAAGCTCATTGGAGCCATCGCGGATGGCTTTGTCCATACAAGACATAATCAGCACGGAAACATCCTGGTCGGCAGACGAGATCTTCCTGCTTAATGCTCCTAGAGACCAATCTAAAAAGTTAAAAACTTCGAAGGCCCTGTAAACCCCTTTAAGGAGATGGTCAAGGTCCGAGGAGGACCAACAAATTTTAGAGCGTCTCATGGCCAGGCGACGGGGAGAGTCTACGAGGCTTGAGAAGTCACCCTGGGCAGAGGCAGGGACTCCCAAGCCGAGAACTTCTCCCGTGTCATACCAGACGCTCGATCTAGAAGCTAGCTTAAACGGTGGGAAGGCAAAGGCCGTCTTCCCCAAACTCCTCCTGGTAACCAACCAGTCGCCTAGTAGACGTAAAGCCCTCTTAGAAGAGCGAGAGAGCACTAGCTTAGTAAAGGCAGGCTTGGTAGCAGCTAAGCCTAGTGCAAACTCAGACGGAGGCGAACGAGGAGCAGCAGTAACAAAATGATCTGGGAAAAGATCCTTGAAAATCATCATGATTTTCTTAAAATCCATAGAAGGTTGCGCAGCCTTAGGCTCTTCTACGTCTGATAAAACATCCAAAGGATTATCAGTAGGTGGAGGATCAGCAACATCCTCATCTGAAGGAACCTCGTCCGACAATTGATGAGTCTCAAGCAAGGGAGAGACTTGCCGTGGTGGCAATGCTTGACAAGCAGAGTCCACACGCAAAGCATCAGTAGCAGTCAAGGATGCTACGTCATGTAACTGCTTAAATGACTGACCAGCAACAACAACAGGAGCGGGAGGACGCTCGATGTCAAGTCGAGACTGCCTTGACTACCTAGATTGAGCAGTTAAAACAACTCTTGACTGCGGTGCTTGACGCTCAACGTCAAAACAAGTCAACTTAGCTGGTTGGCGAACGTCCTGAACGTCAACACGAGCATGCGGCAGCGGCTGAACGTCAACAAGCGGCTGAAAGTCAACACGGGACTGCATCGAGTGAGGCTCCAAGTCACGTGACTGACGTGACTTTGTAACGTCAACGTCAACAGGACGAGCAAAGGCTCGTTTGGGCGGCTGACGGCCAGGATCTCGATCAGCGTAACGGCGAGGATCATCGTGAACCTGCTCAACGGTATACTCCTCCATAAGGGAGGCAAGCTTATTCTGCATATCCTGCAGGACAACCCATTTAGGATCAACGGGAGTCGGTACGGGCCGAGACGATGGTAACGTCTGTGAAGGCAAAACATTGCCTATACTAAGACTCTCGGAGCCCGTGTTACGCTTTCGTTTAGGCGGCGAGCAGTCTTCCGATGACTGCACAGGGTCAGAGCTGTCCCAATGGCTACAGCCAGGACGCTGGACCTGTCCTGAAGGGACTGACTTCCGCTTTAAGGGTCTAGAAACTTTGTTCCACGGTTTCTTTCGCGAGAAGCCTTCGGAAGAAGAGGAGAAAACCGCCTCGCTCGTCTTATGGTAGGGGCGGTCTTGACGAGACACGCCTGAAACCATAGAGGGAACGTCTGTTCGTTGGTTAGAGCCTCTCGTCCCCATAAGTCCTACGACATTACTTCTCCCTGGTGCATGGGAGCTTGCAAGAGGTCTCGGACTAGGCGAACGACAAGCACGAACAGACGAACCCTCGGTCGCAACACTGAAAACACTTTGCGCACTAATCACTTTATCCCCACGATTTTCAAATGTGGCACTCTGACACTTTAACACTTTCACATCCGCCATGAGTTGATTACGGTCCGTAGCCAAAGACTCAACTCTCTCGCTCAATGCTTGAATGGCAAGCAACATATCCCGCATGGATGGTTCATGAGTGCTAGTAGAAGGTTCAGGCACAACTACTACAGGGGAAGGATTAGGTTCAGGCACAACTACTACAGGGGAAGGATTAGGTTCAGGGGAATGGGAGGAGGAAAAATCTAATGATCTAGAGGAACTTCTCCTCACCCTATCTCTCTCAAGCTTACGAGAATACTTATCAAACTTTAGCCAGTCGAATTCCGAAAGTACCACGCACTCATCACACCGATCTCCTAATTGGCAGGTTTTACCCCGGCAATTAGAACACACGGTATGTGGGTCGAGAGAGGCCTTTGGAAGATGTTTGTTACAATCCCTAGCATTACATTTACGAAATTTAGGAATCGGAGAAGGGTCAGCCATTTTGAAAAGTCAAAGAAAATCCAAAAACAATCCAAAGTCATCAACAATAAAATCTATCCAAAAAAGGGTTCAAGAGTTTTAATTGAAGATAAAAACACCTGCACTGCGAAAGCTCAAAACCAAAAAGAAGTACTTCACCAAGAATGACGAAAAACTCCAGGTCAACAGCGAGTAATGGAATCAACTTGTCGACAAGACCGACAGAGAAGAACTGGAGCTGTTTACATGTATATGCGGTATCTGGCCGATAGTTGGCGCTGGTGGGCACACCCGCAACCTTCATGGCGATCGCTCGCGAGTGTTTGTTTCTGTCGAGCCGTCGAGACGTCAGCTATTATATATTCACCGGCTAAGTTTAATATTTAAAAATAGGTGATTTTCGCCCTAAGTTGTTTCAGCGATAAATTTGAGCCTGATGTTTCTCCCCTGAATAGTTGACCACCCCTGAAGTCTGAAGTTCTACGAAGATAGACCTTTAGGCATTCCACTGGACATAGAGATGCATCTTCTTTCAGGGGGCAGATTCTCCAGGGACCCCACCTGTTGGTGGGTAACTCGTTCTTGGCGAGAAACGTAGGATCCGGAAACAGGTTCAGTTCTCCCCCATCCAAGAACTGAACACGACCTTCCTCTCTCGAGAAGGCTACAATTTCACTAACCCTGGCTCCCGAAGCGAGTGCAAACAAGAAAATAACTTTTTGGGTCAAATCCTTTAAAACACACTCCTCATTGTTCAACAGCAAAGCGAAATGAAGAACTTTATCCAGAGACCATGTAATGGGCTTTGGAGGTGCTCATGGTCTGACCCTAGCACAGGCTTTCGGAATTTTATTAAAAATATCGTTAGAGAGGTCGACCTAGAAGGCATATAAAATGGGTCTTGTCAAAGCAGATTTACACGTTGATATGGCTGCTAACCCTTGACCATGGAGGTGGATGAAGAAAGATAAGCAGAAGTCCGTCGAGATCTTTTACGGATTCTTCGCCTTGACAAAGGCCACCCATTTTCACCATGATGACTCATATTGCCTTCTAGTGGATTTGCACTTTATTCCTCTAGGAAGTCTATACTGTCTTTCGAAATCCCGAAACATTTTCTCACCGCTAGGGAGAGAAAATCATGAGCTGCAGGTTCCGGGTTTTCTGTGATGACGCGCAGACAGTCGACTTCTGAACTCGCTGAGTCAGAACTGGATCTGGTAACGATAGACACTTTAGCCGTAGTTCCAATGCCAGAGGGACCCACACGCTGTTCGGCCACTTGTGAGCCACTATTGCCGCTACTCCCTTGAAAGATCTCAGTTTGTTGAGGACCCTCAATAAAGGTTGTGAGGAGGGAACAGGTAAATCCTGGACCATCTGTTCCAGTCGAGGGACATCGCGTCCACTGCTTCCGCCAAGGGATCCTCGTACGGGGACACGTAAAGGGGTAACTTCTTGTTGTCTTTTGTCGCAAAGAGGTCTATCTGCAGTTCTGGGACTTGACTCAAGATGAAGAAGAATGATCCCGCGTCTAGGGACCATTCCGACTCTATCGGTGTGAACCTGGATAGAGCGTCCGCTGTCACGTTGCGGACTCCTTGAAGGTGAACTGCCGACAGGTACCACTTCTTCTTTTCCGCCAGTCGAAAGATGGCCAACATAACCTGGTTGAGTGGTGGTGACCTCGATCCTTGTCGATTCAAGCATCTCACAATCACCTCGCTGTCCAGCACCAACCTTATGTGGATCGAGCGGCGAGGGGAGACTTTCTTCAAGGTAAGGAGTACTGCCATAGCTTCCAGAAAGTTCATGTGAAATGTCTTGAATAGATTGGACCAAGTTTCTTGGGCCTTCTTCCGATGAGAATGACCTCCCCACCCCTCCTTCGAGGCGTCTGTATGAATAGTCAACGAGGGGGGAGGTGGCTGAAGAAGCACCGACTTCTTTAGTTGCCTGACTCGGGACCAAGGCCTGAGAAGCGTACGTAAACGAAGCGGTACTGGTCTTATCAGATATCTTCGCGTGTTTGATGCATAACTTCTCCAAACTCCGGTTGCATCCTTTAGCTGTGCTCTTAGCACCGGGTCTGTTACTGAGGCAAACTGGAGAGAACCCAGCACTCTCTCCTGTTCGCGTCTTGATATTCTTTCGGAATCCAGAAGTCTCTTGACAGAACCAGCTATCTCCTTCCTCTTCTTCGCCGGGATGGAGAGTTGGTGTGACACTAGGTCCCAGTAGATTCCCAACCACTGGAACTTTTGAGATGGAGAAAGCCGAGACTTTTTTCTGTTGATCTTGAAGCCTAGATGCTCTTAGAACTGGATCACTTGTAGGGAAGCTTGCAAACATTCTGTCTTGGATGCTGCCCACACCAGCCAGTCGTCCAGGTAGGCTACCACCTGGATTCCCTTTAGGCGTAATTGTTTGAGAGCTGCGCTCGCAAGCTTCGTGAAGATCCTTGGGGCTATATTTAGCCCGAATGGCATGGCTCTGAAGGCGTAGAGTCTTCGATGTAGCTTGAACCCTAGGTAGGGGGAGAGTTGGCGATTGATTGGAACGTGCCAATAGGCGTCTGACAAATCTATGGAGACGGTATATGCCCTCTTGGGCAGTAAGGTCCTTATGTGTTGCACTGTTAGCATCTTGAACTTGCAGTTCACTATGAACTTGTTGAGTGGCGACAAGTCCAGAATGACTCTGAGTTTTTCTGAGTCCTTCTTGGGAACACAAAACAGCCTCCCTTGGAATTTGATGGACTTTACCCTTCGAATTACTCTTTTCTCCTAGAGTTCTTGAATGTACTCCTCCAGAACGGGGGTGGAGTGTTGGAAAAATCGAGGGCACGAGGGTGGAGTGCTGTACCAGCTCCAACCCAGTCCATTCTTGAGTAGGCAGTGGGCCCAGGGATCGAAGGTCCACCGATCCCAAAAATTCTGAAGTCTCCCTCCTACCGGTATCATTTCACTTTGGCTGCTGCTGCCCTGAGGTCTTGCCTCCTTGACCACCCCTGAATCCCCTCCCCCTTGAGGGGCATCTAAACGAACCTCTGGCTGCTCCTCTAGGCTTTGCTCGAAAGGTAGTTGACTGCCCTTCGAACGCTGGGTTAAATGCTGGAGACTGCGTAGTCACGGCTTGGGGTACCCACTGGTACGTGGTCGGGATTTGTGCCACCATCTGGGACACTGTAGGCACAGGAAGTTGTTGCTGCTGCTGTCTGAATGGCTTGGCTGGCCGAGAGGGTAGCCTAGTCTTCTTAGTCTTCCTCTTTGGTTGGGGACCCTCATCCGGGGAAGACTTTCTCTTGAGAGATAGGCCCCACTTCTGGAGAAGGTTTCTATTCTCCGTGGCGGCCTCCTTGACCGCTTCACTAGGGAAGAGGTCTTTGCCCCAAATGCTGGAGGAGATTAGTTTCCTTGGCTCGTGCCTCACCGCAGCGAACTCCCTACAAGCCCTCCTAGCTTTGACGAAACTATAAAGGTCCTTCATCACTGTGGCTAGGTGTGTCTTAGCCACTACCATAAACATTTCATGGAGCTTGGGGTCACTTGCCATTGTCTCCAAAGTCGTTTGATGAGACATTGAGGCAGCAAGTCTTTCTTTTGTCTCAAGCTCCCTGCGCAAAAGAAAGTCAGACAGCTTGGGGAGGTTCTCACCGAACTGACGTCCGGCAATATCAGCCTCCAATTTCCCGACTGAGAAGGTAAGATGGACGTCCTTCCAGTCTTTGTGGTCCATGGGTAGGGCCAAAGACAGAGGTTTACACTCCTCCAAGGAGGGGCATGGCTTACCTGCCTCGATTGCTTTCAGCACGGCCGTAAACCCTTTCTGCATAAAGGGGAAGGCTCTAGAAGGAAAAGACACAAAGGAAGGGTGCTTCTTACTCAAAGCAGGTACCTTTGAGTTTGTGAAGCCCCTCTCTTTCATCGAGCTTGACAACAAAGCTTGAGCCTTAGCGTGGTCAAAAACTATGACCTCCTTCGGCTCTGTTTCTTCCTTTGAGGCTGGTTCCTTCCTTAGACGGACATAACAGTCCGGATATGACTCCTTGCTGGGACAGAATTCCACCTCCTCCAGGGGGACTGAGCCCAACTTCTCCGAAATGACGATTTTTCCCGTCGTCATAGGCATGTGCTCGGCATACCTCCAAGGGTTGGCATCTGAGCATAAGGGAAGGTCTTTCACGCTGAGCTTCTTCTGGGGCCCACGTGATGCTGCAAATCTCCGCATCTCCAACTTCATTGCAGCAGCCTTCTCATTATTTTCCTTCTGCATCTGTTGGATCATTCCAACGATGAAAGAAAGGGTCTTTCCCAGCTCCTCTGGGAGAGAGGACAATGTTGAGGGAATAGGTTCAGGGGCCTGAACCGGAGTAGTCGACACCTCGTCGAACTCTTCCTCCTCATTGTCTGGAGCCTGCTCCTCTTCCTGGTCTTCTGCCAGAAGGTCTTTTTCCAAACACTCGGACACCTCCGACATCTTATCGTCCAACTGGATGTCCTGCAGGGCGTCCGCAACTTCAGCATCCACAGGGATCTGAACCAACGGTATCTCCGCTTGAGGCTGAGGAATCACTGCCTCTGCTGACGCCTTGGGGAAAAGGTAAGCCCTCATCTTATCACTTGGAAGATAGGGGCCAGAAGTGTTCTTCTGAAAGCCCCTTACCCCGGTACGAAGCTTCTCCCTTGACTCCGCCGTCTTAGGGGAATCAAAAGCCTCAGTAATCAGGTTTGTGCATACAGTACATACCTGCGGGTCAAAATACCGGAGATCACCTTTGGAGACTGCGCATGCTGCGTGCCTCCTACACAAGTCATATCCGCAGAAGTTCTTGCTGCGGACGTTGCAGAAAACGCTTCCACACTTCGGATGGTCCTCCTGTAAAGAGAAAAAAATTCCATGAGTACGAAGTGAACTACGTATCACTGGATATACATAGCTTAGAATCACTAAACTAGAAAGGAAAGACACACATGTATTTCCCGCACAGCCAATTGCTGCAACCTTCCAGATAATAAAATTGTATGGTTATTCTATCCAAGAATGACCAAAAAATAATTTCCAGAGGAAGACAGGCGTAGCTCACACCCAAATAAATAATTTTAAAATACTGGAGAGTAGACAAGAAAGAACTCACTTTCTTTATCTGTATGGTTACACCAAAGGGCTGCGCAAGACAACACAAGAGTGTTAGAAAAACTTAGTGTTGTAACATATATTTTGGGCTCAAGCCATGTCGTCCTGATGGAAGTTCCTATTGGGTAGCTTCCTAGGGTATATTACAACTACGGCGATATTCCCAGAGAATTTACCTTAAGGTACCAGAATTCTAACTCCTGGAGCGAATATCCCTAATGAAAGGGATATCGCGACATATCAGAGGACGTATTCTTGACACGCCACATGGCAATCTGCACCCCAAACAGAGATAACACATCGAGGGGTCAGTTGGCAAGAAACGAAAACGGGAAAGAAAAAGGGGGAGCCGCTCCCAAGGCTCCCTCTTCTCCAGTTTCGTAAGCGTGCCTGGCGCCATCTGTATTCCTTTTTGCGTAGCTCAACAACTCGGTGTTTTTTCCTGTGTTTCTCGCAAATCTTGGATTTATTCAGCTTTTCATGGCTTCTCCAACTTCGCCAGCCTCTGATAAGTTGAGTACCATTTCTTTTATGTATAAATGTAGGCTCTTGGTAAATTTTTAAGTGATTAATAGGATTAATCTTTGTTACAAGAGCCGTAGCCTACCGGAGGCGTCATGGACGTTGTCGCTCGCTAGGTATAAGTTTAGTTAGCCAGAGCGACATTCCCGATTGTTTTGCTTTAATAAATCTTAGCTATTTAGCGTTACATAGGATTTCCTTTCGTGCTTTAGTATTATTTTGGCGAAGTATTCGCCAACTCTGGCCTACGCTAGGCCATGTAGCCTAGTCGTTTGGTCCTAGTACTTTCTGCATGATTTTGGTTTTCCGAGTATTAAAATTTTATTGAAGCTTTAGGCTGTTTTTTATACATTTAAGATTATGTTGAATATTTCCAAGATAGTATACGAGTGAGTTTCGGTGATTTAGGTAATCGATTCTCTTGGTGCCTAGGCCAAGTTGCTTATGGAGCCTTAGTATACTTTCTCATACTCCCCGGTTGCTTTCTTTTCTTCGGAGAAGTTATGCAATCCCTTTCCCTCTGTTTAAGCCTTGGGCTTATCCCTAAGTGGTTTATCTGAATTAACTTTTGATAAAACTATACTGGGGTGTTACTGTACCTTCCTGTTCCAGTAAGTCTGGTTTCAGAGTGGGACAGAACAACAGAGTTTTTAGTCTGAGTCTGTGTTCGTCTGGCTTGGGGTAGAGTCTCCCTCGCTGGCCTGACACAGACATAGGAGGCTTAGCCTCCTTAGGTCACTACCGAAGGTTTCTGTACGAGATGATTCCTTCTTTTGTGATCTAGCAGACTAGTCCTTGTTGCTGTTCTCGGTGGGAGGATAAGTTTCTTTCCCTGGGAGTAGCAACACCTTCCTTGCTTTGGTTCTTGGGAGCTGGCAAGTATTGCTGGCCTCCCTCCTTGGATCTCCCTTAGCCTAAGATGAGTTTCCTTGGCTGCGGGTGATCCTTCACTAAAGCAAGGTTGGTAGGACCCTCTTTTGTCCCTTCCCCCTCTATCTCCGTAATGGCCTAGCCATTACAGTACTGTACGTCATTCTACATCTGGACCTAGGATAGGTTAGGATGTGGAATTGACTCAGTCCTTTGCCGGCCGGCAAGGGTCTTCTGCTTGAGTGCTGCCCGGACCTCCCTTGGTCCCTCATCCATGCCTGCCTGTGAGTCAGACGGCATTGGTCAGGAAGCCTGAATTAGATTCTCCCCTTCCTTATCTGCACTCTTTCGGATTGCCGGGCTTGGAGGTTGTTTACGCTCTTATCCCGGCATCCATTCTGTTTTCTTCTAGTGCTGTACCCGACCCGGCTGCCGGCCTATGAGGCCGGCAGCCGGACAGTTGTAGTCCTCTGGTTCTTTTGCTGCTGGCTGGCATCGGTAGTGTACCTTTGCCGGCCGGCTAATGTCAGCCCTTGCCTCCCGGTCGCCAAGAGTGTGGCCAGCAGCCGGGTGCTACTTTGTGTAGCCGACATGGGCTGTTGCCGGCCGGCACATGCATTTGAACCAGCGTTCTGCCGCCATATAGCTGTTAAGTAGTATACTTTAAAGCTAGTTATGGTGTGTGCCGGCCGGCACATTACCTTCTATACTGTACCAGTATTCTTCAGTATAACATATACTGTAAGAAGAAAACTATAGTATAAGTTTTGGTACAGCACTGTGTGTTCTAACACTTTTGTGTTGTCTTGCACAGCCCTTTGCTGTTGCCTTACAGATAAGAAAGTGAGTTCTTTCTTGTCTATTATCCAGGATTTTAAAATCATTGCTTAGGTGTGAGCTACACCTGTTTCCTCTGGAAACTTTTCATTGGTTATTCTAGAAGAGATTAACCATACGATTTTATTATCTGGAAGGCTGCAACAATTGGTTGTGAAGGAAACACAAGTGTGTGTCTTTCCTTTCTGAATTGTTATGCTACTATGCATATCCAGTGATACATAGTTCACTTGATACTCATGGAAATTTCTTCTCGTTACAGGAGGACCCTCCGAAGTGCGGAAGTGTTTTCTGCAACGTCCGCAGTAAGAACCTCTGCGGACATGAGTTTTGTAGAAGGCACGCAGCATGCGCTGTCTCCAAGGGTGATCTCCAGTATTGGGACCCTCAGGTATGTACCGTGTGCACTAACCTGATTACTGAGGCCTTTGATTCCCCTAGGACGGCGGAATCAAGGGATATAGCAAGGGAGAAGCTTCGTACCTGGATAAGGGGCTTCCAGATGAACACCTCTGGACCTTATCTTCCAAGTGAGAAGATGAGGGCGTATCTTTTCCCTAGGTCATCAGCTGATGCAGTGATTCCCCAGCCTCAAGAGGAGATCCTCCAAGTTCAGATCCAGGTGGATGCTGAAGTCGCGGTCGCTATGCAAGATATCCAGTTGGATGACAGGATGTCTGACGTGGACGAACGTCTGGAGGAAGACCTCCTGGCAGAAGCCCAGGATGAAGTTCAAGCCCCAGACGTTGTAGAGGAAGAGGTCGACGAGGTGTCGGCTACTCCGGTTCAGATCCCGGAGCCTATTCCCTCAACATTGGCCGCTCTCCCAGTAGAGCTGGGACAGGCCCTCTCCTCCATTGTTGGAATGATCCAACAAATGCAGAAGGAGAATCAGGAGAAGGCGGCTGCAATGGAACTGCAGATGCAGAGACTTGCAGCATCACATAGGCCCCAGAAAAAGCTTAATGTGAAAGACCTTCCCTTGTGCTCAGATGCTAACCCATGGAGGTATGCTGAGCACATGCCAATGACGACTGGAAAGATCGTCATCTCGGATAAGTTGGGCTCAGTTCCCCTAGAGGAGGTGGAATTCTGGCCCAGCAAGGGGTCATATCCGGCTGAGGAAGGAACCAGCTTCAAAGGAGGAGACAGAGCCGAAGGAGGTCATAGTGATGGACCATGCTAAGGCTCAAGCTTTGCTTTCATCCTCGATGAAAGAGAGGGGCTTCTCGAACTCAAAGGTAGCTGTATTGAGTAAGAAGCTCCCTTCCTTTGTGTCCTCTCCTGCTAGAGCCTTCCCCTTTTTACAGAAAGGGTTTACGGCTGTACTAAAAGCAGTCGAGGCCGGCAAGCCTTGCCCCTCCCTGGAGGAGTGTAAACCCTTGTCGCTGGCCCTGCCTATGGACCACAAAGACTGGAAGGAGTCCATCTTACCTTCTCAGTTGGGAAGTTGGAGGCTGATATTGCCGGACGTCAGTTCAGCGAGGACCTCCCTAAGCTGTCTGACTTTCTTTTGCGGAGAGAGCTCGAGACAAAAGAAAGACTGGCTGCCTCAATGTCTCTTCAGACTACTCTTGAGACGATGGCAAGTGACCCCAAGGTCCATGAAATGTTCATGGTAGTGGCCAAGACTCATCTGGCCACAGTGACGAAGGATCTTTATGGCTTCGTCAAGGCGAGGAGAGCTTGTAGGGAGTTCGTGTTCTCCTCGGCTACGGTGAGGCACGAGCCAAGGAAGCTAATCTCCTCCAACATTTGGGGCAAAGACCTTTTCCCTACCAATTTGGTCAAAGAAGTTGTTGATAGGGCCGCCACGGAGAATAGAAACCTTCTCCAGAAGTGGGGCCTGGCTAACAAAAGAAAGTCTTCCCCGGATGAGGGTTCTCAACCAAAGAGGAAGACTATGAGGACTAGGCTACCGTCTCGACCAGCCAAGCCTCTTAAACAGCAACAGCAACTGCAATTGCCATTGCCTTCAGTGCCCCAGTTGGTGGCACAAACCCCGACCACATTTCAGTGGGTACCCCAGGCCGTGTCGACACAGTCCACGGCATTCACCACAACGTTCGAAGGGCAGTCTACTTCCTTTCGAGCAAAGCCTAGAGGAGCAGCCAGAGGCTCGTCTAGGCGCCCCTCAAGGGGAAGGGGATTCAGGGGTGATCGCGGTCGGGGAGGCAAGACCTCAGGACGGCAGTCCAAGTGAGATGATGCCGGTAGGAGGGAGACTTCAGAATTTTCGGGATCGGTGGACCTTCGATCCCTGGGCCCACAGCCTACTCAAGAACGGACTGGGCTGGAGCTGGTACAGCACTCCACCCCCGTGCCCTCGGTTTTCCCAACACTCCACCCCCGTTCTGGAGGAGTACGTTCAAGAACTGTTGGAGAAAAAAGTGATCCGAAGGGTGAAGTCCATCAAATTCCAAGGGAGGCTGTTTTGTGTTCCCAAGAAAGACTCGGAAAAGCTCAGAGTCATTCTGGACTTGTCGCCACTCAACAAGTTCATAGTGAATTGCAAATTCAAGATGCTAACACTGCAACACATAAGGACCTTACTGCCCAAGAGGGCATATTCCGTCTCCATAGACTTGTCGGACGCCTATTGGCACGTTCCAATCAACCGTCGACTCTCCCCCTACCTAGGGTTCAGGCTACAACGAAGACTATACGCCTTCAGAGCCATGCCATTCGGGCTAAATATAGCCCCAAGGATTTTCACGAAGCTTGCGAGCGTAACTCTCAAACAATTACGCCTAAAAGGGAATTCAGGTAGTAGCCTACCTGGACGACTGGCTGGTGTGGGCAGCATCCGAGACAGAATGCTTGCAAGCTTCCAGTCAAGTGATCCAGTTCCTAGAGTATCTAGGCTTCAAGATCAACAGAAAAAAAGTCTCAACTTTCTCCATCTCAAAAGTTCCAGTGGCTGGGAATCCACTGGGACCTAATGTCACACCGTTTCTCCATCCCAGCAAAGAAAAGGAAGGAGATAGCGGGTTCTGTCAAGAGACTTCTAGATTCCAAAAGGATATCAAGACGCGAACAGGAGAGGGTACTGGGCTCTCTCCAGTTTGCTTCGGTGACAGACCCAGTGCTAAGAGCACAGCTAAAGGATGCAACCGGAGTTTGGAGAAGTTATGCATCAAACGCGCGAAGAGATCTGAGAAGACCAGTTCCGCTTCGGCTGCGTACTCTTCTCAGGCCTTGGTTCCAAGCCAGACATCTAAAGAAGTCGGTTCTTCTTCAGCCACCTCCCCCGTCGGTGACGATTCACTCAGATGCCTCGAAGGAGGGATGGGGAGGTCACTCTCATCGGAAAAAAGTCCAGGGGACTTGGTCCAAGCTATTCAACTCCTTTCACATAAACTTTCTAGAAGCTATGGCAGTGCTCCTTACCTTAAAGAAAGTCTCCCCGCGTCACTCGATCCACATAAGGTTGGTGATGGACAGCGAGGTAGTTGTGAGATGCTTGAATCGACAAGGATCGAGGTCACCACCTCTCAACCAGGTGATGTTGGCCATCTTCCGATTGGCGGAAAAGAAGAAGTGGTACCTGTCGGCAGTTCACCTTCAAGGAGTCCGCAATGTGACAGCGGACGCTCTATCCAGGTTCACACCGATAGAGTCGGAATGGTCCTTAGACGCAGGATCATTCTCCTTCATTCTGAATCAAGTCCCAGAACTGCAGATAGACCTCTTTGCGACGAAAGACAACAAGAAGTTGCCCCTGTATGTGTCCCCGTACGAGGACCCCTTGGCGGAAGCAGTGGACGCGATGTCCCTCGACTGGAACAGATGGTCCAGGATTTATCTGTTCCCTCCTCACAACCTTCTGTTGAGGGTCCTCAACAAACTGAGATCCTTCAAGGGGGTAGCGGCAATAGTGGCCCACAAGTGGCCGAACAGCGTGTGGTTCCCCCTGGCATTGGAACTACGGTTGGAGTTTGTACCGCTACCAGATCCAGTTCTGACCCAGCGAGTCCAGAAGTCGACTGTCTGCGCTTCATTACAGAAAACCCGGACCCTGCAGCTCATGATTTTCTCTCCCTAGCGGTGAGAAAGCGTTTCGGGATTTCGAAAGCCAGCATAGACTTCCTAGAGGAATATAAGTGCAAATCCACTAGAAGGCAATATGAGTCATCTTGGAGAAAATGTGTGGCCTTTGTCAAGGCGAAGAATCCGCAGGAGATCTCAACAGACTTCTGCTTATCTTTCTTCATCCACCTCCATGGTCAAGGGTTGGCAGCTAACACGATTTCGGCGTGTAAGTCTGCTTTGACAAGACCCATTCTATATGCCTTCCAGGTCGACCTCGCTAACGAGATCTTTAATAAAGTTCCGAAAGCCTGCGCTAGGCTCAGACCTTCAGCACCTCCAAAGCCCATTTCATGGTCTTTAGACAAAGTTCTTCATTTCGCTTCTCTGTTGAGCAATGAGGAGTGTGCGTTAAAGGATTTGACACAAAAAGTTATTTTCCTATTTGCACTCGCATCTGGGGCCAGGGTTAGTGAGATTGTAGCCCTCTCGAGAGAGGCAGGTCGTGTTCAGTTCCTGGATGGGGGAGAACTGAACCTACGTTTCTTGCCAAGAATGAGTTACCCACCAACAGGTGGGGGCCCTGGAGAATCTGCCCTCTGAAAGAAGATGCATCTCTATGTCCAGTAGAATGCCTAAAGGTCTATCTTCGTAGAACTTCAGACTTCAGGGGTGGTCAACTATTCAGGGGAGAAACATCAGGCTCAAATTTATCTCAGAATCAACTCAGAGCGAAAATCACATATTTTATTCGCAGAGCGGATCCTGACAGTACACCCGCAGGTCACGATCCGAGGAAAGTTGCCTCATCCTTAAATTTCTTTAATTGTATGGATTTTGAACATCTCCGTTCATACACTGGCTGGAAGTCTTCCAGAGTGTTCTTTCGCCACTATGCGAAGCAAGTAGAGGAACTAAAGATATCTGTGGTAGCAGTGGGTCGCGTCGTTAACCCTACTGTTTAACTCTGCGAGGAACAGTGGTTTTAATTGGGACGATTAATTCCAAGGTGAGTGTGTAGTTACATACGGTACTACAAACTAAGTGAGGGCACTGAGTTGCCCACATAGACTGTTCCATTTCCAAAGGTGAACCTAGCATAAGTGCAGACATGTGTGCCGAGGGTTTTCTAACGCTAATGTGATTGATTTGTAATACAGACTTTTATGACTTTGATACCTCGGTATCTTAAAAGTGGCAATAATGTTTTTCTTTCAGATAAACAAGTTCTGTTTACTATCATACTTATGCTTAAAGTTTTGGGTTATCCTCTTCTTATATATATATATATATATATATATATATATATATATATATATATATATATATATATATATATATATATATATATATATATATATATATATAATTGTTGTTAACCTGTCTATTTATTGTTTGTCAATAAACTTGTTCTTGAGAACCTTGCGTCTCCTTCACCTGTGTCAATTTATTGGTATAATTGAGCATTCATTCTATGTACGTTATCTGGGATAATTCTAATAGAATTGTTCCTTTATGCAAGCTATGTTGCATTGGTTTATGCTTTCCCTTAACGGGAGGATTCCGTCCCAGAAGGGGACGGTGGCGGTTTTACAAGTTTCCTCCTATGCGGATATAAACCTTTGTCCAATATAAGTATTGTGCGGGGAACTGGTCGATATTTCATATTGACGCAGTGGTTCTTTACAAACTATGCTTTACTAAATATAGGGTGAAACCACTATATTAGCTTGCCTGGTATTCATACATAGGTATATGTACTCTTCGAGACTTTTCCAGAGTCTAGTAGGACTCTTCCCTGTAGGGGGTAGGAAGCTCTAACATGGTTTATGGTTAGTTGAAAAGATGTATAACGGTAACATCTTAGGTCTCTAGGTCTAGTTGACCCGGAAAAATTACCTCCGGGGAGTACGGCACGTTCTGAGAATCCACAGATACAGTAATGCTCTGGTATACTTCCATCAGGACGACATGGCTTGAGCCCAAAAAACGGATTTTGAGCGAAGCGAAAAATCTATTTTCGGGCGAGATGGCCATGTCGTCCTGATGGACCCGCCCTTCCCTTTCTATGAAAGGGCTGTAGGACCCCTCCCTACATACAGTATCTGTAGCACCTCGTGTACGTTACAAGGAATACAGATGGCGCCAGGCACGCTTACGAAACTGGAGAAGAGGGAGCCTTGGGAGCGGCGCCCCCTTTTTCTTTCCCGTTTTCGTTTCTTGCCAACTGACCCCTCGATGTGTTATCTCTGTTTGGGGCGCAGATTGCCATGTGGCGTGTCAAGAATACGTCCTCTGATATGTCGCGATATCCCTTTCATTAGGGATATTCGCTCCAGGAGTTAGAATTCTGGTACCTTAAGGTAAATTCTCTGGGAATATCGCCGTAGTTGTAATATACCCTAGGAAGCTACCCAATAGGAACTTCCATCAGGACGACATGGCCATCACGCCCAAAAATAGATTTTTCGCTTCGTTCAAAATCCGTTCTATACTATAGTTTTCCCCCTGCAGTATATACTATACTGAAAAATACTGGCTACAGTATAGAAGGTAATGTGCCGGCCGGCACACACCTTAACTAGTTCCAAAGCATACTACTTTTAGACTATAAGGCGGAAGAACGCTTTTACTCGGTGTCATATTATAGCCGGCCGGCAAAGGTATACAACCAATGCCGGCCGGCAGCAAAAGAACCAGAGAACTTCCAACTAGGATACAAACACTAGAAGAAAAACAGAATGGTTGCCGGGATAAGAGACTGTACTGCCTCATAGCCCGGCAACCCGAAAGAGTGCACATAAGGAAGGGGAGAATATAACTTCAGGCTTCCTTGACCAATACCATCTGGCTCTACAGACAAACATGGATGAGAGACCAAGGGAGGTCCGGGCAGCACTCAAAGCAAAAGACCCTTGCCGGCCGGCACGCACTGCCGCCCGGCAAGGGACTGAGTCAACTCCACATCCTAACCTATGCTAGGTACAGATGTAGAATGACGGACAGGGATGCAATGGCTAGGCCATCACTAAGGAAAGAGGGGGAAAGGGGAAAAGAGGGTCCTGCCAACCTTACTCTAATAATGAATCACCCGGAGCCAAGAAAACTCATCTTAGCCTAGCCCTTTCAAGCCTACTTTTGCACAGCTGAATTTTTAATCATCTGTTGAGCTTAGTGGCATCATTGGATCATAGATAATGATATATATTCACCACAAAGTTTTTTTTTAAGCTTATCTTTGTTTTTTTACACTGGGACATAAACATCCCTATAGTGTTATATTGAAATTCAAATTGGGATTGTTTGATCCCAGTTAGTACAATAAAGTTGAAAATACATATTGTGTATATAGGAATGTTGGAATTAAATGCAAAGTTATAAGTGTACATTTATTATAAGTATATTGTACCTGAAGAAAAAAACATCAAACTATATAATGGCAAAATAAATGTAGCTTTTTGGGATAAGTAACTGAGAAAAAAAAACACATACACCATTGAAAATTCTTAGGCAATATAATTATATTTTCCTTTGAAAAAAGTGAAATGAAAAACAGCCTGATAACTATATGATTGGGAGGCTTTTACTCAACTGTTTATGTATGGTAGATAGGAAAACATTGTAAACAAAGTGGAACTTTGCATGTTTGACACTGATACCTTGTTCGCTTTTCTTTCTTCCTTGAAGAGCATCTTATGCATCTTCGACGGCTTTCTTCATGCACGGGCATATGGTCAACATTCTTCAGCTCCTTAGAAGTTTTGGAAGGCCGTCCTAAACTTCGTACTCTTCTCTGTGGCAGATTTTCCCTTCCCTCTTCAATCAAAGATTCTGCTAATGTTACTAAGAAGTCAATGAAAGGGCGCTTCTTGTGGTTGATTTCGTTGTGAATAACATGTGCATTGTACACCGCTGTCATTAGAAGTCTGAAAAATACTTTGATCCACCATTTCTTGCTCTTTCTGTCAAGGTCATACAGAGTTATCATTTGATCCCCTAAGTCAACACCCCCCATATGATCATTATAAAATATAAAAGCTTCAGGGCACTGCAGATCTTTTTTTGTTCCATCTTTAATTTTTCTTTGCGTCACACCTATTTCTGTATTATGACAATTACTCAGAATCGTGACACACTTGGTGTCTTGCCAGGAAACTACCAGAATGCCTTCATTACAAACGTACATCTCTGACTCTCCCCGTTGAAGTTTGACGTCAAGCTTTGGAAGATTCTTCCTATTTGGCATACAAGTCCCAACTGCTGCAAATGGGAGTGAAGACATGAGTCTAACAGATGTGAAAAATCTGTCGAAACATAAGCATACTTCTGGTGCCCTTATTGTTTCTGAAAGCATCTTGATTACTCTTTCACCAAGAGTTCCTTCCATAACTTGTGTTTCCTTTCCTTGATAGATATTGAAGTCATACACATAGCCAGTATTTGAGTCTGATCTTACCCAGGTTTTGATTCCTCGTTTCACTGGTTTCATAGGCAAATACTGTTTCATGCTGGAACGTCCCTTGAACTTTGTCATGCTTTCATCTATGGACTGAAATGTGCTGTCTGTTCTTGCAGCAAGAAAAGTTTTTTTCAAGCACCTCACCACATCTTCTACATAGAATATCTTGGAAGATTCTGCTGGTTTACATGGATTATTGAAGTACAGTTTCGAAAAAACTAGTTGAAATCTATCCCTTGAAATTGACTCGCTTATTTTCTCATTTCTTAGTGAGGACTTTCTTGACCAATACATTCTCATGGCAGGTACTCGATTGTAAGACATCACTAGTGTGCATCCGAAGATTACCATCAACTCTGAGAGACATGTGTGTTGAATATTTTTTTTCTTCTTTTCAGCCAAAATATCAAGTCTCTCGTTAGTGTAATGTGCTATTTGTAGAAAAAGACTCTTTGGAAATAATCTTAGGAAGATGTCCAACTCTGATGAAGCTCTTTTTACAGACATAGTTACAATGCAGTCATGCTTATCTGGTATGTCATGCTTAGGCACAAAATTTGTAGTGTCTTTAGTCCATACATATTCCATACGTCTGTACGAATCATTTTCTGGGCTAGTGGGTGCTTCTAGGTCTTCCTCTTCTGTGACTGTATCATCCTGTGATTCATCTGAAGAAGAATCGTTTGTTCCATCACTGTCAGTATCTGATGGTTCATAATCGTCGTCATCCTCTTCCAGTGCAAATTGTATTTCCTCTTCCGTTAGCCTTCTTTTACTCATCTGCAAGAAAACACAAGAAAACAATATTTAATATATATATATATATATATATATATATATATATATATATATATATATATATATATATATATATATATATATATAGCCCAGAGTCGAAAATCGGAAGGAAACAATGGCTAAGTTAGGTTAGGTAAACAAGGATGGCTATTCTGTGCACCTGCATACTATAATCTTTAAAAAGATACTCAACCAGCCACTAAAAAAGGACTTACTCTCAATAAAAATTTAGTTTTGTTATTTTCTTTTCATATCAAAGAAAACACTGCGGGGATAATATTATCCCAATTTTCATTACCCCAAAATCCTGATGGGACATTTTCATCCCAAGGAAAGAAAACATCAAATATTATAAAAAATACAAAGCCTTGGAAAGACCTATCGAATCCCAAAGCTTCACGGATATGTTAACTTTGATTCTAAACATAAGATGATGTCATCTAGTATATGCTGATATGAAAAAAACGTAAAATTTTCACTCACCTTTACAAGAAGCTTTACCTTGTTGACGTTGACAACCGACACGTGGGCGCTGGGTGCGTTCATTATATTTCTCTTCATACGTCTGGCATCAAGGAAACCCTAAAACACTGAAATATCCCACTCAATGGGCTTTACTGCAGTTAAATCCCTGTTCAGTGTAATTTAAGAAATTCTTGGGACAAAAATCACCCAATAGGATCGAAAGGGCTAGGGGAGATCCGAGGAGGGAGGCCAGCAGTACTTGCCAACTCCCTTGGAACCAAAGCAAGGAAGGCGTTGTTATTTACAGAAAAGGAGGATCTCATCTTCCACACCGAGAACAACAACATTGGACTAGTCTGCTAGATCACAAAAAGAAGGAATCATCTCGTGCAGAAACCTTCGAAAGTGAACTAAGGAGGCTAAGCCTCCTATGTCTGCTGCCAGCCTAGAAAGAGAATCTCAACCACAATGCTAGACAGAAACAGACTCAGACTAAGAACTCTGACGTCCAGCCCCTTCCTGAAGCCAGACTTACTGGAAACAGGAAAGAACAGAAACACCCTAATATAGTCGTATCTAAAGTCAATTCAGATAAACCATTAGGGTTAAGCCCAAGGCTTAAGCAGAGGGAAAGGGATTGCACACATTCTCCGAAGAGAAGAGAGCAACCGGGGAGTGTGAGAAAGTATACTAAGGCCCCATAGACAACTAGCCTAGGCGCGAAGAGAATCGATTACCTAAATCACCGAAACTAACTCGTATACTATCTTGGAAGAAAATCAACACAATCTTAAATGTATAAAACTGCCTAAAGCTTCAATAAGATTTTAAAACACTTGGAAATCTGAATATCATGCAGGAAAGTACTAGGCCCAAACGACTAGGCTACCTGGTCTACCGTAGGCCAGAATCGGCAAATCATTCACCAAAACTAAAATTCTAAAAGCATCATATAAAGAAATCCTATGTAAAGCTGAATAGCTAAAATTATTAAAGCGAAACAGCCGGGAACGTCGCTCTGGCTAACTAAATAACTCATGCATAGCGAGCGACAGCGTCCAGGACACCTCCGGTAGGCAACAGCTCTTGTAACAAAGGTAACACTATCAAATTATTTTAAAATCACCAAGAGCTTACATTTATACATAAAAGAGATAATACTCAACTTATCAGAAGCAGAAGAAGTTGGAGAAAGCATTATAATGTTGAAATAAACCAAGAATTGCGAGATAACACAGGGAAAAACACCGAGTTGTTGAGCTACGCAAAAAGGAATACAGATGGCGCCGTGAGCGGCGCAATGCACGCTTACGAAATGGGAGAGGAGAGGTACCTTACGAGCGGCTCTCCTTTCTTTCTCGTTTTTCATTTTCTTGCCAATTGACCCCTTCGAAGTGTTAACTGTTCGGGGTGCAGATTGCTATGTGGCGTGTCAAGAATACGTCCTCTGATATTTCGCGATATCCCTGGTTCTTTTATTAGGGATATTTGCTCCAGGAGTTAGAATTCTGGGTACCTTAAGGTAAATTCTCTGGAAATATCACCGTAGTTATATATACCCAAGGAAGCTACCCTTTGGGAACTTCCATCAGGACGACATGGCTTGAGCCCAAAAATTGGCTAAATAGCTTCATACTTAATAGCTATAGCACTAGGAATGTATTATATCATGCATGACTGTAAACTAAAACGCATAAGCTAGGAAGCCTAGCATAAGCAAGGTTCGGTTACCTAAATCGCCGAAACTATCAAGAATACAATCGGCATAATATAAATAACTTCCTAGCAAAAGGATTGAATAGCTTCGTATATATTGGTGCTATTAAAACCGGGAAAGTCGTTCAGGCTAACTAAATAACACATGCGTTATGAACGACAGTGCCCATGGCGTTTCCGGTGAAGGAAAAGCTCCGTTGCTTCATTAAAGCCTAATTTCACTGTGAGGCAGGAGCTAAAATTTATACACAGAAAAGATTCAATACTCAACTTTCCAGAGGCAGAAGAGGCTAGACACTGCATGATAAATCCAAAAATTCCAAGCGTAACGAGAGATAACAGGGAAAATCACCGTGCGATGCCGCTACACTTATAGGAATAAACATGGCAGCGACATACGGCTCCATCTAGATACTCGCAGTAGTAAGGGAGGAAGGGTAACCTTGATATCGGGTCCCCTTCTCAATTTGCCACTTTTCCCCCTTGAAGCGAAAACGCTATTCGGAGTGAAGATTGCTATGTGTCGTATCTAGATATACGTACCCTGATTTATGTGATATCCTTAAGAGTAAATTTAAGGATATTTGTGCCAGGAGTTAGAATTCTGGAGACCTAAAGGTAAATTCTCTGGGAATATCACTGTAGTCAAATATCCCTAGGAAGCTACTTATTGGAACCTTCCATCAGGACGACATGGCCCGAGCCCAAAAATGCTACTTTTACTTACCAAATTTGCGCTGGTCTCGTCTTGCGGTGCGTTGTAACTAACCATGAACTGCAGAGCATCGTAAAACTCCTAGTTGCTTTAAAAGCACACTTCTTCAGCTCCACTCCCACTTTTTTTCTTCTTCAATTTTCTAGCTTCAGCGCAAATTTGACTCCGAAGATTGTGTCATTTCCTTGTATAGTAATTTCTCTTTTGCTAATTTCCAAGTTTTCAGCTATTTCTTTAATTTTACTAATTTTCAGCTCTTTGTTTCTGTACTCAGGCAAAGTCACATTCCACAATTCA
Organism: Palaemon carinicauda; assembly: GCF_036898095.1. Lineage (NCBI taxonomy): Eukaryota > Metazoa > Arthropoda > Malacostraca > Decapoda > Palaemonidae > Palaemon > Palaemon carinicauda. Next base: position 10,329,116 of record NC_090755.1, read on the forward strand.
GGAAATTTCTCGTATTGCTGAATTAATGCAATTGTTTGGTCTTTATTCCACTTTTTGGCACTCAAGTTCTCTCACGAGAGTAACGAAAACTTTCAGATCTGAATATTCACTGAATAGAGTGGAGAGCTACAACCTAGCTCTACGAGCATGCAGTCTAGACTGTTCAAACTGTAGTACGCGCGAGAGAAGAGAGACACTCGCGAGAGTAGAGAGAGAATCTCGGAGAGTACTCTACAGCCTGTTTACATTCCATAGAGCAGCTGTCTGAGAGCAACTCGCGAAAAAAACTCTCCAATCTAAATGCACCTTTAGATAAACATCGATCTATTATCAGAGATTAAATAAAACTCGCGTACAGTCAAATTTACGCTATGTAGTACTCATGACAACCGATACAGACCCACAAAATACTTTGTATCGTTACTTAATATTTCGATAATGGGAATACTAATAAAGTATTAATCGTTAGCCTATTGGAAGGAAATCACTGTATTTCCCGGTCGCTTTCCGCCGGTGATGTGACGTCATCAGATATATAATGTGAACTCAACAGATATCAAAACTTTTCTTAATGTATTTTTAACTGAAAACAGATGCTGAATCTTAACAATAAAAGAAAAAAAATAATGTACTAAAGATAAATCAGTTTATTTTTATACATGGAAATATTCGTCCTATTTCCGAAAGACTTGTGACGTCATCACCCTGAAAAAAACGTTGTAAAGTCAAATCGTCATAAGTCATATAGGTCATAAGTTAAGCATTATCTGTATATGGTAGCTTAGGATAGTAAGGTTGAAGGGAAATATGAAAAGACATATCCGAGTGTATTCACTTCCCAGACTATTGCCGAGACCTCCATCTGTATCAATACTAAGTTTCCCTTATAGGGAATGTTACAAGGGAGAAAAACTCTACAGTAGAAACTAGAGTTAGTGTTAGTAAGTAATTTATACCAACATCATCCACCTGCAGTACTGTACTAACCCTTTAAAGTCCACCCTAGGTTTTATGGGAAACTTTAAAAATTCCTTTTAGTATGTTGTAGTATTAGCAAATACAAGACCTTTTTACTCCTGAGTACTTATAAAAAATTTTCCAAATTAGCAAAATAATTGCATGCAATGAATTATCCCATTTGGGGCATTGGGCGAGTTTAGGTGGACCACACTCGTCCCATGTGGGATCTATTGGACCTTAAGGCCACAGATTTTAAAGTGTCTACTTACGTTGATTCGCCCACAAATCATATGATGACTATTGATGGAAGTTTTTTTATGGTTCCAATGTATAACAGAAACATGTATATGGCTTAACAATTTAATTAAATAAGAAATACGTTATAAATACAAGAAAATACAATATACAATAAATACAAAAATACTATGAAAATTCACAAAATATATTAAACCTTACTCATAATTGAAAAAATAGAAAGATATAAAACTTACTCAAAAATCTAGTGAAAAACAGCAAAAAAATTACTTGGAAATCTTATGGAACAGAGCAAAACAATTTCGACTTTCAGTGAGGCAAAGGGCCACCTTGCACTCCTCACACATCCAGCGGGACCTGTGGATGTGGCCTGCAGTAGAACAGAACTTGCAGGTCTGCCTCATGGTGACATGCTTTGGCATGTGTAGGGCAGTGGCATCCTGGCGTGACTCTACACTTGGCACAACTGCCCGTTGGCCCCTTTTTGGCAAAGCCACATCCCTGGTGCCAAGAGAATTCCTAGTTATCTTGAAGTTCGATGTCTTGAAACTTCTCAGCCAATATGATATATCCAGTCGGAAGTCCTTGAGGGGCTTTGGGTTCACCAGCAAAGCCAAGCAATCCCTCTTGTACAAAATCCAAGCGTTGCAGATGATCAGGTCCAGGAGGTAAGCAAAGAGCCTCATGTAGTACCTCTTTCCTTTGAAGGGGGTCTCGTAGAGGTCTGTCAACATATCACTTTTGTCGATGCCACCCATGCGGTTGTTGTACATCTGGATGGCAGATGGACAAGGAATGGGAACCTTCTTCTTCTGTGCCCTGTCGTACCGCTCCACTGTTCCCATGGGCTCGACACTGACATCAGTGGACAAGATTGTCACAACGCTGTTGTCCTTCCATCTTGCAACGAGGATGCCATCAGAAGAGACATAGTCCAGTGTGCCCCTTTGCGTTGTCTTCTTGCTCATCTCCTTCACAGACTTTAGGGGAGGATGTCCAACTCGATTTTCCCTGGCAGTTCCCACATACCGGCATTCATACTCCGATCTCAGGTACTTGGCCAACCCTATACTGGTGAAGTAGTTGTCTGCATACACTGCTGCGTGACTGGGGTCCTTGATGGTCTTGACAAGGGAGACAACAATCTTGGAAGTCACAGACATGGCTTTCTCCTCTTCAGACAGCAGAGTAGGGTGGCTCACAAAGGTTGTCTCCCCTTGGTACATAAGAATATCATGCACAAATCCATCCACGCTGGAGCGGCAGAACAACTTGTAGCCCCACTTGTCAGGCTTCATGGCTACATACTGGCGAAGGTTACCAGCCCTTGTGGCCTTGTAGGCGACCATCACTTCATCAATGGAATGGATAGGAGTCTCGGGAACTTTCTGGAACTCTCTGGTAACCTTGGTGAAGGGGACTCTCACCTTGAAGAACCGATCTTGGGAGCCTGCTGCCTGGTCATTGTCATTGAAGTGAAGTGATGATCGAATGGCCTCGAAGCGGTTCCTGGACATGAAGTCTGCAACCTGAGGAATCCTGGTATTCACGGCCCAGAAGTCGACAATGCTAGGGAGAGGAACCAGGCTCATGTACACGATGAGGCCGAGGAAAACCATGAGATCCTCTTCTGATATGTGGAAGTTGCTGCCTTCATCCTTCTGTTTTGAGTACAGGTTGGACTGGTAAACGATGTGTTCCCTCAATTCAGCTGTGAAGAACTGAGAGAAATACTCGAAAGGTTCCCTCAAGAAGTCCGGCTGTGGATGAATGAAGTCGGGCAGGGGTTGGATGTCAATGTCGTCCTTCTTCCATTCATCAACACAAGGCCTCTTCGGGTTGACCTCACCTTCATCTTCCAAAGGCATCTCCTGAGGGACAACAACATTGACCCTGCGAGCTGAAACAAGAATAAAGTAACATTAGCGAAAAAGTAAATGAATCGTGAGCGCTGGTGTGTGTGATGCATGTGTATGTCAGTGAGTATGCATGTGTATGTCAGTGAGTATGCAAGTACACAAAACGGATTTTGAAGCAAAGCGAAAAATCTATTCTTAACCCTGGAACACTGAACCCGTTTCCCTGTTACACGGCCACTGAACGTGGGTAGTTTATACCCGATTTTGGAAAATTAAAGAAAAATAGTAAATATGCAAATTTATTAATCCTATCCCTTACACACTAAATATAACCCTATTACCTAGTAATGAAACTATTAAATTAGAATACTTACTTTCAGAAACTTGAATTAAAAAGCAAAAAGAAAGGAATGTAAAAAAGTGAAAAAATTTGAATGTTTTTGCAAAAAAAAAAACCCTCCCCAAAAAATCGCTCAGATGCTCCCACACGCTTCCAAGGATGTCAGGCTCTCATCCCAGGGGGTCATCAAGGCACGGGGGATGCGGGAACTGTAGGGAAGAGAGTAGGAAAAACACCCTTTTTTTAGTGCACCAGAAATGAAAAATTGTGGAATATAATGTTTATTATATTTCTTTTTATACTTTATCACACATTATCACTCAAAATCTTAGTTTTATATATATTACCTACCTCAGCCTTATATGCAATCACAGCAGTAGGGGAAGTAGTGGCTCGGGCAAACAGGTTGGCGGCAGCTGTGACACCTGAAACGTGTCTTTTTGTCTGCCTTGGAGTCACACTTCGTGCAACGGACCATAGGGTTCCTCATCTCGGCTGCCGATGGTCCAGCATCTGCAGCTGTGCCAGAGCGGAGGTTGAGGGAGCACACCTGTCTTATGGCCAGCTTCACCTGGCGATGCTGAGAAGGGTTATTCATCCGTTCCTGCGCTGAGGGCTTGATTAGTTGCAGGGCCAGTCCATGCATGAATTTTCTTCGGTGCAATTCCTTGCGTTGTAGCGTTGGATTATTTGCCTTGTATATAATCCAGGAGTTAATGATAATTGCATTGACCATCCCAAAGAAAACACACAATGGCCACCTATTTGTTTTTCTGCTGCAATTATATGTTGCACACATTTGATCGAACGTGTCGACCCCTCCTTTTGTCTCATTATAATATTCAATTATGTTAGGCTTTCCGGTGACATCATTCACTACTTGCTGTGTGTGCATACTTGAAAGGAGGAGCACATTCTTCTTTGTTGTTTGTGTGTTTGGCACGTATGATACGAGTGTCAGATCATCTGTGAAGAGGAATGCTGAACTCCCGGGTCTGCGGTCCTTCTTTTCCCTCATGACAGGTGGGATTTCTGGCTTGTTGGCCCTGACTGTGCCCACCAATGTCAGCCCATTAGTCAGGAGGTCCTGTATGAGGGGCACAGACGTGAACCAGTTATCTGTTGTCACATTCCTGTTCGTGTTCTGGTAGCGGCTGGTTAAATCTTTGGTGAACATGTGGCCCAGCGTCAGCCCATGCCTTGTTGTTGTACCTGCTTTTCCTAGGTAGGGAATAGCTTTTAACAGGTACTTACTTTGGACATCGTTCACCATAACGATTTTTATCCCATACTTTGCTGGCTTATTAGGGATGTACATTCTAAAAGGGCACTTTCCCCTAAAAGCAAGCAACTGTTCATCAACTGTGAGGTTCTCGTGAGGTGTGTAATTATCCTCACAGTTTGCCATGAACATGTCCCACATTTCCCTGACCGGAGCGAATTTGTCTGTGGCCCGCCTCTGCTCACGTGTGCCCATGTCGTCAAATCTGAGGCAGTATAGCAGAAAATTGAATCTGACCTCAGACATTGCTGCCTTGTAAAACAAAGCCCCTACCTCAGAGCACCACAATTCCCTAGTATTTAGGTGGTTATCTTTGCGGTAGCCACTAAATATTAGAACACCTAGAAGGGCACGTATCTCTGCAGCTGTTGTGTGCTGTACAGTTGCTGTCTTCCTCTTGTATTTTGTGGCAACATCATCAATTTTCTTGTTAGTAAAGTCCACAATAAGATCAACAATTGCAGTGGACATAAACAGGTCAAAACACTCCTCAGGTGTGGTGTATTGAGAAGCTGCTTGTGTGGGACCTGGCCTACTTGACACCACAATATTGCGAGCTGGTGTCCTTCTTGCGGCAGCCACCTGTGGCCTTGTGTGCCACGTATAACCAGAGTTACTTTTCACAGTTGCCGAGTTAAAAGTAACTAGCAACTCCCCATCGTCTGCACGTCGTCGCCGTTGTCCTCGGGGAGCAGCAGGAGCAGTAGCAGGGGTTGGAGCAGGGACAGCAAGAAGGGTTGCAGCAGGAGAAGCAGGAGTAGTAGCAGGGGTTCCAGCAGGAGCAGTAGCAGGGGTTGGAGCAGGGACAGCAGGAAGGGTTGCAGCAGGAGAAGCAGGAGTAGTAGCAGGGGTTCCAGCAGGAGCAGTAGCAGGGGTTGGAGCAGGGACAGCAGGAAGGGTTGCAGCAGGAGAAGCAGGAGTAGTAGCAGGGGTTCCAGCAGGAGCAGTAGCAGGGATTGCAGCAGGGGCAGCAGTAGATGAATGTGGATCAGAATCACCAATGGCAAGTGGAACAGAGTAGCCACTAGGGCCAGGAGTAGAGGTGGCAAGGCCAGTAGAGGGAGTGGCGATGTTATCAGGTGAGATGGTGGAGGGGAGGTGCCAAGGCCTCTTCCTCTTCTTACCAGCCGCCTTTGTTTCTATGCGGCGGCGTGGGAGGTCTTCTTCTGAGTCACTGTCAGAACTTTCTATCATTTCCTGATGACTAGGCTCATATTCTTTATCAAGGTCACTATCATACAGTACCTCTGCTTCAATACAGTCAATTTCACTCTCATTGTCTGAGGCATCAAGCAATTCTAAAATTTGAAAATCACTAAGGTTTCGTCCTTGTCTTGCCATTGTGTCACACTGAACTTTGGAAATCCTGAAAAAGCATTTACAGCCTGAAAAGAAAGACAATTATTAGTACACCAACACTTATAGCTTCCATTTGTAACTATTAACACTGAACCCGGGTACACATTACCCAGTTTTTTCTATATACTCTTATCACTGAACGTGGGTAAACGGTACCCGAACACGTCTGTAGCGCAAAATCCAGGCAGAGGATTGGAGCGACGCGACTTTCCCCTATAAACCCATAGGGTAGACTGAAGCTATACTGAGTCCCAGCGCGCTGGCTTGTGGGGAAGAGGGGGGAACACGAATGACGTCACCTACTCTGGGTAATCTATACCCACGTTCAGTGTTCCAGGGTAAAAAATAACCATTGTTCACAAAAATTTAAAGAGCAACACAACGAAAACCAATTTAAAGAGCAACCATTGTAACAACGAGACTTTTTAACCCTGGAACGGTACGGTGGGTCGTCCGCGACTCCGAGCGTCAAAACAAAAGAGGTTTTTCTCAGGTGACTCACCCCCGTGACTGAATTTGTGGGTGATCGACCTGCAGTCGGTGTCTCGCCTACACGCTCTAGTAGTGTCCAGATGCGCATCGCTGTAGCTGTACTCCTTCCCAGATTTCTGACGCATCGGGGTCGAGCGCGACCGAGTTTACCCTTCTGAGGTAATTTGCATAATTATCAAAGTTATTACGTATTATGAAATTGTCGTAGAATGGTGCAACTTGTATAGGTTATCAGTTGTGGAAAGTCTTGGTGGATTGTTTGGCTACCATGTGCATGATTTTTTTTTTAGTTGAAATGTCGTTCATCACCACGAGGACCATTTTACCGCGAGTGCCCGTTTTTCATTTTTTGGCCAAGTCATTTTTCCGTAAGAAATTGCCAAATAGTATCGCAAAACTTTTGCTTTTTTAGTGTTGGAAATTGTGTCTAGATGATCTGGCTACCCATGCGTGACTTTGTTTTTGTCAGATACGCCGTAGATATTGGTATGTGGGGTATTTTCCTGCGGTTGCCAATTTCTGTTTTTTTTCAATATTTGTAAAAATTTACTACATAGTAAGGAATTGCCGTATATTATTGATTTTTTTTCATGTTTATGTGTTAGAAAGTGTGCCTTGATGGTTGGGCTAACACGTGCATGTCTTTTTTTTTATCTGAGATGCCATATATAAGAATGTTGGGCATTTTTCCGCGAGTGCCCCTTTTTATTTGTTTTGCATTTTTTTGCTTAGTCATGTTACCGTAAGGAATTGGCAAGTAGTGTCGCAAAAATTATATTTTTATAGTGTTGGAAAGTGTTTCTAGATGATGTGGCTACCCATGCCTATCTTTTTTTTAGCCAGATATAGCGTATATATAGGTATGTGTTCGATTTTCCTGTGATTGCCATTTTTTCGTTTTTTCCCATTTCTTTCAAAATTACTACGTACTAAGGAACTATCACAGAGTAATGATTCATTTATATGTTTATTTGTCGGAAAATGTGCCTTGATGGTTTGCCTAGCACGTGGCTGAAATTTTTTTTTCTGAAATGCGTATATTAGAATGTTGGCCATTTTTCCGTGAGTGCCCCTTTTTATTTGTTTTGCATTTTTTTGCTTAGTCATGTTACCGTAAGGAATTGGCAAGAAGTGTCGCAAAACTTATATTTCTATAGTGTTGGAAAGTGTTTCTAGATGATCTGGCTACCCATGCCTATCTTTTTTTTTAGCCAGATATGGCGTATATATAGGTATGTGTTCGATTTTCCTGCAATTGCCACTTTTTCGTTTTTTCCCATTTCTTTCAAAATTACTACGTACTAAGGAACTATCACAGAGTTATGATTCATTTAGATGTTTATTTGTCGGAACATTTTGTTTACTTCTTTTTTGATTGAATATCCTCAAATTTTTTTTTAGCTAAAATATTATATTGTTTTACATTTTTTTTTTTTCGATTTTATTTCCCTTCAAAAAAATTTTTTTGGGTCAGAATTCTAATTTTATAGTCGTAAAATAATTCGACAATTATCCAGCAACCCACCATACAATTTTTATGCATATCCAAGAATAATTAGATTAGTAAATAACACCTTAAAATTGACATACCCTTCCTACATTTCACGTGGCAGAGAGTCAGTGTGGTTGGCGGCCATTTTGTGGACATATCCGAAGCGTAAGTTGCCCTATCTATATATATTCTTGTTCCCTATATAATTTGTGATATTTTGGTATATTTTTACCTACATAAATATCATATTATATATTAAATAAGGGATTTTGACGAAGGAAAAATCTATTTCTGGGCGAGAGACCTGTGCCGCCCAGTGAAATGCTCCTTATGCACCATTTCAAAGGAATATAACTGCTAATATTACCAGAGAAAAAATGTAAAGGAATGCTAGGTTGAACTAGCTTGCTCACCTAATGGTGTCGGTATAGACTGGGGCGAAATACCAGAGGTCTCGTACCATTTAGACTTCTCCTCTTCGAAATCCCTCAATAGTGAGGTGCAGTTCAACCTCCCCTGCCTCGCAGACCAGTACTACTAACTCAACCCACGCTTGCCCATCACTCCTTACAGCACCCTTAAGTTTGGGGTCTGATCAGGGGGGGAGCAAATAGGGTGGGTTCACTGGGCGGCACAGGTCTCTCGCCCAGAAATAGATTTTTCCTTCGTCAAAATCCCTTTTCTGGGCTCAATCCCTGTGCCGCCCAGTGAAATAGTACCAGAGAAAACGAACCCAAACTTCATTAACTATACGGGAACGAATTAAAATCAACATAACAAACAGTGGTTTAATCAAAAGTTAACGTAGAAGACGGTCGTCTTTAATAACATCAGCATGATAAGGTATAATATCCCAGGAAGGGAAGACAAAAGAACATTAACTTAAAATAAAACCAATTAAGGTCAAACACTGGAACAAATTACATACACTTGAACACTAAAGAAATACAGTTCGTATGGTAAGAATAAATTGAACAATGATAATAAAATAGCAATGTTACGAACTAGGAACACCCATGGGTGTGATACAACAAACCGAACTCAGGCAGGAACTGTAAGTGAGGCAGGTAAGAGGAAGAAGGTGGAAGATATAGGATTCAGGAATTAGTTAGAAGGAATTTGTCCGGGGGATACCACGCTCCCTGCAGCTACGGTAGCGAGTTGAAGGGCCTCTAATTGTTTAAGATAGTGCCGCTTGAACACTGAGGGGGATTTCCATCCGGTATATTTAGAGAGATCTGTAAAGTTCATATGATGGAAAAAATTTATTGAGGTCGCTACCGCCCGAATGTCGTGGACGTGAGGAAAAGACTCTGGATTGGCCTGTTTAATGAAATACAAGATCTGTTGTCTGATCCCTTTCAAAGTTATAGTCCCTCCCCGCTCCCTGATGAACAAGGGTCCCGAGGTCTTATAGGAAGTCCTTGATAGAAAGGACTTTAGAGTGGTAACCGGGCATAGGGAAGGATCCTGAAGGAGAGGGATAATTTTCCAGGAGGACCATCTATTCTGAGGGTCTTCATTTTTGGCCAAGAAGACCTTGTCTGGGGAGAGGAGGACCTCTCCTGACGGAAGGAACTCTATGTGGCCTAGATCCCTTGATAAGGCAGCTAATTCCGAAATCCTGGTGCCAGATGCTAAACTCACGAGAAAGAGAGTTTTCCTGAGTAGAGGGATATACTCACATGAATCGTTGACGGTTTCTGACGCTAGTTTAAGAACATCATTGAGAAACCAGGAAATCAGGCTAGGACGAGAAGATGGTCTCAGTCTGGCACAGGCTCTTGGGATCGAAGCTAGCAATGAATCTGTTAGATCTATATTAAAGCCGATTAGAAAAATCTTCAAGGCAGACTTGATGGTAGTAATAGTGTTAGCTGCTAAGCCCGACTCAAACAAGGTTCTAAAAAAGGTTACCGTTAGGTTTAGTGTCATAAAGTCAGTACTAGAATCTTTCAAAAACTTTGCTAGTTTTTTGACCGCTGAGTCATATTGACGAAGAGTGGAGTCTCTCTTGTCGGATTCTAAAAATAAAGTATTCTGGGGGTCTATGTTAGCCCCTTTGTGTGCCGCAAACTTCATGAAGTCCATAAAGTTAGGGTGGTCTGAATGTTTGAGGAAGCGAACACAGTGCACGTTTGTACTATCTGGGTCAAAGTCGGGTTGGGAATCTGGTGAGGGTGGAGATTCAGCTCCAGTAAAAGAGGAAACCAATTGCTCTTGGGCCAATTGGGGGCCACCAGGGCTACTTGACCTTTGAAGGTTCGAAGTTTGTCCAGCACTTTCATCAGTAGGTTCACCGGTGGGAAAAGGTAAATCCTTTCCCAGGCGTTCCAGTCGAGAGACATGGCATCCGTGGCGTAAGCCCGAGGGTCCAGGTTGGGGGCCACATAACATTTCAGCTTGTGGTTGGATTCCGTCGCGAAGAGGTCTACCTGGAGATCCGGCACTTGGAAGAGGATCCATTGAAAGGATTTGCGATCTAGTGACCATTCTGACTCCAACGGTACCGTCCTGGAGAGTGCGTCTGCCACAACGTTCCGAACTCCAGCCAGATGGACGGCGGATGGGTGCCATTGGTTTGAGGCCGCCAGGGAGAAGATTGCCACCATCACGTGATTGATGGGACCTGACTTGGAGCCCCCTCTGTTTAGACAACGGACTATGTCTTCGTTGTCGAGGACTATCCTCAGATGTTGTTTCTTGGCCGGGGAAAAACGTTTCAAGGTTAGTAAGACAGCCATGGCCTCCAGGACGTTTATGTGAAATTGTTGGAACATTGTGGACCAAAGGCCCTGAACCTTCCTGTGTTGGGAGTAGCCTCCCCAACCTGATAGGGAGGCATCCGTGTGGATGACTATCCTTGGAGGGGGGTACTGCAACGGAACCGACTTTGATAGGCTCTTGGCGGTTGTCCATGGGAGAAGCCTCTTCCGAAGAATGGGAGGAAGGCGTGTCTTCTTGTCCCGACGTTTTTTGTTCGCTCTGGAGCGCCAAACTCGGTTGATGTCTTTCAGTTTCGCTTTCAGAAGGAGGTCTGTCACTGAAGCGAATTGTAGGGACCCTAGAATCCTCTCCTGGTTCCTTCTGGAAGTTATCTTTTCCCCGAGAAAGCGTTTGGTATTTTTCGCAATCTCTATCCTCTTGGACCTGGGGAGACAGAGTGTGAGAACGTAGGTCCCACCGTAATCCCAGCCACTGAAATTTGGTCTCTGGTGTCAGACGAGACTTTCTGAAGTTTATTTGGAATCCCAGAAACTGAAGATATTGGATCACCTTGTTTGTTGCCTTGAGACAATCCTCGATGTCTGACCAGATTAGCCAATCGTCCAGGTATGCGACGACTTGGATTCCGTGGGATCGGAGTTCCTGAATGACCGATTCCGTCAGTTTCGTGAAGATTCTGGGCGCGATGTTGAGCCCGAAAGGCATCACTTTGAACGTGTAAGCCTTGTCGTCCAGTCTGAATCCTAGGAATGGGCGGAAGTGTCTCGCTATTGGAACGTGATAGTAAGCATCGGTAAGATCAATGGAGGTGGTGACGGCCCCACGGGGAAGCAAGGTTCGCACCTGCGAGACGGTAAGCATGTGAAACCTGTCGCATTGAATGGACAAGTTTAGTCGAGACAGATCGAGGATGACCCTTCGGCTGTCGGAGTCTTTCTTCGGAACGCTGAATAAGCGACCTTGAAACTTCAGATATTTCGTTTCCTTGATCGCGTTCTTGCGAAGAAGATCTTGGGTAAACAAAAGTAGGTCCGGTGTTGAAGGTTGATGGAATTTGTTCGGTGGAGGAGGCCCTTCTATCCAACTCCACCCCAGGCCCTTGGAGATTATGCTGAAGGCCCAAGGACTGAATTTCCAGCGACCCCGGAACACATAAAGTCTCCCTCCTACCTGAAGACCGTCAGTAGTTGGAGGTTTTACCGCCTCGGCCACCACGTGACCCTTTTCCACGGGAGAAATATCTCCCTTTGCTTCTGTTCTGAAAAGAACCCCTCGAACCGGGGCCCCTGCCTCGTTGGTATCCTTGGGAGGAAAACCGGGACTCATAGACCGGGTTATAAACAGGAGAGGTAAACGAGTTCGAGGCCACTTGGCTTTCAGGGACGAGGACATACTTCACTTGGGGCTGAGACTTGGAGGTGGAGGGTTGGATGCCCTGAGAGACCGGGGCCGACTGGACTACTTGAAGAGGTTGGCGGAATTGAGTAGAGCTATAAGGGCGTAGCCTCTTTCTGCCCCAGGAGTGAATGCTCGATTGTTCGAACTTCCGTTTGGGAGTGAGATCCCAACGGACTTTGAGGCTCTGGTTCACTCTGGCAGCTTCGCTCAATACCGAGTTGACCATGTCCTCCGGGAATAGGTCCGGACCCCAAGCAGAGGCTTTAATGAGCTTATTTGGCTCATGGCGGATAGTAGCTTCAGATAAGACATGCCTACGGCAACGTCTTTTGGCCACCAAGAAGTCGTAGCAATCTGCTAACAAAGATTGCAGGGTGGCTTTAGTCATAACTTTAAAGGAGTGTTCCTCGTCATAGGTAAGAGAAAACATCTCCGCCATAGTCGAGACGTTGAGGCTCCGGCTAAACCTAGACCGGGACTCGAACTCGAGTCGGATTAAGGTTTCAGGTAGTCTTGGGAGGCATTCACTGAATTGCGTTGATGCACAGTCAGCGGATAGCTTACCAGAAGTGAATGTCGATTGAATGTTAAGCCAACATTCATTATCTGATGGGAACAGCAGAGATGTAGGATCTGTCTCCCGGAGTTGTGGCAAAGGCTTATCTTCGGTCACTGCCTGAAGGGCTAATTCAACCATTTTGGTGACGCAAGGAGTGGGGGTCTGTTCGTCCACAAGAAACATGGTGTAAGTACTCTTGTGGGGGGTCAGCATGGTGTTTGTACAACCCCACTCATTTAAGGTTCTAACCCAAACAGACTGAGCCTGTTCCTTCGGAAAGATAACGGTCTCTTTAGGGACCTTATCTAGCCGGACAAGAGCCTCTTCCGTAAGCCGGGCGAAGCCGGGGAAAGGAAATTGAAGGCCGGGAGGGAAGAACTCAAAATCTTCAATGGGCCTGGTCCCAAAACCCTCGATGGTCAACATTCCGTCCGTGAAAGGACAGTGGAGCGCCATTTTCCACGGGTTGTTCTTCGTGAAGGGTGGAAGTTTTGAGGCGTCCGGGATGAGGAACTGCTGTTGTTGAGGCAGTCCACCTTCCAGGGTATCTAGTCTTCTGGTGACAGCAGAAAGTATAGAACTAATCTGCTCTGTAACGACCCTCGTCATCATATTCGTGAGGGCCACCGGGTCGAAGTTGGTCGTGGTAATTAAGGGGGATGACTGCACTCCCGGGTCCTGAGACATAGGGGCAGTGCTAGTCGAGCCACTAGGAGCTCCGGGGAGGGGAGCCTTCTTGGGCTTCGATGATCCAGGTAGTGTAGGATTCTTACGAGTCCTCACTAAAGGTCTCTTCTGAGATTTGACCTTGGGAGGAACCGAGAGCGATCTCGGGGAGGATTCGCGGTTCCCTTCAAAACCAAGAAAGGAAGAATTATTAGAAGTTGAAGAAAAAGAGGGGCTAAGAAGAGAGGTCTTAGCGCCAGACCCACCTGCCTCACTTACCACCTTACCTGTGTCTGGTTCGTCTAAAACCATGGGCTCTATGTCTAAGGTCAGAGCCGTAACATTGTCTTCAATGGGGTCCGGGTCGTCAGGGATGTCTGTATCCTGGACGAGTTCTATGGTTTCCACAATGTCAGCAATTATAGGAGCCGCCACTTGCCTAAGCACTGCTGCCGAAGATTTTGCGTTCGGGTAGATAAGACTACAATAATCTTCTGAGAGGACGTACGGCTTCCTGGCCTTTACGTTACGGGCGAAGCCGCCTACCCACAATTTCAAAGTGGCTCTTGCTGAAGTTTTAACCGCCTGGGAACTCTGAAAGGACGGGGATAAGGTTAGCAAACCCGAGGGACAAAATGATGAATGAACCCGAAGATTCATAACAGAAGTCAATGAGTATGTATCATATTGATGCCGCCCAGTGAAGGGAATGTAAATACAAAAATGACTGAAAGAGGCTCACCGAATCTGAAGCGAGGGTGGAGATAAGGTCATAACAGATAAGGCAGTTGTCAGGGTGCCATACAACAATATCGTCCATCTGGATCCCACAGTCCGCGTGGGACCGACAGACAGCATGTCCGCAAGGCTGGTGAAGGACGGCCGCGCAGGCTGTCATCCGGCAACGGACCCCTGTAAAAGGAATAGTCCATAAGCATCTACTAGTTTCTCTATAAGGGGTCCCGGAGGGTCCGGGACCTGCCAGTTAATAAAATAAATGTATAGCCTTAGACTAAACATGCAGAGAACTGAGACTATTCCAAGAGCAATCCGGCAGAGCCGGGTATGAAAAAGGATTCAAAAAACAGTGATGAATATATAATCATAACTAGTTCCGGGGCCCCCCGGGGCCGGGGAACAGGGTTGGTAAGTAAACTTAAAGTAAACTTAAAAGTAACTTAAAGTAAACTTAAAGTACCTAAGATACATCCATAAAGTACATAAATAGAGAACGCCAATTATGATCTGAAACTAATGTCTGTAATGAATAGGGCTCCCGGAGGGAGGATATTAATCAAAACCGTGTCAGTGTCAACCGATCTTGTAGTTAAGAGCCCGGCGGCTCCAATGTCTGAAGACGGGAGGGTACAACGGGAGAGCGCGGGGGGAGCCAATGGAACCCCCTACCTTACCGGAGGTACCGGGACAAAGGTAATGATTCATGTAGAATATAATATAATGATATGGGATATAATAAGTCCTATACGGACGATAATAGCAGGAAGTACCGTAGGTGGGGACACTCCTAATATAAGTGCTCATTCTAACAACCGTAGCTAAAAGCAAGGTTACACCAAGGTTCAGTTATACCGACTAATCACGTGTGATAGTCCCCGGTGGTCCCGGCCTTCCCCCTCCCCGACCGATGGCCAATCGGGGCGACGGGAGGGGGGAGACGAAACCGCCCGGTATGAATGAATGAGACTAAGTCATACCCCGTTGGTATACTCAGTCCTCAATATGTCGGAACGTTGATGGAAGACTGAGGTACAAGCATACTTGACCCGTATGTCATAACCAACAACCATCGAGTGAGAGGAAGGGTGTACACTGAAGGGGGGGGATGGAATAGCCTCCCCAACCTGTTGGGGGGGTAATGGTACCGGGGAATCGCCAGTGCGCAGTGGTAGACGGGGCTACCAACTGGAGATCCCCTCAATCATGACATGAAAATCCCAAAAATATGATCATAACGGAGTAAAGCAATAAATATAATATCAATGCACAAATACATAAAAATAATTAATGAATTAAAAGCGAAATCACGTAAGTAAGGTTAGGCATGCAGAAAAAATATGGCGAGAGAGGGACTCGGGCGAGTGGTAAGGGAGGAGCATGACGCCATCAGGAGATGGAAAGCAGGGGTACCAACCTAGTTACTAAAGCGGTAGATCGAACAGTAAAAACAACAAAATACGCGAGAGTCCTACTCGAACCAAACGTAAAACTAGGTGGAGCGTAATAAAACAAAAGGTTTTACTAATAATAAGTGAGATGGTCGATATTAAAGCTCCTAGAACTAGTGAAACAATCTCAATGGTGACGCTATCCACCAACATGCACGAATGCAGGCATACCAACATAACCTACTCCTGATGAAACGCTAACACCGATATCATAGGATAACATAAAATAAATGCTATATGAAAGCATAAAGTCGGTGTACTATATGAATATAAGGAAAAAACTCCTAAAGGTTCGAACGAATATTAAAGACGGACGAACTAACGAGACAAAGGGCAGAGGCGAAAGTAAGAACGGGGACGCCGCTCATATATAAACACTTCTCAATAATAAAAACAAAGATTACACTGCCCAATCTCGCTAAAACTCATGGATAAAGTACTTAACTTTGATGGGGTATCTTGGGAATCGGCCATCGAGAGAAAGTTGATGATAAATCCAATGGAAAACACGAGAAAAAAATACGTTGGACTTATATGAATCAGGTGCTTGAAAGGAGTGATGGGCAAGCGTGGGTTGAGTTAGTAGTACTGGTCTGCGAGGCAGGGGAGGTTGAACTGCACCTCACTATTGAGGGATTTCGAAGAGGAGAAGTCTAAATGGTACGAGACCTCTGGTATTTCGCCCCAGTCTATACCGACACCATTAGGTGAGCGAGCTAGTTCAACCTAGCATTCCTTTACATTTTTTCTCTGGTAATATTAGCAGTTATATTCCTTTGAAATGGTGCATAAGGAGCATTTCACTGGGCGGCACAGGGATTGAGCCCAGAAATATGTATTTTTTTACGAAATTTCTAAGTACTCAAAAAATTACCTTTAGATATGGCCCCTGACATAAATGTCATTTACAAAATAATGAAGATTTTTTTACATATTTCTATTTTAGGATAACATATGTTTATTCCCTAAAAAAATTAGCCACTTCCTATTTCATTTGGGTACCCAAAAAATTCATGAAATTTGGACAAATCTTTTTGGCCAAAAAAAGTTACCCTTTTTTTCTCATTTCAGATCTTCACCTCCATGGGTCCGACTTCATCCAAAATACATCAAGATGTGTCCTGAACATTCAAGAATCAATTCCTAAAAGGATTCGTGTATATATGTATAAATTTTTTTTTTATGAATTTTTATGTAAGGTCTTTTTTTTACTACTTAATTTTTTAAAATATTTATAATATATAGTTTTTCTGCAGATGAGTAGTATTTATCTTTACAGTTGTTTTAAGCATTCATTGAAGTTTTTTTTGGCAAAAAAAAAAAAAAAAAAAAGGAGGTTACTGCAAAAACTGAATTTTCAAGAATTTTTTTTTGCGTCGGGGTCGCGCGCGACCGAGTATACCCTTAAAGGGGTGTCCGAGGAGCGTACCTATCCAGGGTTAAAAACAAATTCAAGACAAATCTCTCGCCCTCAAAGGATGTCTCATACTAACATCTAGCATTGGGATGGTCAAAGGTATCCTCCTGAGTAAGGCATTCGTCAGGAACGTGCGTAGGGTCGTCGTCATCACTGTCGACGTCCAAAGGGCTCACGTCGACATCACTTCCTTCGGCGTCGTTAGGGGCAACCCATGGTGTACGATCCCGAGGCTCCAATGCAGCATTGCGATGCCCATAAAAAATATGGCCAGGAAACTGGAAAAAAAAAAAAAAAAAAAAAATTAAAATCATATAATGAAAAAAAATGTAACTTGGCCTAACAAACCCTTGTAAGGTAATAATTTATACGAACATGAGCCTAACATCTCTAAATCATCCCCATTATTTCTATAAATATGGTTAAAACTATTCACAAATGTTTAAAACAATCACTAAAAAAAAAATTGCAAAAATGATGTGCGTCGTAACCTAGTGCCCGGTAGAATCGTTAAGGTCCAATAGATCCCATATGGGATGAGCGTGGTCTGCCTAAACTCGACCGAAGTAGCCCACATGGGATCTATACTTTTTCCGAGTCATTACGACACGTCAGTAACACTATAGCCCTTGAAACCTACATCAAAAGGTAAGCATATTCCTAGGCGTCACTATCCCACAGTGTGTACTTTCCATGATTACAAAAGTCGGGGGGTGGGGAGTCCGTAGACGTTACTGTGACGCGTCTTGTCGCTTTTCCGACTTGAACACAACTGAGGTGTCTTTGGAAGGAGCAACAATCTTGGCGAGAAGGGCAGGCATCTTCTGATTGGCTGATTTGAAGAGCAGAGGAGTGTAGCTATAGCAGCCCATTCACGATCAGTAATTACTGAAGGAATTCCTTCAGTGTCAGAACTAGGACGTCCACTAACGGTCATTGCATTTATCAGTGTAGGATAGACTACCGTGGTGATTAGACAATCAAAACGGCTTCCTCTATTTTTTGTGATAATGAGTTATTGTTGATGGGAATAGGGCTTGTTGCGGCGCATTCTACTTTGAAGAAACGAAGAAAGACTAAATCAAAATGGTGTACTGTAAGCATTGGCTACAGGGAAGGGATTTCAAATCACACATATTTTTGATGGAAGAACTGAGATTTGAACCACAAGACTGGCTTCATTATTTAAGAATGGATGAGGAAACCTATGATCAGTTGCTTTCCTGTGTTACTCCTTATATAAAAAGCAAGATACTAATGTGAGGGAAGCAGTATCGCCTCACCAAAGATTGTCAGCAACTCTCAGGTTTTTAGCGACCAGACAATCCTATGAAGATTTAAAGTTCCATACAAGGATATCATCACAATTGCTTGGCAAAATTATTCCAGAGACATGCAGTGCCACTATTAACACGTTAATGGAGGATTATATGAAGGTAAGCAAAAAACCATGACAAATTCGTAGATAATTTGTATTTTTCCTAACTATACAAACCTTAGCTATTTATTAGGGGTTATACTTTCGGCCGAGCTGAAATGACGAGCCATTAAAATTTAGCGAGGGTGATAGGGATGGCGGGCAAGTTTATATAAATAGCTAAGGTTTGTATAGTTAGGAAAAATACATATTATCTACGAATGTCATTTGTTCCATAACTGGAATACAAACCAAGCTACAGTATTTATTAGGGGTGACTCACCCATTAGGAAGGGTGGATGTCCCTGCCAATCTGGCTTTTGGCTTTGCCCGGGGACTCCTTATCTGGGTATGTTAGTACTAAAAAATAAGGAGTCCCTGCCCTCGCTAAACCTTGCTACGCAAGGTCCGCGGCCTACGCAAGCTGTGTGTTGAGATGTGCAGAAGCGTGACTGTCTAGGTAAAGTTATTCTGAGTATGTAGGAAAAACCTGACGTAACCAAGACTTCCCAATACCACCTCGCCAGGGTATAGGGACGCAACAGTATTAGCTTAATACTAGGTACACAAGGGACGATGGTTTACCTGCAGTGGTTTGAGGTCAGCTTATGCAGAGAACCCATGATGCTGCTTTCCCCACGTGAGAGGGTTGGATGAACAAAAGAATAAGAGCTAGTCAAATATTTTTTTCACGCAGACTAAAACCGGGTAACAGTGCCCTCAACCTTCTGCTACTTGTCCGATAAGGAGCTTGAGGTATACAACCAGCTGTTGTGCAGCCACCACAGAACCGATAGAGATCGTATCGAGTTCCTGTGGGTCACGTCTTGCAGGAGAAAGGTTGTGAAAGTCACCTGGAGCATTCACATCCTTTCTTGAAAAACCTGCGTCACAGAGTAATCTGCTAAGAAGGACCAGGGACATAGTTATGCCCCTGACACTGTGAGTCGTCATATCAAGATGATGTTTCGGTGATCCTCCTCTAGTCTCTCCCAGTGCTGACAAGAGGAGGGACCCGGGCAGGGTGTTGCCGTTTTCTTTCGGTAAAGTCTCATACCTTACCCTGGGTACAGTAACAGATGATCTGGATCGTCCGTTACCTAGTTGAGACTTGTGTAGGATCCGTCACTTCTGGAGACTGTGTCTGGTGACATAGTCAGGGACGAAACTGAACATTGTCTTTCGCCCTTCTCAATAATGGACGATGTCGAAAGAGAGACCATGAAGTTCCTTGACTCGTATGGTTGCTGTCCGAGTGTGTAGGAACATTGTGTTCTTAAATCAGGAGGAAATTTGTTGCCTGGTGAAGTGGAACATAAGGAGGTCCCTTTAGGAATCGGAGATTTGAACCATGTTCTGAGAGGAAGGTCTCAATTCCAACTGGGGAAAGGCAAGTTGTAAGTCCGTATGAGTTAGGAAAAGTCTATCAATGAGAGGGTGTCCCTTTCTTTCAGTTTGAAGGTGAAGGATCAAGGTTGAGTGATCATCTTTACCTGTCGGAACTGAATAGTGTGTCTTTTCCTCTTGTATATACTTGAGGATTCCGCTATTCCTGGAATCGAGGTATCGAGTGGAGAGAGACTTTCACATGACACCAACCACACAAGACACGATACTGCCTGGTAGACTGATGCCGAGGAATTCCTCAGATATCTAGACAACCTTTTCACAAAGAGGTATTGGGTAGTCTTCAGGCGTACAATCATAGCAAAGCTATAGCTTGTGGTAGGTGTTGAAGTGGGTTGTCTGTTATGTGGAGAGGGTTCTCTTGGAGAGACTATCAGGAGCTGCAAAAGGTTTGGAGACCGTTCTGCATAATGCCATAGCGGAGCTAGGAGAGTCCTTGAGAGGTTGACCAATGTTCTAGCCTTGTTGAATGACCTTCTCCAGAAGAAACAGGGACGAGCATTGAGCTTGCAATTGGCGATCTGGTGATTGGCGACCTAACGATCAGTAAACTGTGAACTGGCCATCAGCAAACAGTGATCTAGGATCAGTCTGTTGATGCTTTCCTGTTTGCTGACGGAGGTCTGTCAAGGAAAAAGAAACTTCAGAAGAGACAGGGACGAAGGATTCCCCGTTTCAATTTCCCTTGTAGGATGGAATCTTCGGGATCTTATATCCTTCTGTGACAATGTTTATGTGTTTGCGGGGAGGAATGGGGCAATGATGACCTGTCCAAAAAGTTCTATTCCTTTTTACTGACAATTGCGCGTGTGTAGGAGAGTACTGGAGCGATGGCACACAGAATGATGCTGGTGCTTAATATCTGCCTGGAGAGCAGGCAAGCGCTGGTTCTTAGGCTAGAGCTGGTGTATTGGATCTGCGAGCCTTGACTCTTTGGCAAGAGCTGGCACATTGGATCCGGGACCGTAACTGCGCAGGAGGGCGCAGGGAAGTGAGGAAGAGCGCTGGCGCGCAGTAAGTAACTGTGTAGTTTTGTGCATTCTCCCTGGAATGCGCCGAAGAGTGTGACTGGTTGCGCAAGGGTGGGTGCATAGTTAGACAAGAGCAAATGATTGCCCTGCTATTCTTTTTAGACATTTTGTCCAGGGGGATTTTGTCCTGACCCCTTCAAGGAGATATGACATTTGTTACTTCTCTCATTTTATTGCCATCTAAACTATCCCAGTGCTGTTGCCATTTATTGCAAAGCAATTTCTTCATGTTAGGTAGGAAATCATTACACGGAATGGGAAACCTTCTTGGTAGCAACTCGGATGCAGCATTCTTCGCCAACGAATCTGCTTTCTCATTCCCAGACACACCCACATGTGCTGGAACCCAACAAAATCGAACCATTATACCTCTCAGTCCAATAATAAAGAGCCATTCTAAAATCTTTAAAACTAGAGGGTTACTAGCATTAAAAAACTTCTAAAGCTTGAAGGACAGTCCTTGCATCACTAAAAATGGTAAAATTACCCTCCTTTTCCAATGCTATTTTCTCAACCGCGGTTTGTATGCCGTACAGTTCGGCAGTAAATATTGAAGCTGTTAGAGGAAGTGCACCTCTACAATTAAAACCATTACTATGTACTCCAAATCCAATGCCAGCATCAGATTTGGAGTCATCAATACAGGTAGTGCTCAACTTACGACGATTTTTTCATGGTGATGACGTCACAAGTCTATCAGAAATAGTACGCTAATTGGACAAATATTTCTTTCGAAGTAATCTATTTTTTTTTTATAAAAATAAACTGATTTATCTTGGTAAATTATTATTTTCTTTTATTGATAATATGCAGTATCTATTTTCAGTAAAAAGTATATAAAGAATAGTTTTAATATCTTCCGATTTCATATCAATGTCTGGTGACGTTATATTACGGGCAGAAATCGACAGGGCAATACAGTGATTTCCTTCCAATAGGCTAATGATTAATATTAGTATTCCCATTACGGAAATATAAAGTAACGATACAAACTATTTTATGGGTCTGAATCGATTGTCATGAGTACTGCGTAGCGTAAATTTTATTCTACGCTGTTTTATGTAATACAGTACCAGGTAATAGATCGATATTTACTGTATCTAAATAAAGTAAACTAATAGGACAAATATTTTCTTAGAAATAATACCTTTTACATTATGAAAATGAAATACATTTGCTTGGTAAGTTAGTATTTTCATTCACTTCTTACAAGAAAAAAGAAAAGGGATTTACATATTTTGCAAGTCATTCTTTATCGAGTTTACGTCACGTGTCTTGTGACATCATATTTCTGGCGGAAGCATGCGGGCAAACCGAATGATTTCCTTTCATTGTGTTACATAGTAATCTTATTACAGTATTTCCATCATCGAAACACCGAGTAACGATTAGTGGTCTTTGTTAGTAGTTATAGAATAGTACTACTTACCACAAATTTAAGAAAAATAGTCTGATGACGTCATATTTTTTGCGGAAGGTGAATGGCAAATCAAGTGATTTCCTTTTGATGTGTTACTGATATTCCCATAATCAAAACATCAAGTAATGATACAAAGAAACGTGAACATTTAACAGGGAATTAAAAATCAAAAAAAAAAGAGAGAGAGAGAGAGAGAGAGAGAGAGAGAGAGAGAGAGAGAGAGAGAGAGAGAGAGAGAGAGAGAGAGAGAGAGAGATATTAATTAATTATGAAGATATTTTGAATAAGAAAATTACATAAACAATGCTGTGTGTGCATAATCGCAGTACAGTAGCGTGACCTGGAGATCAGCTGATCGCTACCGATAGTAAAACCAAAGTAATTGTTGAATATTGAAATGCTCAAGAAATTGAAAAATAGCACATAATACATGCTTTATTAAACCACTATTAAACACTATAAGTTCTAGTGAAATATGAAAGCTTAATAATAAAATAAATTTAAATACTATTTAAAGCTTTAAAAATGAACTAGCCGTACGAAAGCACGTACACACAGAAAAAGAGAGAACATATTTGTATGGTTAAAAAAAGTATTTTGAGCGAAGCTAAAAATCTATTTTTGGGCTCAGGCCATGTCGTCCTGATGGAAGTTTACCAGAGCATTAATGTATCGTGTATTTTCCTAGTTTGTGCCTTTCGACTTCAAAACGATATTTCCATGGTCCTATAGACCTAAGAGACCTATGACATTACCATTATATGTCATTTCTGCTAATCATATACTATGTTAGTGCTTCCAGCCCCCTACAGGGAAGAGTCAACTAGACTCGGAAAAAGTCTCGAAGTTGCATATTTTATGTAACCCACCTAGCATTCAAAGTGGACATGCAGGTCTCACTGTATGTCCTTTAGTCAAAGTTTGTATTTAGTATTAGAACAAGTTTCATCAAGCTAGTGAAAGAATGAGGTTGTTGCCTACGTTCAGTTACTTCATGCAGAATAAAGGGTTTAAATAAAAGGCTCTGATGTTTTATTATTATGTTATTTTCATTAGTAAAATAAATTTTTGAATATACTTACCCGATGATCATGTAGCTGTCAACTCTGTTGCCCGACAGAAATCTACGGTCGGGATACGCCAGCGATCGCTATACAGGTGGGGGTGTACCAACAGCGCCATCTGTGAGCAGGTACTCAAGTACTTCTTGTCAACAAGAACTCAATTTTCTCCTCGGTCCACTGGTTCTCTATGGGGAGGAAGGGCGGGTCCTTAAATTCATGATCATCGGGTAAGTATATTCAAAAATTTATTTTACTAATGAAAATAACATTTTTCAATATTAATCTTACCCGATGATCATGTAGCTGATTCACACCCAGGGTGGTGGGTGGAGACCAGCATACATGTTAACAAAGTAGCTAAGTATCCCGTATTTCATTTTATTAGTTATTCAAAAATAACATAAAATAAATAAGTACCTGGTAAGGAAGACGACTTGAACCATTACTCTGCCTTTATTAAGTACGTCTTCCTTACTGAGCGTAGCGGTCCTCTTAGGATGCTGAACGACTCTTAGGTGCTGAAGTATAAAGGGCTGCAACCCATACTAAAGGACCTCATCACAACCTCTAACCTCGGCGCTTCTCAAGAAAGAATTGACCACCCGCCAAATCAACAAGGATGCGGAAGGCTTCTTAGCCGACCGTACAACCCATAAAAAGTATTCAAGAGAAAGGTTAAAAAGGTTATGGGATTATGGGAATGTAGTGGCTGAGCCCTCACCTACTACTGCACTCGCTGCTACGAATGGTCCCAGGGTGTAGCAGTTCTCGTAAAGAGACTGGACATCTTTGAGATAGAATGATGCGAACACTGACTTGCTTCTCCAATAGGTTGCATCCATAACACTCTGCAGAGAACGGTTCTGTTTGAAGGCCACTGAAGTAGCCACAGCTCTCACTTCATGTGTCCTTACCTTCAGCAAAGCAAGGTCTTCTTCCTTCAGATGAGAATGTGCTTCCCTAATCAGAAGCCTGATGTAGTAAGAAACTGAGTTCTTAGACATTGGAAGAGAAGGCTTCTTGATAGCACACCATAAGGCTTCTGATTGTCCTCGTAAAGGTTTTGACCTTTTTAGATAGTACCTAAGAGCTCTAACTGGGCAAAGTACTCTCTCCAGTTCGTTCCCCACCAAGTTGGACAGGCTTGGGATCTCGAACGACTTAGGCCAAGGACGTGAAGGAAGCTCGTTTTTTAGCAAAAAACCGAGCTGCAAGGAACATGTAGCCGTTTCAGATGTGAAAACTATGTTCCTGCTGAAGGCGTGGATCTCACTTACTCTTTTAGCTGTTGCCAAGCACACGAGGAAAAGAGTTTTTAATGTGAGGTCCTTAAAAGAGGCTGATTGGAGAGGTTCAAATCTTGATGACATAAGGAACCTTAGGACCACGTCTAGATTCCAGTCTGGAGTGGACAACCGACGTTCCTTTGAGGTCTCAAAAGACCTAAGGAGGTCCTGTAGATCTTTGTTGGTGGAAAGATCCAAGCCTCTGTGGCGGAAAACCGCTGCCAACATACTTCTGTAACCCTTGATCGTAGGAGCTGAAAGGGATCTTACGTTCCTTAGATGTAACAGGAAGTCAGCAATCTGGGTTACAGTGGTACTGGTTGAGGAAACTGCATTGGCCTTGCACCAGCTTCGGAAGACTTCCCATTAGACTGATAGACTCTGAGAGTGGATGTCCTCCTTGCTTTGGCAATCGCTCTGGCTGCCTCCTTCGAAAAGCCTCTAGCTCTTGAGAGTCTTTCGATAGTCTGAAGACAGTCAGACGAAGAGCGTGGAGGTTTGGGTGTACCTTCTTTACGTGAGGTTGACGTAGAAGGTCCACTCTTAGAGGAAGAGTCCTGGGAATGTCGACCAGCCATTGCAGTACCTCTGTGAACCATTCTCTCGCGGGCCAGAGGGGAGCAACCAACGTCAGCCGTGTCCCTTTGTGAGAGGCGAACTTCTGAAGTACCCTGTTGACAATCTTGAACGGCGGGAATGCATACAGGTCGAGATGGGACCAATCCAGCAGAAAAGCATCCACGTGAACTGCTGCTGGGTCTGGAATCGGAGAACAATACAACGGGAGCCTCTAGGTCATCGAGGTAGCGAACAGATCTATGGTTGGCTGACCCCACAGGGACCAAAGTCTGCTGCAAACATTCTTGTGAAGGGTCCACTCTGTGGGGATGACCTGACCCTTCCGGCTGAGGCGATCTGCCATGACATTCATATCGCCCTGAATGAACCTCGTTACCAGCGTGAGCTTTCGATCTTTTGACCAGATGAGGAGGTCCCTTGCGATCTAGAACAACTTCCTCGAATGAGTCCCTCCCTGCTTGGAGATGTAAGCCAAGGCTGTGGTGTTGTCGGAGTCCACCTCCACCACCTTGTTTAGCTGGAGGGACTTGAAGTTTATCAAGGCCAGATGAACCGCCAATAACTCCTTGCAATTGATGTGAAGTGTCCTTTGCTCCTGATTCCATGTTCCCAAGCATTCCTGTCCGTCCAATGTCGCACCCCAGCCCGTGTCTGATGCGTCCGAGAAGAGACGGCGATCGGGGTTCTGAACAGCCAAAGGTAGACCTTCCTTGAGAAGAAAGCTGTTCTTCCACCACGTTAGAGTAGACCTCATCTCTTCGGAAACAGGAACTGAGACCGTCTCTAGCGTCATGTCCTTTATCCAGTGAGCAGCTAGATGATACTGAAGGGGGCGGAGGAGGAGTCTCCCTAACTCGATGAACAGGGCCAGAGATGAAAGTGTCCCTGTTAGACTCATCCACTGCCTGACTGAGCATCGGTTCCTTCTCAGCATGCTCTGGATGCATTCTAGGGCTTGGTTGATCCTTGGGGCAGACGGAAAAGCCCGAAAAGCTCGACTCTGAATCTCCATACCCAGGTAGACAATGGTCTGGGATGGGACGAGCTGGGACTTCTCTAAATTGACCAGGAGGCCCAGTTCCTTGGTCAGATCCATAGTCCATCTGAGATTCTCCAGACAGCGACAACTTGTGGGAGCTCTTAAAAGCCAGTCGTCTGACGGAGCCGGACACAAGATCATGGTACTGCTGCAGTCTGTGAACTGTCAACCATGGGGAAGCGAGGAAGTACAGCGACAACCCGAAACTGTCTAGACTGTCTGGGTAGTACAGACAACTCCTTATCGGGTTGCTGAGGACGCCGCACTGCGTCACAACAAGTCACCTCTGCTGGTTGTTGAACGTCTTCCCAGTGACACACTGACTCCGTAAAATAAAATCCTCTATCAAGGACTAAGCTTGGACTGCATGTCTTGCAACAAAGCTCAAGGTCTATGGGAGCAGGTGTGGCAACAGACGGGGTTAGCGACTGAAGCGGAACCATTTACCCTCCCTGGAAGCATGTTATGCTTAAATAAAAGTCCAAAGGAGGCTAAGCAGCTTAAGGCTCCTCTCCAAATGACAGAGTCCTCAAGGGAATATCAGAAGGAGGGAGAACAGCACTTTCTCATCTACAGGAACCATATCCGAGAAAAGCTAAGTTCTCTCAGAGAGGGTTTCACTGGTGCAAAAGCAGCAGACCAGAAGGCAACGTTATGAAACTGCTTGACAGTCTGTGAACTGTCAAAAACAGAACTGTCAACCACAACAGGAGCGTGAGGACATACAGCACTGGTGTATAAGTAGCAGACCAGAAGGCAACGTCATGTAACTGTATGACAGTTTGTGAGTTGGCAACAACCAAAGTTGTGTGGGGAAGCCTCAACTCCTGCCGGACTAGTTTGCTGCTGGCGAGTGGCGGTAACCACAGTGTGTTGCGGAGGCTGACATACCGTGTCAAAACACGGCAGCTTGTGGTAGCTCCCGCACGGCAACGGAGTGCTCTGTGTGTGGGAGTCTGCTGGTGCGTGGGAGGGGCTGCGGGGGGTTGAGGAGCATGCGGTATGGTATGCAGAGCATGCTGTAAGGTATGCAGAGCCTGCTGTAAGGTATGCAGAGCCTGCTGTAAGGTATGCAGAGCCTGCTGTAAGGTATGCAGAGCCTGCTGTAAGGTATGCAGAGCCTGCTGTAAGGTATGCAGAGCATGCTGTAAGGTATGCAGAGCCTGCTGTAAGGTATGCAGAGCCTGCTGTAAGGTATGCGGCTCATGCTGCATGGTATGCGGCTCATGCCGCATGGGATGCGGCTCATGCTGCATGGTATGCGGCTCATGCCGCATGGGATGCGGCTCATGCTGCATGGTATGCGGCTCATGCTGCATGGTATGCGGAGCATGCTGTAAGGTCTGCAGAGCATGCTGCATGGGCTGAGGAGAATGCCGCATAGTGCTGGAACCCGGCAACTCCTGATGCGGCAGCTCACGCATGTTAGCAGATGGTGCAGCAAGAACATGCGTCTGGCAGGGTGGACTGCACATTGGTGGAGCTCTCACAGGTGGAGGGAGCATCCGAGCAGGCAGCCGCAGTATCTGCTGAGCGCACAACCTCGGCGGGTTGTAGGTTAACAGGCTGCATTGTCAACCTTCCAGCATGATACTCCTGCATGAAGGAGCAAGCTGAGACTATAGTCTGCAGCATGGACCACTAGGGTCTATGAAAGACAACAACAAACGGAGCTACTGTCCGTTGTGACTGAGGGTCTAAAACAGCTGGTGCGGCAACAGACGGAGTTACTGCCTGTTGCGGTACCACCTAGCCTCTCTTGGGAGGTGTGCAGTTGTCGTACTGCAGCGAGTCCGAACTGACCCAGTGGCTACACCTAGGCCGTTGGACTTGCGCGGAAGGGATCGACTTGCACTTAAAAGCTGCAAGATTTGGTCCATGGTTTCTGCTAGAAACCTCTTCCGCAGACGAGGAATAAATGGGCTCTCTCGTCTTTGTGTGGGTGGGGTGATCACGTCGGCAACGTGTGTAGATACACCCGAAACCACGGAGGGAAACTACTGTTCGTCGATCAAGGCCTGTGGAACCCATAAGTCCTTCGACATTACTTCTCCCCTGGGCTTGGGAGCTTGTAAGAGGTATCGGACTAGGTGAACAACTGGCACGAACAAACGAACCCTCGAACGCAACACTGTAACATTTTGCACATATCACTTTATCACTTTTGATTTTCTGTTTGCACTTATTTCACTGAACTCGAAACTTTAAGTGGTTTGTACCTGAAACACGCAATCCTATCCTTCATTAAAAGGTAGTAATTGCGAAAACAGTATTACAATGTAACAGAAAAACATAATGACATAAAGAATTCAGTGGCTGGAAAAGAGACTAAACACTAGATCAAATAAACTACGTTTAAAATCTCTCACCGCATAAAGCCTGGGAACAAGAATAAAACTCTAGAAACGTTTTACCTTCTTCCCCTAAATCGACTAGGGAGAAGAGCAAAAACGAGAACAACGTTACCCGCTTGAACGAAACGTTTATCCTCCTCTCTCTCCCTCCGTCTCTATCTCTCTCTCTCTCTCTCTTGACTTAGAACCTGAGAGATGAGCCCAATTATATATATCGTTAAAACATATTATTTGTTAAAGGAAAAAAAAAAAAAAAACTGAAAGGTTTCCCAAATAAAAAGTTCCTTTATTAGAATTAAAACCATTTAAGCTAAGAAAGAATGAACGAAACGTTAGAATCGGTTTACTCTTACTGCAACGTGAACCGTGAAATACTCTCTCTCTATCGTAACGATAGAGCGCAAGTTGAACGTTCTGAACGTCAACAACTGCGGAGACTAAAAACGTTAGTTCAACTTTGAAAACATTACGAGACTATCAAAGAAATTCTTTCAAAAACATTAAAATTAAAATAGCATAAATTCTTAACAGGAAAAACGATATGACGAGCTCAATGTTAATTAACTTCGGTTCCAAGTAAGGACCGCCTATTATTAGGAAAGGTCGCATATAAACAAACATAAAAATTAATTTTTATAAGTTTATAATAAAAGGAAAGTTAAACGAAGAGGCCTATAAATGGCGGAGAGATATAAAAAAAGTGAAAGAGAGTCTATACTCTCTTCGACACCAACACTTCCGTCTAAGGGAAGGGTCGGCCATTTAAAAGTGAAAGAGAGTCCATACTCTCTTCGTCATTATAATTAAATCAAATTAATTCCAAAAGCTTGCTAAGCTAATGATAAAGCTTCCTGAATAGCGAAGGCTAAACTCTAGAGCAAATACATCACCAAATCGTGAACAATAACTCCAGAATCAACAGCGTATCCAAGTAGGTCTAGCCGGTGGCACGACAGAGGAAAAATTGAGTTCTTGTTGACAAGAAGTACTTGAGTACCTGCTCACAGATGGCGCTGTTGGTACACCCCCACCTGTATAGCGATCGCTGGCGTATCCCGACCGTAGATTTCTGTCGGGCAACAGAGTTGACAGCTACATGATCATCGGGTAAGATTAATATTGAAAAATGAATATTTAGGGCAAATTGAGACGCATAAAACCATTAATCATTTATTGTTAAATGATAATTAAAGTTTAGCATACATTAAGAATGATGTAAAATAATCATTTCAATAACATGGACATGATAAATTATATCAGAATGCTTGTTTTATCTGAAAAAATTAAACTTTGCCACTGCATATGAAAATATTTTACTGATTTCTGAGAATTTATCTATTTACACTTGTGTAAAAACAAACGGCACTAGTGTCCAGTCTATGTTATATCACCTTAGTATATTGGAACAGTCCATAATGTCACCTTGATGCCATTTCACTACCATGTTGCGCTATAAGGTGCCAACATGTACAACCTTCAGAATTACCGTCCCAAATAATTCACTGTTCCTCGCAGCACTAAGCGGCAGTTTTTAACACACTACCTGCTGCCACCACAAAATGCTTAAGCTCCTGCACTTGTTTTGCAGTGTTTAAAGAACACCCTGGATGATTTCCATCCAGTAAACGAGCGAAGACTCTCGATGTCCATCAGTTGGAAGAAATTCAACAAAGAAGCAATCTTCCTAGGATCGTGACCTGCGGGTGTACCGTCAGGATCCGCTCTGAGAATAAAGTAGGCGATCTTTGTCCTTAGTTACTCAAGTGATAAGTTTGAACCCGATGTTTCCCCTTTAAAGAGCTGTCCTCCCCTGAAGTCTGAAGTTCTGTTAAGATAGACCTTTAGACTCTCCACTGGAGACAGTGAGACATCTTCCTTCAGAGGGCAGATTCTCCAGGGACCCCACCTCTTAGTGGGCAGCTCGTTCTTGGCGAGAAACAGGTTTAACTCACCCATTTCAGCAAACTGGATATAGCCTTCTTCTCTAGACAAGCCCCTGAGGCTAGAGCAAACAAGAAAATAACTTTCTGCGTCAAATCTTTCAATGAGCAAGCCTCATTGTCCAAACATGAAGCAAAATGTATCACCTTATCAAGAGACCACGAAATGGGCCTTGCAGGTGCTGCAGGTCGAAGTCTGACACAGGCTTTAGGTATTTTATTGAAAATTTCATTAGACAAGTCTATCTGGAAGGCATGCAGTAGAGGTCTTGTCAAGGCGTATTTACACGTGGTTATCGTGTTGGCTGCTAAACCTTGTTCATGAAGGTGAATAAAGAAAGACAAACAGAAATCCATCGAGATATCCCTTGGATTCTTGGCCTTGACAAAGGCTACCCATTTCTTCCAAGATGACTCGTACTGTCTTCTAGTAGATTTTGACTTAGATTCCTCCAAGAAGTCAATACTTTCTTTGGAGATCCCAAACTTTTTCTTAACTGCTAGGGAGAGAAAATCATGAGATAAAGGTCTAGGGTTTTCTGTAATGAAGCGAAGACAGTCGAATTCTGAACTTGTTGAGACAGAACTGGGTCCGGTAGAGGAATCAGTTTCGGCTGTAATTCCAGAATCAGGGGGAACCAGTTGCTCTGGGGCCATTTGGGAGCCACTAGGGCTGCTGTTCCCTGGAACGATCTGTTTGGTGAGGACCTTCAACAACAGGTTGTGCGGAGGGGACATAAATCCTGGTCCATCTGTTCTAGTCCAGGGACATGGCGTCCACTGCTTCCGCTCGAGGGTCCTTGTATGGGGCCACGTATCGAGGAATTTTCTTGTTGTCGCTCGTTGCAAAGAGGTCTATCTGCAGTTCTGGGACTTGATGCAAGATGAAGGAGAATGATTCTTCATCTAGGGACCACTCTGACTCTATCGGGGCTATCCTGGATAGAGCGTCCGCTGTCACATTGCGGAATCCTTGAAGGTGATCTGCTGACAAGTGCCATCTCTTCTTTTCCGCTAGTCGGAAGATGGCCAACATCACTTGGTTGAGTTGAGGCGATCTTGAGCCTTGATGATTCAGACATCTTACCACTACTTCGCTGTCCAAAACCAACCCTATGTGGACTGAAAGGCAAGGGGACAACTTCTTCAGTGTCAGAAAGACTGCCATGGCCTCCAAGATGTTGTGTGAAAGGTCCTGAACAGGGAGGACGAAGTTCCCTGAGCTTTGCGCTGATGGGAGTGACCACCCCCCCTCCTTCCAGTGAAGCGTCTGAATGAATGACAACTGAGGGTGGGTGGAGGAGGTTGAAGAGGTACTAACCTCCTGAGCTTTCCG
This sequence comes from Palaemon carinicauda, assembly GCF_036898095.1. Lineage (NCBI taxonomy): Eukaryota > Metazoa > Arthropoda > Malacostraca > Decapoda > Palaemonidae > Palaemon > Palaemon carinicauda. The sequence continues at coordinate 10,360,981 of NC_090755.1, forward strand.
GCTTGTGACCATGGCTTGAGAAGAGATCGTAGCCGAGTCGGCAGTGGTCTTCTTAGATCTCTTCGAGCGTTTGATGCGTATCTTCTCCAGACTCATGAGGCCTCTTTTAGCTGTGCTTTTAGCACTGGGTCTGTCACTGAAACAAATTGGAGAGAGCCTAGCACACTCTCCTGTTGGCGTCTTGAAATCCGACTGGATTTTATGAGTCTCTTAACAGACCCCGCTATCTCTCTCCTCTTCTTTAATGGAATGGAGAGGCGGTGTGATTGTAAATCCCAATGTATGCCTAACCATTGGAACTTCTGAGCTGGAGATAGTCGAGACTTTTTGGTGTTGATTTTAAATCCTAGATATTCCAGGAACTGGATCACTTTCTTGGATGACTGCAAGTATTCCTCTTCTGATACTGCCCACAACAGCCAATCGTCCAGGTATGACACCACCTGCACACCTTGCAGACGAAGTTGTTGCACGACTGCCTCTGCAATCTTCGTGGAGATCCCTGGGGCTATGTTTAGCCCAAAGGGCAAGGCTTTAAAAACGTACTTTCTTTTTTGTAACCTGAAACCTAGGTAGGAGGAGATCTGTTGAGAGGAAACAAGTCTAGAATGACTCTGAGTCCTTCTTGGGAACACAAAACAGCCTTCCTGGGAATTTGATGAACTTTGCCCTCTTTATCACTCGTTTGCTCAGGAGTTCTCAGACGTATTCTTCCAGAACAGGGGTGGAGTGTTGGAAGAACTGAGGAAATGTCGGTGGAGCTGTCTTCCAGCTCCAGCTCAGTCCATTCTTGATGATGCTGTGGGCCCAGGGATCGAAGGTCCAACGATCCCAAAAAAGTCGGAGTTATCCTCCTACCGGAAGCATCTCACTGCCTCTGGTTTCCGGAGAACTTGCCTCCTCGACTGCTTGCTCCCCTACCTCCTCTTCCTCTATAGGGGCGTCTAGAGTCTTTACCTGAGCCCCTATTCCTAGGGCGAAAGGTAGTGGTTTGCCTCTCAAAGTTGTTGTTGTCTAGCAGGGCGAGAAGGCAACCTTGGTCTTTTTGTCTTTCTTTTCGGCTAGGGACCCTCATCCGGAGAAGACTTCCTTTTTGCTGACATGCCCCACTTTTGGAGAAGATTTCTATTCTCCGTGGCGGCCTTGTCAACAAATTCCTTGACTAGATCGTTCAGAAACAGATCTTTGCCCCAGATGTTAGAGGATATTAACTTCCTAGGCTCGTGTTTGACAGCAGCCGAGGCAAACACGAACTCTCTACACGCCCTTCTTGCCTTAACAAAGCTGTAAAGGTCTTTTATCAAGGTTGCTGAATGTGCCTTAGCCAGGACCATGAACATTTCTGGTGTCCTCTGCTTGCTGGCCATTGCCTCCATAGACACCTGAAGGGACAGAGAGGCAGCTAGCCTCTCCTTCATAACCCGTTCTCTACGTAGGAGAAACTCAGACAACTTGGGGAGGTTCTCGTTGAACTGCCGTCCAGCGATGTCAGCCTCCAACTTCCCGACTGAGAAGGTTCACTGAATGTCCTTCCAATCATTATGATCCGCTGGTAAGGCCAGGGAGAAGGGCCTACACTCTTCTAGTGTAGGGCAAGGTTTCCCTGCTTCCACTGCCTTAACCACCGCTTTGAAAGATTTCTAAGCGAAGGGGAAAACCATAATTGTAGGAGCAAGGAAAGATGGATGTTTCTTGCTCAGGGCTGGCACCCTAGAGTTGGTGAAGCCCTTGATTTTTAGACTGCTGGTGAACAAAGCCTGAGCCTTTGGCAGATCAAGCACTATGAACTCCTTAGGCTCTGTTTCTTCCTTAGAAACTGGTTCCGTCTTAAGACGAAAGAAGCAGTCTGGATAGGCATCAAAGTTAGGCCAGAACTCGATGTCCTCAATGGGGACAGCACCTAACTTTTCAGAAATGTCAATCTTCCCCGTGGTTATGGGCATGTACTCAGCATGCTTCCAAGGGTTGGCTTCTGAACATGTGGGAAGATCCTTCACATTAAGTCTCCGCTGAGACCCCCGGGAAAGCGTGATCCGAAGAATCTCCTGCTTGAGATCAGCTGTCCTCTTCTCAATCATTTTATCATACCTGTCTATAATAGCTTTGAAGGCAGCCAAGGTATCATCTGACTTTGTAGATTGAGGAGTGAATGATGTAGAGGGAACAGGTTCTGGTGCAAGAACCGACGAAACAGAGATTGTTTCGAACACGTCATCTTCCGTCTCGGGAGCCATCGTTGACTCCTCTTCTTGACCTTCTGCCAAAAGGTCTTTCTCAGTGTCCTCTGACATCCTCTCATCTAGGTGGATGTCCTTCATCGCATCCGATACAACCATGTCGATGGATAACTGGATGCAAGGGATCTCAGGGTGAGGCTGAGGAATAACACCCAATTGCGTAGTTTATCCCGAGCTGCATCCCTAGACTCTGCTGTCTCGGGATTCTCAAAAGTCTCATCTAACAGGTTCTTACATACTACACATATAATTCAGAGTTCCCTTGGTGATGGAACAGCTGGAGTGTGTCCTACACCCCGAATGACCATAAAAGTTCTTGCGGCGGATGCTGCAGAACATGCTGTCGTACTTGACATAATCCTCCTGTAAAGAGAGGAAAATTACATGAGTATACTGTAGTCTATCTCATTACTTATAAATATTATAACTATTATAATTTTTTTTTTTTTTTTGCATAAAGCTTAGGATAGGTAAGCTGGAAATGAAATAGTCAAGACACATACCTTTGATTCCTGCCCGGCCAATTGCTGTGACCTACCTCCTTCACTATTAATTCTAGGGTATCTTCAGTGAGAAGCCCCAGGGAAGATTATAGTCCCTAAGGATGTAGTGTAAACGACGCTCACTTCCAAAAGAGTTAATAGTGAGGATTAAAGGACTGATCGACCATCAGTGTAAAGAGAAAAGGGAATTCCTTTCCCAATTTTATTTGGTTTCAACAATAGACTATGCCTGGAATCAAAGAGTATGTTAGAAAACTTTAGCTGCTATATAAGTACAGTAAATCCCATAGTTTTCAGTCTGCAGTATACTCTATACTACAGATGTACTGACTACAGTTTTCATATACAGCAGTTACTGCCGGCACCCTGCTGGCAAGGCTAGTACTTAGACTTGATTTTACTGGCACAAAATTTATTGTATATGTATCTGGTAGCCCTCCGGCTTGCCGGCGACCCACTGAACTGCCGGAACTTCGCCGGCAGCCGGCGGATCGCCGACTGAAGACACACCAACCCAGTCATCATTCAATGTGACTAGGTAGTGGCCAAATATAAAATTAAGATTAGTCGGAGGCAGCTGCCTTGCCGGCGATCCCCGGGACTGCCGGAGGGTCACCGACTGAAGGCACACCATCCCAGCCATCATTCAATGTAACTGGGTAGTGCCCAAGGGCAGACACTGCCGGCTCTCGCCGGCAGAGTCAGGGTGTCAATGAATCAAAGGCGGTAATAGATGGAGAGAAAGCAAGGAGTGAAGGCAGATGAAGAATAGTGGCGGCACTAGCCACTGAATTACTACCTTCTTCCTGAATGAGGGTTCAAATGGAAGCGGAGACATATCATAATCAAGCTTCCATCCATCCGCAGATTATGCCGGAGTCAGTCTAACAAAGGCAACGGAAGGCAGCCCAAGGGAGGACTGAAGAACACTCAAAGGCAAAGCTAATGTCTTAAGGGAAACTGAACGACTAGGCCATACAGGCACAAGACCGAGCCAGTCCTACAACTCGCCGGCACACTGTGAAGTTGTAGGACAACGGACACAGAGATGTGAAGGCTAGGCCATTGCTAAAGGATAGAAAGGGACGGGGGAAAAAAGGGTCCTGTAAGAGATGTGATAGGAGCCGGCAAGCCCTCCCTATCACACAGTAAGGAACTCTGTTTCATTATCACTAGTATCCTAGGTTTAAGGAGAGTACATTCTCCAGCATAGGGTGTGCCAATACAGTAAAGGGATCGGCATCAAACCGTCACCTAACTATAACGAAACAGAACTCCCTTGCCTACACCATCCTAGGCCAAGAGTAAACACTATCCTATAGCCTAGGATCCGCAGGTAATGGACTAGTCCCCAGACCGCAGAGAGGAGGGGATCCCATGATCCCTCCAAGTGCAGTCCAGGGAGGCAAGGCCTCCTATGTCAACCAGCTAAGCCTGATAGGGGAGTACATTCACCCTATTAGGCAGAAGATGGCATACAACAAGTACTCTGAGGCTCTGACCTAAACTCAAAGCTCATGAACAATGGCTTGGAAAAGGAGCAGAAACCCTAGCCTAACCTTACCAGAATCACAATTCAAGGCAAGGCCGGCTAGGATCATAGCCATAGGCTATACTCAGAGGGAAGAAGGTATTACCTTATACACTAAGGTAACCGGGGAGATTGTATGAAAGTATACTAAAGCCACAAGGCTATTAGCCTAAAGACAGTGAGATCGACTACCTAACTCATCGAAGCTCTTACATATAATATCTTGGAAGAGGGAAATTATAAAGCAAATCATATTTCATACACGTATAAATTGCCTAATATCTTCATTTAATTTCAATAACACAAGGAACTCCTATTATATCATGCAGGAGAGTAACTAAAACACTTAGGCTAGGAAGCCTAGCGGCTAGCGGCAACAAGATCGGCTACCTAAATTGCCAAAATTAAAGAATACTATCGGCATAATATAGCTAATTCCTAGCAATACTGGTTATAAACGAAGTATATGAAAACTATATTGTGTAAAATTCTGGTGCTGTATATAATATTCATCATGAATATATTTCAAATAAATTACGTAATTATATAAACAATATGCCATTTTATGTGCAATGCGGGACCGTCATATCAAAAGCACAGCTGATCACAACCAAAACTAAAGAAAAAAGTTGGTAATTTCTGACTGCAAAAATATTTCCGAAATTGAAAATAGAAAACAATAGGGATTTATTAGAGCATAAGATATACTATGGAACAAGAAAATTAAATAATGATATACAGTAAGAAAATATTGATATAATATGACTTGGATGATTGCTGAATCACAACAGCTTAATAAATCAACGGAAACTTCACTTTTTTAGTTCGACATGCGACGAAATCGGTTACGACGAGCCTCTTGGTCCCTATCTCCGCCGTAAATCGGCGACGACCTGTAAAGTTGAGAGAACATCCTGGGGAATGACTGAGGATGTCCTATTACTTGCTAATGCAAAGAGGGTTACACTTAGCACACTCCCCTGAGGAACTCCTTCCTGACACACACACACACACACACACACACACACACACACACACACACACACACACTCTCTCTCTCATATATATATATATATATATATATATATATATATATATATATATATATATATATATATATATATGTATATATATATATATATATATATATATATATATATATATATATATATATATATACACACACTAGAGATAGATTTCCCCCGGGAAAAGCAGTCTGTGCTGTTATTCCCCCGGGGGAATTTCAGACCTAGGATATGCTAGGAGGATTAGAGGATATATTTCCCCCTCTAAGCCATTTCTCCCCCCTTACATAGAAGCTTTGAGCTATATTTCCATTGCAAATAAATCGTTCTCCCTTTATCTACCCCTTTCCAAATGGACACAGGTGGAAACCTGGGACTTTGGGTGGGCAAAACAGGAAAATAATTATTATTTAACACTTTCCAGATTTGTAAAAGGCCACAGAACTTAACACATCCACCTCACTTAACCACGTAGTTCCCAGGTCACAGACTTAGACGGGGGCACGCCCCCAACCGCCATTCCCAGGTCACAGAACTACCCCCTTCCCAGATAACAAACCAAGCCGGGGGTTAAGGCCCCAACCCCCTTCCGAGGTCATAGACCTAGCCACGGATCCCCTACCCACGTCAAAAACTGAAAGTAAATCACAAATAATTCATTCCCATAACATTAACACCAACGTCTGTGTGTGTGTGTGTGTATTTTGAGTTTTAATTCAGTCAAGTCTTCCTATTTCTTTGAAAATTATTAAAAAAATTCTTTATATCATTAATCGATGTTTCGATTATGGGAATAGTAACTCATCGGAAGGAAATCACTTGATTTGCCTCTCGCCTTCAACCATAAATATGACGTCATCAGACTTTTTTTCTTAAATTTACGGTAAGTTGTACTACAGTAATCTCATAACTAATGATACAGACCACTAAAACACTTGTTATCGTTACTCAATGTTTCAATGATGGGAATGCTGTAATAAGATTACTCGGTAACACAATGAAAGGAAATCATTCGATTTGTTAACGTGCTTCCCCCAGATACATGACGTCACGTGAAGTAAAGGCTACGAAGAATGACTTGCAAAATATGTAAATTAATTTCCTTTTCTCTTGCAAGAAATGAAAAGAAAATACTAACTTACAAAGCAAAAGTATTTCATTTTTATAATGTAAAAAAAATATTTTCAAGAAAATATTTGTCCTATTAGTATACAGTACTTTCTTTAGATAAACATCGATCTATTATCAGTGATTTAATAAAAATAGGGTACAGTCAAATTTACGCTACGTAGTACTCATGACAACTGATACAGACCCACAAAATACTTTGTATAGTTACTTAATATTTCGATAATGGGAATACTAATATTAATCGTTAGCCTATTGGAAGGAAATCACTGTATTGCCCGGTCGCTTTCCGCCAGTGATGTGACGTCACCAGACATATGTGAACTCGACAGATATTAAAACTTTTCTTGATGTATTTTTCACTGAAATAGATACAGAATAGTAACAATAAAAGAAAATAATAATTTAACAAGATAAATTAATTTATTTTTTCACAAGATAATAGATTATTTTCAAGGAAATATTCGTCCTATTTCTGAGACTTGTGACGTCATCACCCTGAAAAAACTCGTTGTAAAGTCGAATCGTCATAAGTAGCATAGGTCGTAAGTCGAGCATTATCGGTATATATATTATCATCTGTTGTTGTTTATGATCAATGATAAGTGTGATTTTTTTTGGTTGTTTAATTTCTAAGCAATATAGTTTTAAGGCTATGTTTGAAATCACTGCCAGGCTTGAATCTTATTGTGATATTTATGAGAATTTTTATTTAATAAGTCAAAACCGGTAAGAAAGAACCTGCGATAAAAGAGGGCTGACTGTACAACTTATTTGGAGAAGCAGAAGTATTAGCATCCATGATAAAAAATCTAAAAACCTGCAAAAAACAGAAGCACTATCTAAAATGGGGCTGCAAAAGGGGAGGGCGACCAGCGTATGTACTGTACAGTATTTACATTAACACAATGGTATAGGAGTTGTAGCGGCTCCCTCACGTTGCCGAGCCTATTTCATATCCTTCTAGACAAGGTTAATTCCAATCGGGGAAGGGTGGCCACGATTGTATTTCAACTCATCTTTGTTACATACACGATATCTTTCGGAATATTCGTTCCGGGGGTAATAACCGAGTGATAACTCTGCATGTAAAATTTTCTGACATATCCCTCACAGAAATATCCCAAGTAGAAATATTCCTAGAAGAACTTCCAACAGGACACTACGACTCGAGCCCACAAAAAACTAGGACATGAAATATTAAAGTTCTAACCAAAACTGTAAGAAGTCTGAATTTAAAAAATTCAAAACCAGAGCTCCTTAAACAATTGAGATTTAACTTACCTTTTTCTGATTATCCAATTTAAGTTTGACAGAGCCATCTTTTATAACTTTCTCTTCCTGAAGAACATCTAATGGTTCATCTTTTATTTCCAATTTCACTTCATGATCACCTATGGGAAAGAAAAAAAAAATATAACTAAAAAAAATAAAATGGAGTTTTTATGATAAAACAAAGTTTTATGAATACTTACCTGGCAGTTATATATACATAGCTAATTATCTCTATTTCGGCAGAATTTTTCTAAAACTAGGCAACCGCTTTGTGGTGGTTGGGTGGTAACACCCGTTAAAGGGTGGTAGGAGGAATCATTCCCGTTTTCTGTTCTTCAGTTCATCTATGCCCGACCTGTCTCCTGAGGGGAGGTGGGCGGGCCTTCGAATGTATATATAACTGCCAGGTAAGTATTCATAAAACTTTGTTTTATCATAAAAAATCCATTTTTATGAATAGAACTTACCTGGCAGTTATATATACATAGCTGATTAACACACTTGGAGGAGGGTGATAGACAGTAACATCGTTGGGGAAACAACCAAAAAAGTTGTAGGATAAATAAACACCTTGATTCCTTACCTGCTAAGGTAGCTGACTTCAAAGGTTCCTGCCTCTTGAGTCGCTTTCCCTTAGGAGTGTCAGCCAGGATGTGACCTGCAGTGCTGAAAACACTCAATCGAGTCTGTCAACGGGGTGAGACCAACAATCTGACTAGACTTCAGGACTACCTATTGCCCAAAATAAAAAACCGCAACTTTACCAAACCAACCACCTAGCATTTGCAAAGTAGATAAAAATCATCTAACTAGACTGAGGTGACTGTACACAAGTCGAAGTCCTCAGACAACCAATAAAAAATACACCAACCTATGTACAAGTAAACAAAACTAAGGTTGAGGGGAGGTAGTAACTCCTTTGCCTAATACAGAAGCCGTAGCTACGTATGGTCCCAAGGTATAACATTTCTCATAATCCACCCTCACCTCTCTGAGGTAATGAGAGGCGAACACAGAGTTGATCCTCCAGAATGTTGCATCCATAATTTGATGGAGCGACATGTTCTTGCGGTAAGCAAGCGACGTCGCAATGGCCCTCACTTCGTGAGCTTGCACTTTTAAACGTCCGAAGTGTTCCTCCTCACACAAGAGATGCGCTTCTCTTATCACTTCCCTCAGGAAAAAGGACAATGCGTTCTTGGAAAGGGGCTTTTGAGGATCTTTCACAGAACACCACAGGGAGCTAGAAGAGCCTCTCACACTTTTCGTGCGAGACAAGTAGGTCTTGAGGGCTCGTACTGGACAGAGCAGCCTCTCTTGCTCTTGACCCACTAGGTTGGTCAAGTTAGGAACCTCAAAGGTCCTCGGCCAGGGCTTAGAACGGTTCTCGTTCTTAGCGAGAAAGTCTAATCTCAAGGCACAAACTGCCCCATTCAGATTGAAGCCTACCTGTTTTTCAATTGCATGGACTTCACTAACTCTTTTAGCTGTTGCTAAGGCCAAAAGAAAGAGGGTCTTCTTGGTAACCTCCCAAAGGGAAGCCTGTGAGATGGGCTCAAATCTCTTGGTGCACAGAAATTTAAGAACCACATCAAGGTTCCAAGAAGGGGGCTTTAACTGGGTCTGCTTGGTCGTCTCATAAGACTTCAAGAGGTCATGTAAGTCCTTATCGCGAGACAAGTCCAAGCCTCTATGCCGACAGACGGAAGAGAGCATACTTTTGTACCCTTTGATAGTGGACACAGCTAGCTTAGCGTCCTGTCTGAGGTACAACAAGAAATCCGCAATCTGGCTCACAGAGGTAGAGGATGAGGAAATCTTGTGCTTCCTACACCAAGCCCTAAAAGTCTCCCACTTGGACTGGTAGACCCTCTGCGGAGACCCTCCTCGCTCTGGCGATAGCTTTCGCAGCTTGCGCTGAAAAGCCTCTCGATCTGACGAGCTTCTCGATAGTCTGAAGGCAGTCAGATTGAGAGCGAGGGGGTTTTGATGATATCTCTCGAAGTGGGGTTGTCTGAGCAGATTTGGACTTGCAGGGAGGCTTCTTGGAAAGTCCATCAACAAGTCCACCACCTCCGTGAACCATTCCCTCATCGGCCAGAATGGAGCTATCAGGATCATCCATCCCGAATCGAGGAGGGCGAATTTCCTGACTACCAGATTGATGATCTTGAATGGGGGAAAAGCATAAGTGTCCATCCCCGTCCAATCCATCAAAAAGGCGTCTACTGCTATTGCCTCTCTGTCCGGAACTAGGGAGCAATAGATGGGGATCCTCTTGGATAAGTTGGAGGCGAAAAGATCGATGAGGGGTCTCCCCCACAGCCTCCAGAGACTCTAACAGACCTGTTGGTTGAGGGTCCATTCTGTGGGAAGGACCTGCCCTTTCCTGCTGAGCATGTCCGCCCTCACATTCTTCTGTCCCTGAACAAACCTCGTCAGCAGGTTTATCCTGTTTTCCTTCGCCCAAAGAAGGAGCTCTCTTGCTGTCTCGAACAGAGACAGAGAGTGAGTCCCTCCTTGCTTCCTGATGTGAGCAAGAGCTGTGGTGTTGTCTGAGTTGACCTCCACAATCTTCCCAGACACCAAGTCCTTGAAGGCCTTTAGCCCCAGAAAAATGGCCATCAGCTCCTTGTCGTTGATGTGCCATCCCAGCTGAATTCCTTCCCAATAGCCTGAGACCTCCTTGCTTCCTAGTGTTGCCCCCCAGCCTGACTCTGATGCGTCTGAAAACAACACTAGGTCTGGGTTCTTCTTGTGTAAGGAGATCCCTTCCCCTAACAAGGTTGGGTCCAGCCACCACTTCAGAGGAGTCTTGACTTCTATCGGAATGGGGAAGGAAAAGGAGTCTTCCTGCATCTTTCTGTTCCACGTCTTCGAAAGAAAGTGCTGAAGAGGCCTTAGGTGGAGTCTCCCCAGAGAGACAAACTGTTCGAGGGAGGATAGAGTCCCCAGCAAACTCATCCACTCCTTCGCTGTGCATCTCTTCTTGTCCAGGAAAGTTCTGACTTTTACGAGACATTTGGTCTGTCTTTCCTGAGAGGGAGAAGCCCGAAAAAGAACTGAATTCAGAACTATCCCCAAATAGAGAATAGTCTGATTCGGTCTGATCTGAGACTTCTCCCTGTTGATGACCAGGCCTAGATCTTGAGCCATCATAAAAGTCTTCCGTAAATCCTCCAGACATTTCTCCCTCGATCGTGAACGAATCAGCCAATCGTCCAGATAGAAGGATATCCTTATCCCCTCCTGATGCAGCCAACCTGACACATTCGCCATTACCCTGGTGAAGACTTGAGGAGCCGTGCTGAGACCGAAGCAAAGAGCTCTGAATTGGAAGCACTTGCCCTCCATTACAAATCTCAGGTACTTCCTCGAAGTCGGATGGATGGGGACATGGAAATATGTGTCCTGCAAGTCGAGGGACACCATCCAGTCCCCTGGACGTACTGACGCCAGCACCGACTGAGTCGTCTCCATGGAGAACTTTGTCTTCTCCACAAATACGTTGAGAGCGCTGACATCCAGGACGGGTCTCCATCCGCCCGAGTTCTTGGGGACCAGAAACAGGCAATTGTAAAAGCCTGGGGAGGATAGATCCCGAACCAGTTCTATCGCCCCCTTGTCTAGCATTTGGTTGACAAGGTCTACTAGGGCCTTCTGTTTCCCCGGATCTGAGTACCGGGTTACTAAGGCCAGCGGAGCATCTGCGAGAGGAGGTTTTTTCAGAAAGGGGATCTTGTATCCTTCCTTGATGACTGAGAGGGACCAGGTGTCCGCCCCTCTCCTCTTCCAAGACTGCCAAAAACCTGACAGTCTTGCGCCTACTGTCTGGAGGAGACGAACTTCATTTTCTGGAGCGAGGTCTGAAAGAACCCCTGGTAGATCTTGGTCTTGATTCTTGCCTTCTCCCTCTAAAATCTGGTCTTGAAGTAGTCCTGCCCCGAAAGGGCTGCTGGAATCTCCTTTCCTCCCGTTTCAAAGAAGAAGGAGGGGCTGCCAAGGGCTTACGAGCAGAACGAGATAAAAGGTCTTAGGTGGCTTTTTGGGCCAGAGAACGCGTAATGTCATTAACCAGGGACTCGGGAAAAAGATGTTGAGAGAGGGGGGCGTAAAGAAGCTCAGACTTTTGTGCATTGGTAACAGACCTAGAAGCAAAAGAGCAAAGCAGAGCTCTCTTCTTTAGGACCCCAGCTGAGAACAGAGCAGCCAACTCATTCGCCCCATCTCTGAGGGCCTTATCCATACAGGAAATAATACTGGTAAGGTCCCTAGATCCTTCCATCTGGTCAGTTTTCCTTGCGAGAGTCCCAAGCGACCAGTCTAGGAAACTAAAAACCTCAAAGGCTCTAAAAATACCTTTGACGAGATGATCCAGCTCCAACATCGACCACATGACCTTGGCTGAGTTGAGAGCATGCCTTCTAGCAGAGTCCACTAAACCAGAGAAGTCACCCTTGGAGGAGGAAGGCACTCCCAGACCCAAAGGTTCTCCAGTTGCATACCACATACCCGCTCTTGAAGCAAGACGAGCTGGTGGAAACGAGAAGGAAGTCTTAACTGTTTGTCTCCGCTCCATCATCCAGTCATCAATCTTCGTGAGAGCCTTCTTTGCGGAGATAGACAGCTTCATCTTGATGAAGGCCGACTGTTTCTTGGCCTTCTTTCTGTTAAATTGGGACTGAGGAGATTGAGGGGCAGCAGGTTGGAATTCCTCTCCAAAAAGTTCAAGAAGGGAGCGAGAGAGAACTTTGTAATCTCCCACAGCATCGGCAGGATTATCATCGTCATCAGAAACATCCTCGAGGTCCTGATCCACATCTGCAATATCCTTCGAAAGAGAAGAAGGATCCTTAGAACCCGACAAGGGCAAATCAAAGGTATCATCCTGCAAAAGACGGGTTGCATCCTGGAGTCCCGCGCTAGAAGAATACTTGGGACGAGAGGCAGTATCGTCCCGAAGAGGCAGGGTGGTATCGCCCTGGGACCGAGAACGAGAGGCAGAGTCGTTCTGAAGTCGAGAGCGAGAGGCGGTATCGTCGTGGCGGCGAGAATGAGAGGCGGTATCGTCGTGGCGTCGTGAACGAGAGGCGGTATCGTCGTGGCGTCGAGAACTAGGGTCGGTATCGTCGTGGCGAAGCGAACAAGAGGAGGTATCATCGTGGCGAAGCGAACGAGAGGAGGTATCGTCGTGGCGAAGCGAATGAGAGGAGGTATCGTCGTGGCGAAGCGAACGAGAGGAGGTATCGTGCTGGTAACGTGAACGGGAGGCGGAATCGTCTTGGCATCGAGAACGAGAAGCAGCATCGTTCGATAAGGTATCGTCCCGGTATCGAGAACGAGAAAACGTATCGCCCTGGTATCGCGAAGAAGTATCGCCTGGCGAAAGCACACATTCCTCATCCTGGCGTAGAGAGGGCGGCTAAAGGCTTGTACTAAAGTCAAAAGTTGTTCCTGCATGACAGACATAAAGGATTTAGCAACATCAGCTGGGTCTTGCGGACCCGAAGGGGGGGGCTGACGAATAACACTCGTAGAAGGGGGAGGATCTTCGGCAGCAGGCTTCGCCCTTTTCACAGGCACGGAGTCGAAATCATCCTCCGACGGACAAGGTTCATAACTGCTAGAACCGGGAGAGAAAGAACGAGACCGTTCGTCGCGGTTCCATCTGCTCTTAGTAGGTCTTGAAGCTTCATACTTCCATTTACGTCTGGACGAATTCGGAGAAGAAAACAACACATCCGACACGTCTTTCCCGTGACGGTCAAGAGCAGCCTGGGAATCGACAACAGGACTGTCTGAGGCGACGGCTGACCGAGGGTACGTACCTCTCACCCCCTTTCGGTCATCGACGTACCTTCTCCCTTGGTCCTGGGAGCTTGGTAGAGGTCTAGGCCTAGGGGTATGACAGATTCGGTCAGTCGCCACCTCCACTGCACTAACACAAGCACTTTCACTTTCCTTACCTTTAAAGGCCTCCAGTTGTTCTTTAATGGTCTTCAACTCGGCCGCCAGGCTAGCGTACCGAGGGTCATCCGTAGATACGGAACCTGTAGGAGGTGCAGGAGTTACTACCTCAAGGGAAGGATCAACTTCCAAAGAGGAATCAATAATAGGATCAATAGATAAATCTACGCTAAGTTCGTCTTCCTTACCACTAACAGACTTAGACTTAGACCTAGAAGCTCTCCTAACTCTATCGAGCTCTAGCTTACGCACATAGCGCTTCATAATTAACCAATCTTTCTCATCCAAAACCTTACATTCCCCGCACCTATTATCAAGGGCACAAACAAAACCCCTACAATTAGAACAAACGGTGTGAGGGTCTACCGCCATTTTCGGTAGTCTCACCTTACATTCCTCATTCGCACAGATACGGTAATGACTCTTTTCACTCATAATGAAAAACAGCAAAAAAGCTAAGAGAAAACAAAATACAACGATCGCCAAAACCCCAAATCAGAGTACTTTACCAAAAAAGCAGACTGGTACACCGAGCAGGGAAAGCAAAGAAAAACTCTTAATGACGGACCAACGTGTTGTCGATCTGAAAAACAGAAAACGGGAATGATTCCTCCTACCACCCTTTAACGGGTGTTACCACCCAACCACCACAAGGCGGTTGCCTAGTTTTAGAAAAATTCTGCCGAAATAGAGATAATTAGCTATGTATATATAACTGCCAGGTAAGTTCTATTCATAAAACAAACATATTGCACACAGAAATATACATACAGAAACAATTACTAGTTAGTTGACTAAAATAGCATTCAATTGTTCTAAACCAAATATAATAAATACAACTAATCCACATTAGTCTCAGTTTTTGGTGTACTGAACATACCTTTGCATTTTCAGTTTACACTTGAAAGTATTAATGATCCAACTTAGTATATCATTCTTTTTGGGCTCAAGCCATGTTGTCCTGATGGAAGTTCCTATAAGCAGCTTCCTAAGGAATATATGTACTACAGTGATATTCCCAGAGAATTTTACATTTGGGTCTCCAGAATTCTAACTCCTCGCGCGAATATCCTTAAATTTCTCTCAAGGATATCGCATAATATCAGAGGACGTATTCTTGACACGCCACATAGCAATCTGCACCCCTAATAGCGTTTACGCTTCTGACAATTCTGATAGTTTTTCAAGGATTATTATGCAATCTCCAGCTTCTTCCACCTCTGGAGAGTAGAGCATTGAATCTTTACAATAGGTGTAATTTAGCTCCAGTCTCACAGTGAAATTATGTTATTTTTATTAGTAAAATAAATTTTTGAATATACTTACCCGATAATCATGTAGCTGTCAACTCCGTTGCCCGACAGAATTCTATGGAGGGATACGCCAGCTATCACAATACTAGAAGGGGGTGTACTTACCAGCGCCACCTGTGGCCAGGTACTCAAGTACTTCTTGTTGACACCTCCTCAATTATTCCTCGGTCCACTGGTTCTCTATGGGGAGGAAGGGAGGGTCGATTAAATCATGATTATCGGGTAAGTATATTCAAAAATTTATTTTACTAATAAAAATAACATTTTTCAATATTAAACTTACCCGATAATCATGTAGCTGATTCACACCCAGGGGGGTGGGTGAAAACCAGTGTACAAGATTAAAGGATAGCTAAGTATCCCGTATTTCATATAATCAGTTATCCACAATAACAATGAAATAATAAGTACCTGGTAAGGAAGTCGACTTGAACCGTTACTCTGCCTTTAATAAGATCGTCTTCCTTACTGAGCGCAGCGTTCCTCTTGGGAGGCTGAATCAACTCAAAGGTGCTAAAGTATACAGGGCTGCAACCCATACTAAAGGACCTCATCACAACCTTTAACCTCGGCGCTTCTCAAGAAAGAATTGACCACCCGCCAAATCAACAAGGATGTGGAAGGCTTCTTAGCCGACCGTACAACCCATAAAAAGTATTCAAGAGAAAGGTTAAAAGGTTATGGGATTATGGGAATGTAGTGGCTGAGCCCTCGCCTACTACTGCATTCGTTGCTACGAATGGTCCCAGGGTGTAGCAGTACTCGTAAAGAGACTGGACATCTTTGAGATAGAATGATGCGAACACTGACTTGCTTCTCCAATAGGTTGCATCCATAACACTCTGCAGAGAATGGCTCTGTTTGAAGGCCACTGAAGTAGCCACAGCTCCCACTTCATGTGTCCTTACCTTCAGCAAAGCAAGGTCTTCTTCCTTCAGATGAGAATGTGTTTCTCTAATCAGAAGCCTGAATAGTAAGAAACTGAGTTCTTAGAACTTGGAAAAGAAGGTTTCTTGATAGCACACTATAAGGCTTCTGATTGTCCTTGTAAAGGTTAAGACCTTTTTAGATAGTACCTAAGAGCTCTAACTGGGCAAAGTACTCTCTTCAGACCATTCCCCACCAAGTTGGACAGGCTTGGGATCTCGAACGACTTAGGCCAAGGACGTGAAGGAAGCTCGTTTAGCAAAAACCGAGCTGCAAGGAACATGTAGCCGTTTCAGATGTGAAAACAATGATCCTGCTGAAGGCATGGATCTCACTTACTCTTTTAGCTGTTGTCAAGCACACGAGGAAAAGAGTTTTTAATGTGAGGTCCTAAAAAGAGGCTGATTGGAGAGGTTCAAATCTTGATGACATAAGGAACCTTAGGACCACGTCTAGATTCCAGCCTGGAGTGGACAACCGACGTTCCTTTGAGGTCTCAAAAGACCTAGGGAGGTCCTGTAGATCTTTGTTGGTGGAAAGATCCAAGCCTCTGTGGCGGAAAACCGCTGCCAACATACTTCTGTAACCCTTGATCGTAGGAGCTGAAAGGGATCTTACTTTCCTTAGATATAACAGGAAGTCAGCAATCTGGGTTACAGTGGTACTGGTTGAGGAAACTGCATTGGTCTTGTACCAGCTACGGAAGACTTCCCCTATAGACTGATAGATACTGAGAGTGGATGTTCTCCTTGCTTTGGCAATCGCTCAGGCTGCTTCCTTCGAAAAGCCCCTAGCTCTTGAGAGTCTTTCGAAAGTCTGAAGGCAGTCAGACGAAGAGCGTGGAGGATTGGTGTACCTTCTTTACGTGAGGTAGACTTAGAAGGTTCACTCCTAGAGGAAGAGTCCTGGGAATGTCGACCAGCCATTGCAGTACCTCTAAGAACCATTCTCTCGCGGGCCAGAGCGGAGCCAACCAACGTCAGCCGTGTCCCTTTGTGAGAGGAGAACTTCTGAAGTACCCTGTTGACAATCTTGAACGGCGGGAATGCATACAGGTCGAGATGGAACCAATCCAGCAGAAAAGCATCCACGTGAACTGCTGCTGGGTCTGGAATCGGAGAACAATACAACAGGAGTCTCTAGGTTATCGAGGTAGTGAACAGATCTATGGTTGGCTGACCCCACAGGGCCCAAAGTCTGCTGCAAACATTCTTGAGAAGGGTCCACTCTGTGGGGATGACCTGACCCTTCCGTCTGAGGTGATCTGCCATGACATTCATACCGCCCTGAATGAACCTCGTTACCAGTTAGCTTTCGATCTTTAGACCAGATGAGTAGGTCCCTTGCGATCTAGAACAACTTCCACGAAAGAGTCCCTCCCTGCTTGAAGATATAAGCCAGGGCTGTGGTGTTG
The DNA here is from genome assembly GCF_036898095.1 of Palaemon carinicauda. Lineage (NCBI taxonomy): Eukaryota > Metazoa > Arthropoda > Malacostraca > Decapoda > Palaemonidae > Palaemon > Palaemon carinicauda. The sequence goes on from NC_090755.1 coordinate 10,378,301, forward strand.
TCAGAGTCCACCTCCACCACCTTGTTAAGCTGGAGGGACTTGAAGTTTATCAAGGCCAGAATAACCGCCAACAACTCCTTGCAATTGATGTGAAGTGTCCTTTGCTCCTGATTCCAAGTTCCCGAGCATTCTTGTCCGTCCAAAGTCGCACCCCAGCCCGTGTCTGATGCGTCCGAGAGGAGACGGCGGTTGTGTTTCTGAACAGCCAAAGGTAGACTTCCTTGAGAAGAAAGCTGTTCTTACACCACGCGAGAGAAGACCTCCTCTCTTCGGAAACAGGACTGAGACCGTCTCTAGCGTCATGTCCTTTATCCAGTGAGCAGCTAGATGATACTGAAGGGGGGGGGAGGTGGAGTCTCCCTAACACGATGAACAGGGCCAGCGATGAAAGTGTCCCTGTTAGACTCATCCACTACCTGACTGAGCATCGGTTCCTTCTCAGCATGCTCTGGATGCATTCTAGGGCTTGGAAGATCCTTGGGGCCGACGGAAAAGTCCGAAAAGCTCGACTCTGAAGATCCATACCCAAGGAGACAATGGTCTGGGATGGGACGAGCTGAGACTCCTCAAAATTGACCAGGAGGCCCAGTTCCTTGGTCAGATCCATAGTCCATTTGAAAATCTCCAGACAGCGACGACTTGTGGGAGCTCTTAAAAGCCAGTCGTCTGACGGAGCCGGACACAAGATCATGGTACTGCTGCACAGTCTGTGAACTGTCAATCATGGGCAAGCGAGGAAGTACAGTGACAACCCGAATCTGTCTAGACTGTCTGGGTCGTACAGACAAACTCCTTATCGGGTTGCTGAGGTTGCCGCACTGCGTCACAACAAGTCACTTCTGTTGGTTGTTGAACGTCTTCCCCGTGACACATTGACTCCGTAAACAAAAAATCCTCTAACAAGGACTAAGCTTGGACTGCATGTCTTGTAACACAGCTCAAGGTCTATGGGAGCAGGTGTGGTAACAGACGGGATTAGCGACTGAAGTGGAACCATTACCTTCCCTGGAAGCATGTTATGCTTAAATAAAAGTCCATAGGAGGCTATGCAGCTAAAGGCTCCCTCCAAATGACAGAGTCCTCAAGGGAATATCAGAAGGAGGGAGAAAAGAACTTTCTCATCTACAGGGACCATATCCTAGAAAAGCTAAGTTCTCTCAGTGAGGGTTCACTGGTGCAAAAGCAGCAGACTAGAAGGCAACGTTATGAAACTGCTTGACAGTCTAGTGAGTTGGCAACAACCAAAGATGTGTGACTGAGAAGCATGCGGTAAGGTATGCAGAGCATGTTGTATGCAGAGTATGCTGTATGCAGAGCATGCTGTATGTAGAGCATGTTGTATGCAGAGCATGCTGAATGCAGAGCATGCTGTATGCAGAGCATGTTGTATGCAGAGCATGCTGAATGCAGAGCATGCTGTGTGCAGAGCATGTTGTATGCAGAGCATGCTGTATGCAGAGCATGCTGTAAGTAGAGCATGTTGTATGCAGAGCATGCTGAATGCAGAGCATGCTGTATGCAGAGCATGTAGTATGCAGAGCATGCTGTGAGCAGAGCATGTAAGGTAAGCAGAGTGTGTGCATGGCGTTTAACATTTCTCAGAAATTCCATGACCAGTGCTAGAGTGCTTTATGCATGCTTGCATGGGGTTTTAATATCAACATAATATATACCTTACATTCATAACTCATGATTCATATTTTTGCCATATTTTGCGATATTGTTAAAAATATATTGCCAGGAATACAAATATATTTTTATAAGTAATACAAATAACCTCCATTATCATAGGTTTGAAAATGGAGGTAAGGTATGCTGAACAGCAGAGTCAGAACGAGCTGGAACAACAATAGTTGTGGTTTCCTCTTCAAGACTCTGTTGAGGGAACACCTGAGGCTCAGTCTGCAAAGGCTGATCAGCAGAAGGTAGGCTCATGGGTGGAGGAGGCTGACTCCTGGCATGAGTGGCTGAACTCAAGGGTTGCGCTTGCCGAGTGGTTGGCGGATGTGCAGTAGCAAGTTCCTGAGGAACGAGTTGAGGTTCCTGCGGTGTGAGCTGAGAGCGAAAAGGTAGTGGCTGCGCAGAACGCAGTAAAAATCTCGCAAGTTGAGGCTCCTGAGGCGCAAGGCTAAGGTGTTGAGGTGCTTGCCTTGAGGAGGGTTGAGCTCGCTGCAGCGAGAGCTGAGGAGACTGACTCATGGACGGGAGAGGTTGTTGTACCTCAACCGAGTGTTGCATCACTGGTGGAGCAGCAAGTGGAGGCGGAGGAAGAGAGGTATAATCCTCCTGATCCCATTGTAAAAGTTGCCTTAAGGAAGGCGGAGGCTGAACACCACTGGGAAGAGCAAACTCAGAACGTGGCTCAACATCGTACGCCTGGCAGGTGGAACTGCGATCAGGCGGAGCGAGCGCAGGCGGAGGGAGTGTAGGCGGAGGCGGAGGCGCAACACTCTCAGCCCGACACTCACGCATCAAGTCCGAAAGCAGTGCTTGCATGGACTGTAGTAGAGTCCACTTGGGGTCGGCAGAAACTACAGTAGGCTGAGGTAAAGCCTTAACAGTCGAGCTCTGTTGTGGCAGAACCTTACTCCTCTTAGGCGGAGTGCATTCAACTGATGACTGAGGAGAGTCAGAGCTAACCCAATGACTGCATCCGGGTTGTTGAACTCTAACTTCGTACGTCTGGCATAGGTCTGGACTTTACGTTTAAGAGGTCTTGAGACCTGAGACCAGCGTTTTCTCCCCTAAATTTCTTCTGCAGACGAGCAAAATAAGGGCTCAATCGTCTGCGGGTGGGAGTGACGGTCTCGGTAAGACACGCCCACAACCACCGAGGATACTTCTGTGCGCCGATCAAGGCCTGCTGAACCCTTCTGCCCTTCGACATTGCTTCTCCCCTGGGCTTGGGAGCTTGCAAGAGGTCCCGGACTGGGAGGACGACTGGCGCGCACAGAAGTACCCTCACGCACAACACTGAACTTTGCGCTAATCACTTATCACTTTGATTTTCTGTTTGCACTTATTTCACTGAACTCGAAACTTTAAGTGGTTTGTACCTGAAACACGCAATTCTATCCTTTCTCAAAAGTTAGTAATTGCGAAAACAGAATTACAATGTAACAGAAAAATCTAATGAAAGATAAATAATTCAGTGGCTGGAAAGAGACTAAACACTAGATCACTCTAGAAACGTTTACCTTCTTCCCCTAAAGAGACTAGGGAGAAGAGTAAAAAACGATAACAACGTTATTCGTACGCCTGGCAGGCTTGAATGAAACGTTTATTCTCCTCTTTCTCCCTCCGTCTCTATCTCTCTCTCTCTCTCTCTCTCTCTCTTGACTTAGAACCTGAGAGAAGAGCCCAATCATATATATCGTTAAAACATATTATTGTTAAAGGAAAAAACTGAAATATTTCCCAAAATGAAAAGTTCCTTTATTAGGATCAAAACCATTAAGTTAAGAAAGAATGAACAAAACGCTAGACACGGTTACTCTTACTGCAACGTGAAACCGTGAAAACTCTTTCTCTATCGTAACGATAGAGTGCAAGTTGAACGTTCTGAACGTCAACAACTGCAGAGACAAAACAAAACGTTAGTTCAACTTTGAAAACAGTACTAGACTATCAAAGAAATTCTTTCAAAGACATTAAAATAGCATAATATGTTAACAGGTAAAACCGAAATGACGGGCTCAATGTTAATTAACTTCGGTACCAAGAAAAGACCGCCTACTATTAGGAAGGTCGAATATAAACAAATATAAAAATTAATTTTAATAAGTTTATAATAAAAGGAAGTTAATCGAAGAGGCCTATAAGAGGCGGAGAGATATAAAATAAATCTATAACTTTTGTTACAAAATTAAGAAAGAGAGTCTATACTCTCTTAGACACCAACACTTCCGTCTAAGGGAAGGGTCGGCCATTTAAAGGTGAAAGAGAGTTCATACTCTCTTCGTCACCATACTTAATCAAATTAATTCCAAAAGCTAACTAAGCTAATATAGAAGTTTCCAGTAAAGCGACAGCCGAAATCAAAGAGAAATACTTCACCAAAGTCGTGAAAATACTCCAAGAACATAAGCGTATCCCAGAACGTCTTGCCGGAAGCACGAGAGGAATAATTAAGGAGGTGTCAACAAGAAGTACTTGAGTACCTGGCCACAGGTGGCGCTGGTAAGTACACCCCCTTCTAGTATTGTGATAGCTGGCGTATCCCTCCATAGAATTCTGTCGGGCAACGGAGTTGACAGCTACATGATTATCGGGTAAGTTTAATATTGAAAAAGAGTAATTTATTGTGCTTAGGACCAAGGCCTGTTACCGGAGGCGCCATGGGCGCTGTCGTTCGTTAGGCATGTGTTATTTAGTTAGCAGAACGACATTCCTGGTTTAAATAGCATAAATAATTTAATTATGAAAGCTATTTAGGCAATTTATACTTGTAAAGATATTATATGCATAATTTTCCTTTTTCTATGTCGATCGTATATGTCATAATATGATATTTTCATAATAAAATAAATATTTGAACATACTGTACGTTCTTCTATGATGACAGAGCCATTGCCTTCCTTTGAGCCGGCATCTTGCAACCTCACCATTGCCGGTGGGTTACGGGGGCCGGCTAGACTCCCTCTCTGCAGCTGTTGTGCGGCTGTCGGCGACCAAGCTCCAGGCAGCCATGACAACTGCCTGCGACGATGTGTTTTGCATACTGTCGACAGTTATGACGGCCGGCGGCGGCTGTGCAAGCTGCTAGTGGTCATGCCATTTGTCGGCAGCCATGATGGCTGTGGGTGGGAAGTCCCTTCTGTCACTAGGTTCTTCAGTTCTCCCTTGGACTGCTGGCCACAAGTTCTGTTGTCGGGGTATTACTCTGGCTGGATTCTACCGCCAATAGTACTGCGGCTGGATGGAAGCCTGAATGTTACATTCTCCCCTTCCATTTGAACCTTCTTTCTGGAGAAAGGTAGTAAAATGTTATTTTCATTAGTAAAATAAATATTTGAATATACTTACCCGATGATCATGTAGCTGTCAACTCTGTTGCCCGACAGAAATCTACGGTCGGGATACGCCAGCGATCGCTATACAGGTGGGGGTGTACACAACAGCGCCATCTGTGGTCAGGTACTCCAGTACTTCTTGTCAACACCACCTCAATTTTTTCCTCGGTCCACTGGTTCTCTATGGGGAGGAAGGGTGGATCAATTAAATCATGATCATCGGGTAAGTATATTCAAAAATTTATTTTACTAATGAAAATAACATTTTTCAATATTAATCTTACCCGATGATCATGTAGCTGATTCACACCCAGGGTGGTGGGTGGAGACCAGCATACATGTTAACAAAGAAGCTAAGTATCCCGTATTTCATTTTATTAGTTATTCAAAAATAACATAAAATAAATAAGTACCTGGTAAGGAAGACGACTTGAACCATTACTCTGCCTTTATTAAGTACGTCTTCCTTACTGAGCGTAGCGGTCCTCTTAGGATGCTGAACGACTCTTAGGTGCTGAAGTATAAAGGGCTGCAACCCATACTAAAGGACCTCATCACAACCTTTAACCTCGGCGCTTCTCAAGAAAGAATTGACCACCCGCCAAATCAACAAGGATGTGGAAGGCTTCTTAGCCGACCGTACAACCCATAAAAAGTATTCAAGAGAAAGGTTAAAAAGGTTATGGGATTATGGGAATGTAGTGGCTGAGCCCCCGCCTACTACTGCATTCGTTGCTACGAATGGTCCCAGGGTGTAGCAGTTCTCGTAAAGAGACTGGACATCTTTGAGATAGAATGATGCGAACACTGACTTGCTTCTCCAATAGGTTGCATCCATAACACTCTGCAGAGAACGGTTCTGTTTGAAGGCCACTGAAGTAGCCACAGCTCTCACTTCATGTGTCCTTACCTTCAGCAAAGCAAGGTCTTCTTCCTTCAGATGAGAATGTGCTTCCCTAATCAGAAGCCTGATTTAGTAAGAAACTGAGTTCTTAGACCTTGGAAGAGAAGGCTTCTTGATAGCACACCATAAGACTTCTGATTGTCCTCGTAAAGGTTATGACCTTTTTAGATAGTACCTAAGAGCTCTAACTGGGCAAAGTACTCTCTCCAGTTCGTTCCCCACCAAGTTGGACAGGCTTGGGATCTCGAACGACTTAGGCCAAGGACGTGAAGGAAGCTCGTTTTAGCAAAAAACCGAGCTGCAAGGAACATGTAGCCGTTTCAGATGTGAAAACTATGTTCCTGCTGAAGGCGTGGATCTCACTTACTCTTTTAGCTGTTGCCAAGCACACGAGGAAAAGAGTTTTTAATGTGAGGTCCTTAAAAGAAGCTGATTGGAGAGGTCCAAATCTTGATGACATAAGGAACCTTAGGACCACGTCTAGATTCCAGCCTGGAGTGGACAACCGACGTTCCTTTGAGGTCTCAAAAGACCTAAGGAGGTCCTGTAGATCTTTGTTGGTGGAAAGATCCAAGCCTCTGTGGCGGAAAACCGCTGCCAACATACTTCTGTAACCCTTGATCGTAGGAGCTGAAAGGGATCTTACGTTCCTTAGATGTAACAGGAAGTCAGCAATCTGGGTTACAGTGGTACTGGTTGAGGAAACTGCATTGGCCTTGTACCAGCTTCGGAAGACTTCCCCTTAGACTGATAGACTCTGAGAGTGGATGTCCTCCTTGCTCTGGCAATCGCTCTGGCTGCCTCCTTCGAAAAGCCCCTAGCTCGAGTCTTTCGATAGGCTGAAGGCAGGCAGACGAAGAGCGTGGAGGTTTGGGTGTACCTTCTTTACGTGAGGTTGACGTAGAAGGTCCACTCCTAGAGGAAGAGTCCTGGGAATGTCGACCAGCCATTGCAGTACCTCTATGAACCATTCTCTCGCGGGCCAGAGCGGAGCCAACCAACGTCAGCCGTGTCCCTTTGCGAGAGGCGAACTTCTGAAGTACCCTGTTGACAATCTTGAACGGCGGGAATGCATACAGGTCGAGATGGGACCAATCCAGCAGAAAAGCATCCACGTGAACTGCTGCTGGGTCTGGAATCGGAGAACAATACAACGGGAGCCTCTAGGTATCGAGGTAGCGAACAGATCTATGGTTGGCTGACCCCACAGGGCCCAAAGTCTGCTGCAAACATTCTTGTGAAGGGTCCACTCTGTGGGGAAGACCTGACCCTTCCGGCTGAGGCGATCTGCCATGACATTCATATCGCCCTGAATGAACCTCGTTACCAGCGTGAGCTTTTGATCTTTTGACCAGATGAGGAGGTCCCTTGCGATCTAGAACAACTTCCACGAATGAGTCCCTCCCTGCTTGGAGATGTAAGCCAAGGCTGTGGTGTTGTCAGAGTCCACCTCCACCACCTTGTTAAGCTGGAGGGACTTGAAGTTTATCAAGGCCAGATGAACCGCCAACAGCTCCTTGCAATTGATGTGAAGTGTCCTTGGCTCCTGATTCCATGTTCCCGAGCACTCCTGTCCGTCCAAAGTCGCACCCCAGCCCGTGTCTGATGCGTCCGAGAAGAGACGGCGGTCGGGTTTCTGAACAGCCAAAGGTAGACCTTCCTTGAGAAGAAAGCTGTTCTTTCACCACGTGAGAGTAGACCTCCTCTCTTCGGAAACAGGAACTGAGACCGTCTCTAGCGTCATGTCCTTTATCCAGTGAGCAGCTAGATGATACTGAAGGGGGGGGGAGGTGGAGTCTCCCTAACTCGATGAACAGGGCCAGCGATGAAAGTGTCCCTGTTAGACTCATCCACTACCTGACTGAGCATCGGTTCCTTCTCAGCATGCTCTGGATGCATTCTAGGGCTTGGTAGATCCTTGGGGCCGACGGAAAAGCCCGAAAAGCTCGACTCTGAAGCTCCATACCCAGGAAGACAATGGTCTGGGATGGGACGAGCTGGGACTCCTCTAAATTGACCAGGAGGCCCAGTTCCTTGGTCAGATCCATAGTCCATCTGAGATTCTCCAGACAGCGACGACTTGTGGGAGCTCTTAAAAGCCAGTCGTCTGACGGAGCCGGACACAAGATCATGGTACTGCTGCACAGTCTGTGAACTGTCAACCATGGGGAAGCGAGGAAGTACAGCGACAACCCGAAACTGTCTAGACTGTCTGGGTAGTACAGACAACTCCTTATCGGGTTGCTGAGGTGCCGCACTGCGTCACAACAAGTCACCTCTGCTGGTTGTTGAACGTCTTCCCAGTGACACACTGACTCCGTAAACAAAAAATCCTCCAACAAGGACTAAGCTTGGACTGCATGTCTTGCAACAAAGCTCAAGGTCTATGGGAGCCGGTGTGGCAACAGACGGGGTTAGCGACTGAAGCGGAACCATTACCCTCCCTGGAAGCATGTTATGCTTAAATAAAAGTCCATAGGAGGCTAAGCAGCTTAAGGCTCCTCTCCAAATGACAGAGTCCTCAAGGGAATATCAGAAGGAGGGAGAAGCACTTTCTCATCTACAGGAACCATATCCGAGAAAAGCTAAGATCTCTCAGTGAGGGTTTCACTGGTGCAAAAGCAGCAGACCAGAAGGCAACGTTATGAAACTGCTTGACAGTCTTGTGAGTTGGCAACAACCAAAGATGTGTGACTGAGGAGCATGCGGTAAGGTATGCAGAGAATGCTGTAAGGTATGCAGAGCATGCTGTAAGGAATGCAGAGCATGTTGTAAGGTATGCAGAGCATGCTGTCTGCAGAGCATGCTGTAAGGTATGCAGAGCTTGTTGCATGGCATGCGGCTTATGCTGCATGGGATGAGGCTCATGCTGCATGGGATGAGGCTCATGCTGCATGGTATGAGGCTCATGCTGCATGGGATGAGGCTCATGCTGCAAGGGATGAGGCTCATGCCGCATGGGTTGAGGAGGATGCCGCATAGTATGAGGCTCCTGCCTCATGGGTTGAGGAGGTTGCCGCATAGCATGAGGCTCCTGCCTCATGGGTTGAGGAGGATGCCGCATAGCATGAGGCTCCTCATAGCATGAGGCTCCTGCCTCATGGGTTGAGGAGGATGCCGCATAGCATGAGGCTCCTGCCTCATGGGTTGAGGAGGATGCCGCAGAGCATGAGGCTCCTGCCTCATGGGTAGAGGAGGTTGCCGCATAGCATGAGGCTCCTGCCTCATGGGTTGAGGAGGATGCCGCATAGCATGAGGCTCCTCATAGCATGAGGCTCCTGCCTCATGGGTTGAGGAGGATGCCGCATAGCATGAGGCTCCTGCCTCATGGGTTGAGGAGGATGCCGCATAGCATGAGGCTCCTGCCTCATGGGAAGAGGAGGTTGCCGCATAGCATGAGGCTCCTGCCTCATGGGTTGAGGAGGATGCCGCATAGCATGAGGCTCCTGCTTCATGGGTTGAGGAGGTTGCCTCATAGTGCTGGAACCCGGCAACTCCCGATGCGGCAACTCACGCATGAAAGCAGGAGGCGCAGCAAGAACATGCGTCTGGCAGGGTGGACTGCGCATCGGAGGTGGAGCTCTCACAGGTGGAGGGTGGGAGCAGGCAGCCGCAGTATCTGCTGAGCGCACAACCTCGGCGGGTTGTAGGTTAACAGGCTGCATTGTCAACCTTCCAGCATGATACTCCTGTATGAAGGAGCAAGCTGAGACTGTATAGTCTGCAGCATGGACCACTAGGGTCTATGAAAGACAACAACAAACGGAGCTACTGTCCGTTGAGACTGAGGGTCTAAAACTGCTGGTGCGGCAACAGACGGAGTTACTGCCTGTTGCGGTACCACCTTGCCTCTCTGGGAGGTGTGCAGTTGTCGTACTGCAGCAAGTCCGAACTGACCCAGTGGCAGTGGCTACACCTAGGCCGTTGGACTTGCACGGAAGGGCCCGACTTGCACTTAAAAGCTGCAAGATTTGGTCCATGGTTTCTGCGAGAAACCTCTTCCGCAGACGAGGAATAAATGGGCTCTCTCGTCTTTGTGTGGGTGGGGTGATCACGTCGGCTACGTGAGTGGGTACACCCGAAACCACGGAGGGAAACGTCTGTTCGTCGATCAAGGCCTGATGAACCCATAAGTCCTTCGACATTACTTCTCCCCTGGGCTTGGGAGCTTGTAAGAGGTCCCAGACTAGGCGAACAACTGGCACGAACAGACGAACCCTCGAACGCAACACTGTAACACTTTGCGCTTATCACTTTATCACTTTTGATTTTCTGTTTGCACTTATTTCACTGAACTCGAAACTTTAAGTGGTTTGTACCTGAAACACGCAATTCTATCCTTCATTAAAAGTTAGTAATTGCGAAAACAGTATTACAATGTAACAGAAAAACATAATGACATAAAGAATTCAGTGGCTGGAAAAGAGACTAAACACTAGATCAAATAAACTACGTTTAAAACCTCTCACCGCATAAAGCCTGGGAACAAGAATAAAACTCTAGAAACGTTTACCTTCTTCCCCTAAAGAGACTAGGGAGAAGAGCAAAAACGATAACAACGTTACCCGCTTGAACGAAACGTTTATCCTCCTCTCTCTCCCTCCGTCTCTATCTCTCTCTCTCTCTCTCTTGACTTAGAACCTGAGAGATGAGCCCAATTATATCTATCGTTAAAACATATTATTGTTAAAGGAAAAAAAAACAAAGATTTCCCAAATAAAAAGTTCCTTTATTAGAATTAAAACCATTTAAGCTAAGAAAGAATGAACAAAACGCTAGAATCGGTTTACTCTTACTGCAACGTGAAACCGTGAATACTCTCTCTCTATCGTAACGATAGAGCGCAAGTTGAACGTTCTGAACGTCAACAACTGCGGAGACAAAACAAAACGTTAGTTCAACTTTGAAAACAGTACGAGACTATCAAAGAAATTCTTTCAAAAACATTAAAATTAAAATAGCATAAAATCTTAACAGGCAAAAACGATATGACGGGCTCAATGTAAATTAACTTCGGTTCCAAGAAAAGACCGCCTACTATTAGGAAAGGTCGCATATAAACAAACATAAAAATCAATTTTAATAAGTTTATAATAAAAGGAAATTAATCGAAGAGGCCTATAAAAGGCGGAGAGATATAAAATAAATCTATAACTTTGTTAAGCAAAATTAAGAAAGAGAGTCTATACTCTCTTCGACACCAACACTTCCGTCTAAGGGAAGGGTCGGCCATTTAAAAGTGAAAGAGAGTTCATACTCTCTTCGTCACCAAAATTAAATCAAATTAATTCCAAAAACTTGCTAAGCTAATGTTAAAGCTTCCTGAATAGCGAAGGCTAAACTCTAGAGCAAATACATCACCAAATCGTGAACAATAACTCCAGAATCAACAGCGTATCCAAGTAGGTCTAGCCGGTGGCACGACAGAGGAAAAATTGAGGTGGTGTTGACAAGAAGTACTGGAGTACCTGACCACAGATGGCGCTGTTGTGTACACCCCCACCTGTATAGCGATCGCTGGCGTATCCCGACCGTAGATTTCTGTCGGGCAACAGAGTTGACAGCTACATGATCATCGGGTAAGATTAATATTGAAAATTGTACTTTTACATCCTTGATTACTGTATACATACACAGTAATAAAGCAGCCTTCACTCCATGCTGTCTCTCTCCCTTTAGCTTGAATGTTGGCTGTGCCGGCAGAGCTAGCTATGCCGGCTGTATTACAGTTTATGTTTATACAGGTAGTCAGTATATTTGCAGTATAGGATTATACTGCAGATAGAAAACTATTGTATATATTATCCTAGCAGTTATTTTCCAATATATTTTGGGTATCCTTGCCCGGCTGCTGGTATTACACTTCTAACCCTAAAAGGGTAGAACCCACATCCTTGAGTTTCCCTGATCAGGAAACACTATGATTTAATATTGTAAGGTCACAGCAAACAGGCTGAGTGGGATATACAAATATATGTCTTTTATTCTTCCTACCCCCTAGTAGGGCGGCAGCCGGTAAGCTGCCGGCCACCATCACAGCCGAAATTATGTTGACTGAACTGTCCCTGGGGGTAACTTTGCTGGCAATATGCCGGCTAGAACTACAGTATATGACTATACAGTAGCCAGTATGTTTGCAATATAGATCATACTGAAAACAGAAAACTACAGTATATATTATACAGTACAGTAGTCTATAATTTTCCAACACTATCTTGGGTATCCTTGTGCAGACTTCTACTGGTACCGTTCCTATATACTTATGATTGTTCATACAATACATGTTAACCTTGAGGCCCCTTATCTACTGTCTAGAATGACTCTTCCCTGTAGGGGGCAGGAAGCACCAACATCGTTTATGTTTAGTGATGATGACGGATAACGGTAACGTCATTTGTCTCAGATGGTTCAAATGATCATAAAAATGTTGTCCCAAGGTTAAGGCACTCATGAAAATCTACAGATACATTAATGCTCTGGTATGCTTCCATCAGGACGACATGGCTTGAGCCCCAAAAATGGATTTTGACAGAAGCGAAAAATCTATTTTTGGGTGAGATGGCCGTGTCGTCCTGATGGACCCACCCTTCTTTTCTAAAAGAAAAGATCTTCACAGTATCCCTCCCGAAGTACTGTATCTTTAGCACCATGCTCAATGCTACAAGGAATGTCCGCCATCTTGGATATGGCGCTGTTGTGATACTCAATAGTAGTATGAGAACTAGGGTAACCTTGATACGGCTCCCCTCTTAATTCTGCCACTTTCCCCCTCGATGTGTAAACGCTATTAGGGGTGCAGATTGCTATGTGGCATGTCAAGAATACGTCCTCTGATATGCGATATCCTTGAGAGAAATTTAAGGATATTTGCGCCAGGAGTTAGAATTCTGGAGCCCTAAAGGTAAAATTCTCTGGGAATATCACTTTAGTACATATATCCATTAGGAAGCTACTTATAGGAACCTCCATCAGGACGACATGGCCATCTCACCCAAAAATAGATTTTTCGCTTCACTCAAAATCAGTTTTTCTCCAGCTCATTAGATTGAAATCCCAGGATCACCAGCAATAATTTTTCTGTATTTGATAATACAATAAACATGACAAATTCATAGATAATTTGTATTTTTCCTAACAATACAAATCTTAGCTATTTATTAGGGGTATTACTTTCGGCTGCGGAGGCATAAAAACAATTAGAATAGCGCCAACGTATCCCTGCGTGTCGTAAGAGGCGACTAAAAGGGACGGGATGTGGGGGGCTGGGAACCCCCTCTCCTGTATTATAATCATGTGACATATCAAAGAGGTGGAGCTGGGGGGAGAGTGACTGCTCCCCACACTCTAGTTTTGGGGTGTTTGAATGTGCGTGGATGTAGTACGATAAAGAGGAAAAGATGTGAGATTGGAAGTATGTTTAGGAATACAAGGATGAATATATTGGCTTTGTGTGAGACTAAGATAAAAGGGAAAGGTGAAGTGATGTTTGGTGAAATGTCTGGTAGTGTCTGGGATTAAAAGGGGAAGAGCAAGAGAAGGTGTGCCTTTATTGCTGAGTGAATGGATGACAGGTAAAGTAGTGGAATGGAAGGAGATATCATCTAGGTTAATGTGGGTAAGGGTTAGGTTGTGTAGGGGATGTTGGACCTTTGTCAGTGCATACGGGCCAAGTTGTGAGAAAAGTGAAGAGCGGAATGAGTTCCGGAATGAATTAACTAGGTGTGTAGAAGGCCTGGGTAGGAGGAATTATGTAGTTGTCATGGGTGACTTAAATGCTAGACTGGGCGCTGGAGGTGACTTAAATGCTAGAGTGGGCGCTGGAGAGGTAGGTGTCATTGGGAAGTATGGCGTACCAGGTGAAAATGAGTGTGGTGAGAGACTGGTAGATATGTGTTGAGCAAGAGATGGTGATAAGTTCTAGGAATCTAGATTTTTCAATAAGAAAAATAAAAACAAGTATACAAGGATAAGAGTGGCAGAAAGGGTGTTAATGGATTGTGTTGATAACTAAAAGAATGTTTGGAAGACTGAAAAACGTGCACGTATTTAGGGGTAGTAATGGTATGTCTGATAATTTTTCAGTGGAAGGAAAATTAGTTGTAGCAAAAGAGTGGGGGAATAGAGTAGGTGGATGTAAAAGGGAGCTAGTGAAGATTGAAGAGCTAATAAACCGGAGGTAAAAAGGAAATATCAAGAAAAGTTGAACACGACATATGACAAAGTGAAAGTAAGAGAAACTGGTAATTTAGAGGAGGAGTTGAAGTTAGTAAAAGAAAATTTTGTTGGGATTGAAAGTGATGTGTGCGGCAAGAAGTTTATCGGAGGCAGCATGAGGAAGGGCAGTGAATAATGGAATGAAGAAGTGAAGGTAAAAGTGGTGGAGAAAAAGAGGGCTTTTGAAGAATGGCTGCAAAGTAATAGTGTAGAGAAGTATGAAAGATATAGAGAGAAAAGTGTGAAAGCAAAGTGCAAGGTAAGTGAGGCAAGGAGGGCAGCTGACCTGAGGTGAGGCCAGGGATTGGGTGATTCATATGAAGAGAATAAGAAGTTTGGAAAAAAAGTGAAAAGAGTAAGGAAGGCTAGTTCAAGAATTGAAGAGGCAGTGAAATATGGAAATGGAAGGTTGTTAAAAGGAGAGGAGGCAAGGAAAAGGTGGGCGGAGTATTTTGAAAGTTTACTGAATGTTGAGGATAATAGGGAGGCAGATATAATTGCTGTTGCAGGTGTTGAGGTGCCGGTGATGGGAGATGAGAATGAGAGAGAGAGATTACAAGAAGAAGAGATTGTACCACTAAACAAGGGTAAGGGAGATGTGCATGAGTGTTGTAATTCAAGAGGTATTAGTTTGTTGAGTGTAGTTGGAAAAGTGTATGGTAGAGTACTGATTAATAGGATTAAGGATAAAACAGAGAATGCATTCTTAGAAGTACAGGGTGGTTTTAGAACAGGTAGGGGTTGTATGAATCAGATTTTTACAGTTAGGCAGATATGCGAGAAATATTTAGCAAAAGGTAAGGAGGTGTATGTTGCGTTTACGGATCTGGAGAAAGCGTATGATAGAGTTGATAGGGAAGCAATGTGGAATGTGATGAGGTTATATGGAGTTGGTGGAAGGTTGTTGCAAGCAGTGAAAAGTTTCTACAAAGGTAGTAAAGCATGTGTTAGGATGTTAACAGAAAATATTGTTATTCCTATTTCACCCCAGGAACTGCGTTTAACCTCTTATGGACAACACGTTAAATATGGATTCTGGTGTAGGGGAAGGCACAGGACAGTCTAAAACTTTTAGGAGTGGTCCAAGGCACGTGCCTGCCACTGCACCCAGGCCTAGACCTACATTTGGGGCCCAAGGATGACTGTGAACAGTAATAACCCCCCCCCCACAAGAGGTACGAGGGAGCGAAGATCAACAGGCAGTTTCGAACCCTAATAAGGTTCCACAGTCCCCCTTTCCCCTGGCAAACATCATCATCTTGCTTCTACTCCATTGCAACCAATCATTCACTTCTTGAAAAGATAAAGAGATTAGGTAGTTTGATATAAGGAGCGTTGTCTTATACATCAGTCAACGACAGCGACTCTTTGCCCACCCCCTATCCAACTGGATAACTGCACATCTGTACAAAGGATTTCCCTCTGTGAGGTTCCACATGTCCCAGGTCGGTGTATGGTTGTCCGACCGCACTGCCGTCATTATTAGGATACCAATAAACGCCTTCAGTTCCCTCAGGTCAATGTCCCTGAGGGCAACGTTGCCCCTATGATGGTAATGACTCCTCAATAGGGCAAGGTGTTCATTAGTACGCAAAACAACCTCGGCTAGCATGCAGTCGTTCAAAAAGAGCAAGAAAATGTCGGACACTTTGCTCGCTCCCAACGTGAGAGAAGTGGGACCCCCAGGCTCAATCCTTGGTGTGAACATATGGGGGAGGGTGGGATTTGGGTCTCTATGCCAAACAGTACCGTCGAGACCTTCAACCGATTCAGCATCTATCTGGGTGATTGCCGTCCCCCTGGCTGCCAAAACAAGGTAGGCATGGGTAGCCAGATCATCTAGAAACACTTTCCAACACTATAAAAATATAAGTTTTGCGACACTATTTGCCAATTTCTTACGGTAACATGACTAAGCAAAAAAATGCAAAACATAATAAAAAGGGGCACTTGATGAAAAATGGCAACGTGCTAATGGGGGGCATTTCAGAAAAAAAAATTTCATCCACGTGGTGGGCAAACAATCAAGGCACACTTTCTGACAAATAAACATCTAAATGAATCATTACTCTGTGAAAGTTCCTCACTACATAGTAATTTTGAAAGAAATGGGAAAAAACGTAAAAGTGGCAATCGCAGGAAAATCGAACACATACCAATATATTACACGGCATATCTGGCAAAAAAAAAAAAAAAAGATAGGCATGGGTAGCCAGACCATCTAGAAACCCTTTCCAATGCTAAAAAAATAAAAGTTTTGCGACACTATTTGCCAATTTCTTACGGTAACATGACTAAGCAAAAAAAATGCAAAACAAATAAAAAGGGGCACTCGCGGAAAAATGGCCAACATTCAATATATGGCATCTCAGATAAAAAAAATTTCATCCACGTGGTAGCCCTACCATCAAGACACACTTTCCAACAATTAACATGAAAAAAAACCAATACTATATGGCAATTCCTTACTACGTAGTAAATTTTCACAAATATTGAAAAAAAACAGTAATAGGCAACGCAGAAAAATAGCCCTTATACCAATATCTACGGCGTATCTGGCAAAAACAAAGTCACACATGGGTAGCCAGATCATCTATACACACTTTCAAACACTAAAAAAGCAAAAGTTTTGCGACACTATTTGGCAATTTCTTAGGGAAAAATGACTTGGACAAAAAATGCAAAAAATGAAAAAATGGCATTCGAGGAAAAATGGGCCTCGTGGTGATGTACGGCATTTCAGCTACAAAAAAAACCATGCACGTGGTAGCCAAACCATCCACCCAGACTTTCCACAACTGATAACCTATACAAGTTGCACCATTCTACGACAATTTCATAATACGTAATAACTTTGATAATTATGCAACTTACCTTAGAAGGGTAAACTCGGTCAGGCTCGACCCCGAGGCGTCTCAGAAATCTGGGAAGGAGTATAGCTACAGCGATGCACGTCTGGACACTACTAGAGCGTGTGGGCGAATGACCCGCTGCAGGTCGATCACCCACAAATTCAGTCAAGGGGGTGTGTCACGCGAGAAAAACATGTTTTGTTTTGACGCTCGGGGTCGCAGACGCCCCAGCATACCGTTCCAGGGTTATAGTGCAGAGTAAAGATACTTGCAAATAAATAAAAAGTAAAGGTTTCCATACTTACTTAGAACCTCAATATTTCCTAATCTTTCTGGTACAACTCGCGCTTCTGGAAAATTCAATTTGGAAGAGACTGGCTTTTCCTCTTCTTCTGTCCAAGACAAGTCCTGATGTTGCTCAATTGGTTCCTCTTTTACGATACGAAATGCTTCTTCTTTCATTTCCTCCTCTGACCAAGCTCGTACAGAGGATAAATCAAGTTCTTCTTTCTTGATGCATCCTGAGTCCATGGTTGAATCTGCATCACACTTTTCTTCAGCACTTTGGTCCTGTGAGAAAATAAATAGCGTTAATGAATCAGTATTCACATTCCATTTTAGGACTGTTATTAGAGTAGATCTTTTACATGTGCAAAACACCAATTTTTAAAAGTAATTTGTATTTCTCCTAACTATACAAACCCAAGTCATTCAAAAGGAGTATGCTTTCAGCCTGGGAGCAACTTTGGCCGTTTAAAATCACGAGGTGTCGGTAGTTACTGGCAGGTAGTAGGGAAGGAAACCCCCCCTCCCCCAACCCCCAACCAGTACACTGAGTAGCCACTTACACATTCACTTAGGGTTAAGGCAGGGAGTGACTCTTTAAAAAGACTTACGTAACGTAGGTATAGTTGAGAAAACTATATATTACCAGGTACTTTTAAAAATTGTGATTTGTTCCTACAAAAACAGACACATTAGTCTTTTAATAGGTCTTTTCTCCTTAAGAGGGAGGAAGCTACTGTACTTTAGCCAAATTGGCTCCTTTAAAATCCAGGAATTTCAATACACCCGCACCAGATAGAGAGTTAGAAGTGTTGACTACCACCACCTCCCGATACTTGAGAGTAGATTCCCACAGCACGGGATAGGTTTCCGTCTGCTGACAGACAATCGAGGAAAACCTCATATCCTCGGAGGGATATGATGTTACAAAAATGGCCATCATCCACTTCGCAAGGAGGATGGTGGATATTCTACAACTAACGTTTATACAATAACCCCTTGGTATGTAAGCTAACCCACACCAAAACTCGATCCAAAAAATTAAGGAACGACGGCTGCACCCACAGAGAGGGGAAGGAAAAAAGGCAAAAGGGCTAGACACGCCACCTCTAATTCAAGACCAAAATTGCAACCGTTACCTTAGACGAAATTCTTCTTGACATAGAGGGGGATAGATATGCAATAGAACAAGCTGAGCTACTACCACAGGTTACTATGAAAAAGTATCTAAAGACTTGTTGGTATAAATTACTCCCATGGATAGTGGACTGTGAAGGTTTCCTAGCACTTCCAGACTACGACCCTTAGCACTTGCACCACTGGCAGGGTCTTCCCGAAGGCTAGGGTAGATCCAATATGATATTTTCATAATAAAATAAATTTTTGAATATACTTACCCGCTGGTTATATAAGAGCTGAAGTCTCCTGACGACGTGGCAGAAATTCAAAATCTCGCACTATCGTAGATATGGCAGGTGTACATCCGCACCCTAGAGGTACCACAGGTGGAACTACACCCAGCCACTTCAGTTCTTCCAAGCCTCATAGCAATACCATAGGTAGTCTCTAGAGGGGAGGAGGGCGGGAGTTAAATTTATATAACCAGCGGGTAGGTATATTAAAAAATTTATTTTATGAAAATATAATTTTTAAATATAAAACTTACCCGCTAGTCATATAAGAGCTGACTGACACCCCTGGGTGGCGGGTCAGAGACAGCTACATATTGAAAGTTCACTTAAGCATTACAAAAAACACCTAACTTAAGCGGTTCTCACCTGATAAGGAAGCTGACAGCAATGGTACTCTGCCTCATTTCGTCCGCTATCCTTAGGAGATCCAGCGATCCACTCGGGGCTGATGATCTCTAGGAGCTGCCAAACGGTACAATCACCTATAACATGACAGGACCTCAACTAATACCCTTGTTCCGGGCGCACTCTAGGAACAAATTGACCACCTGACCAAACCAAAGATTGCGGAAGGCTGACGGCCAGCCTCCACAAACAACCATAACTTACGAGTTCCAAGAGCTAGAAAACGGGGTATTAGGAAAAGGGAACGTGGTGGTAGATCATTCACCTACTATCGCATTCGCTGCTACGAATGGACCCAACGTATAACAGTCCTCATAGAGAGTCTGAACATGTTTCAAATAATGTGATGCGAAAACTGACTTACTCCTACAAAAGGTTGTATCCATCAAACTTTGTAGACAACGATTCTTTTTAAAAGCTACTGAAGTCGCTACCGCTCTGACTTCATGTGTCTTTACTTTGAGAAGCCTCTGATCCGCTTCATCACACTGAGCGTGAGCCTCTCGAATTAACAGTCTTATGAAGAAAGACAAGGAATTCTTTGACATGGGCAGTGAAGGATTTCGGACTGCACACCACAAAGCGTCTGAGTCACCTCTCAGACTCTTCGTTCTGTCCACATACAGCCGTAATGCTCTTACTGGACAGAGCACCCTCTCCAACTCATCTCCCACCACATCATAAAGGTTAGGGATCTCGAAGGATTTGGGCCATGGCCGAGTAGGATTTTCGTTCTTAGCCAAAAACCCCAGTTGTAAAGAACCCATCCCGAAAACCATTGTTCCTGCTAAAAGCGTGTACTTCACTTACTCTTTTAGCGGTGGCTAGGCTAACCTGAAACAAAGTTTTCAAGGTTAAATCCTTAAAAGAAGCAGAGTGCAAAGGCTCAAACCTGTCACTCATGAGAAATTTATTTTCAGGTCCTTCAAACAGCAATCGACTGAGGAGGCTCTTATCAGCCAATCGTCCAGGTACAGAGAGACCCTGATTCCCTTCGAATGCAGCATGCTCGCTACATCTTCGTAAATAATAGAGGAGCCGTGCATAGTCCGAAACAAAGAGCCCTGAATTGGAAGACCTTGTTTCCGTCCATGAATCTCATAAAACGACTGCAGCTGGGATGAATTGGAATATGGAAATAGGTGTCTTGGAGGTCTATTGAGACCATCTAATCGTCTTTCCTAACCGCCGCCATAACCGTCTTCTGAGTTTCCATCGTAAACGTCGAATTCTGGACGTAGCCATTCAGAACACTTACGTCCAGAACCGACCTCCACTCCCCGGAAGTCTTGGGGACTAAGAAAAGGCGGTTGTAAAACCCCGAAGATGTTACATCCTGGACTTCCTCTATTACTTGCTTTTCTAGTAAAAGAAGCATCTGGAGACGCATGGCTTGCTTCTTCGGACCCTCTCTGTATTTGGGCGAAAGATCCACTGGATCTGAGACCAAAGGAGGAATAGCTAGGAAGGGGATCTAGTAACCCTTCTTCAACACTTGGACGGATCAGGGATCCGCTACATTCCTCTCCCAGGTCTTCCAGAAGTGAATCAACCTGGCACCCACTGCTGTCTGAAGGATAGGGCAGTCAGACTTTACCTCAGCCGGTTTTGTTTCTTCTGCTCCTAGGTTTCCTTGCGTCCGGTTTGACCCTTCTGGAGGGTATCCCACGAAAGGGCTGAGAAGGTCGAACCCCAGTAGAGACTTCCTTAGGTTTACGCGAAGCAAAAGTTGAAGGCAAAACTTTCCTCGCCGTATTGGTCACCAAATCATGCGTGGTCTTCTGAGTGAGAGCAGTGGCAACTTCCCCCACCAACTCTTGTGGAAATAAGGTGGTAGACAAAGGAGCAAATAGTAGCTCCGTTTTCTGGTAGGGAGAAACTCCTGCTGAGAGAAAAGAGCACATCATGGCCCTTTTCTTGAGGATTCCAGCTGTGAACAAGGCAGCTAACTCATTCAAGCCATCCCTCTCACCTTTGTCCAAGCACGACATCAAATGAACAAGGCCACTAGTGTCCGTGTCCTTCATATCTGAGACCCTCTTACTCAAAGCTCCCAAAGACCAGTCTAGGTAATTAAGTACTTCGAAGGCCCTGAACAGACCCTTAAGTAAATGATCGAACTCCGTCATTGACCACCAAACCTTTGTCTTCCTTAAGGCTAGACGACGAGACGAATCTACCAAACTTGAGAAATCCCTCTGGGCAGAGGAGGGAAATCCTAAGCCCAGCACTTCACCAGTCTCGTACCACACACTAGATTTAGAGGCTAATCTTGAAGGAGGAAAAGCAAAGGCAGATTTGCCAAGAGTTCTCTTAGAGTCCATCCAGGAACCCATTAACTTCAAGGCCCGTTTAGAAGACCGTGAAAGGACCAGCTTAGTATAAACCGGCACTTCGGTTGTTTTACCCAAGATAAACTCCGATGGGGGAGAAGGAGGGGCCACAGGGGTAAAATGATCAGGAAAAACTTCTGTAAGAATCAACATAAATTTCCGAAGGTCAACAGCATGTTGATAATGTTTCTCTTCCTCATTCTCAGAAACCTCCTCTAAAGGCTCGTCCACGTCAGACTTCTCTTCAAGTTCGTCTTCTGGCAGTGCAGCAACTGCTGCAGCCTGAACTGAAGGATTAACGTCTGAATGAGACCGCCTGTCAGAGTCAATAACTTCATCCAACTGAAGAGGGGAGGTCGAAGTTGACTGATGAGAGACCTGGATGGGTCGACGCTCGCCGTCAAAAGCCAACTGTCGCGTATCGTCCCGAGAACGCTTAGAATCTGCTGGCTGTTGTACCGACCGACGTTTGGAATCAGACGTCAACTGCCGAGAGTCGACGCGAGGACGCATAGCGTCCGCTAGCTGTTGACGCGGACGATCTCTGCCGTCAAACGATGACTGTTGATGGTCGTCTCGTGGACGCCTAGCGCCCAAATGTTGTTGACGCTGCCGCTTCACTGGGTCAAAAGTTGGCTGCAGAGAATCTTCGTGGCAACGCATTGCGTCCAATTGTCAACGCCGGTGTTCTTTCTCACGTACGGAAGTCGAAATTTGATTAGCAAGAACTCTCTGACGTGACTCATCTATATCAACCTGGTGCGACAACTGGTCTGACGTCTGACGCCCAATCGTACTGCCAACACCCGGTTGATAAGAATCCATAAACGACGAGAGCTGTTTTTTCATATATAAAAGCATAGACCACTTAGGATCTTCAGTTAAGACATTTGACTCCTTCCTTGACGGTAAAACAGAATCATCATCACCACGCTTTTCGGGTGACAAAAGCCATTCTAAGGGGAGAGGTGACACATGAATCGTAACATTGGCCATAGAAACAAATTCAGTCGGAAAGTATTTTCTCTACTCGAATACCGTGATCTGGACGCTTCGCAGGAGTACAAGTGACGAGAGAACGGAAATGCTCAGGGGAATCCCAAGTACTACAGCCTGGACGAGCAGGCGATTCCGGACGCTGAGCAACCGCATGCGATCTCTTAAGTGGTCTAGACGCTCGCCGCCACATCTCACTACCTGAACCTTCATCGGGGGACAGGGATAACGTACCAACCTCACCTTTCCTACGATGAGGGTGAACGACCTGTGATACGGCAACAGGAACGTTCGAGGGAACGTCTGCACGATTGATGACGCTTCTCGTTCCCTTTAACCGATCGATTTTACTTCTCCCATGGGTTCGAGAGCTCGAAAGAGGTCTTAGGCTAGGTGAACGACAAGATCGTGCAGACGCGTCCTCCACAACACTGAACACATTAGAAAAACTTTCCACAGTTCCGACAGTTTCACAATTTTTCAGCACAAAAAAATTTTATTTCTATCAGCCGATAATGACTCAACTTTTTTACCGAGAGCCAGAATCGCGGTAAACATATCTTTCATAGATGGTTCCTGATCTACCACTACAATGGAAGGAATAGGATTAGGAATATTAACATTAGTTAAGGCTACCTCAACAGATCGTGAAGAACTACGCCTAACTCTATCCCTCTCAAGTCTCCTAACATAACGCTCGTATGTTACCCATTCATCATCCGTTAATGAAAATAAAAGAATGAATGAATGATTTAAAGTTTTCAGGCATCTTGACAGCGTTAATGAAAAACATTCATTACATCTATTATCAAAAGAAAAAGGTTTTCCCCTACTTTTAACACAAATATCGTATGGATCAACAGACCCTTTAGGGAGTCGAGTATGACACCCTTCACTAACACACTTACGAATAGTAGGGGAAGGGTCGGCCATTTTGAATGGTTAAGAGAAAGACCGACAACCAAAAAACAAAGGAAATATTAATAAATATAACCACAAACAAAAGGATTTCAAGATTAAATGAAAGAGAAAATGATTAACGATAGTTCAAACTCAAAGAAAACGTTGCACATCACCAAACAACTTCCCAACAGAGTAAGACAGCGAGAGCGAACTTCAATATGACAGCCAGCTATGGCGGCAGAAGAAGAACTGAAGTGGCTGGGTGTAGTTCCACCTGTGATACCGCTAGGGCGCGGTTGTACACCTGCCATATCTACGATAGTGCGAGATTTTGAATTTCTGCCACGGCGTCAGGAGACTTCAGCTCTTATATAACCAGCGGGTAAGTTTTATATTTAAAAATTCTAGTTTCATGTGATCGAGTTTGGAATGGTCACTCGTGGAAGCCTGTGTCCGATTGTTTCCATGAAGCCAGAATGAAACCATTTCAGGATTTCACATTACTCCCCAACTGAAGAAGATTGTGTTACCTTGCCAGTAGTGAAGCAAAAACAGGGTCTACTAAGAATACGGGGGGTTACGATCCAACTTTGTAACTAGGTAAGGACACACCTCACAGGTTAGGTTAATGAGGAAAAATATGCGGTGTCAATTCTCTTTAGTAAGGGAGATTTGCAGACTCACATGGGTGCAGTTTTAGCTTGGAAAAGTTTCCTGATCGCTGACTGGTCTGACAAGATAATTCTAACCAATCAGATGGTGGTTAAGTTGAAACTGAAGGGGGTGATAAAAAAACATCTCCAAGAGGAAACTAAAGGGAAGTACATCAATCCATTTCAAAATTTAGCGTAATTTCATTAATATCGGCAATTATGGCGGAAATGCTCTCCGTTTAGTGTAAAGATTTTGTTCATATGAAATTTAAAAAATAATAGCGAAATAATGCCTCAAAGGTCCGCGTCCGACTCAATTTTTAATTTTAGGGAAGGGCGTCACTTTTTCCACTGCAAAGCTTCTGTAAAGATTACCCCCCCCCCCAAAAGGAGACTGTCAATCATAAGGTAAGGAATTAATAAAGATATAGTTTTTCATAACTGAAGGAATTATTTGTGATTTACTTTTAGTTTGTGACCTGGGGAGTGGGGGGGTCCGACTAGTGGTTGTGACCTGGGGAGTGGGGGGGGGTCCGACTAGCGGTTGTGACCTGGGGAGTGGGGGGGTCCGACTAGCGGTTGTGACCTGGGGAGTGGGGGGGGGTCCGACTAGCGGTTGTGACCTGGGGAGTGGGGGGGGGTCCGACTAGCGGTTGTGACCTGGGGAGTGGGGGGGTCCGACTAGCGGTTGTGACCTGGGGATGGGGGTCCAGGGGCTTGCCCACCAGCTAGGGGTTGTGACCTGGGAAGGGGGGTCCGGGGGGCTTGCCCCCAGCTATGGATTGTGACCTGGGAACTAAAAGGTTAGGCTAGGTCGGCTTGTTAGGTTCTGTACCCTTTAACAAATCTCAAAAGTTAAATAATCGCGTTTCGGCCTATTTTCAGCCACTTACGTGAACCATATTTTTTTCCAACTGATTATCTTGTGCTTATTTTGCATTTCTGACCATTATTATTGCTGCAAATTACACGTTTATGACATTTCCACACTCCAAAAAAACCCAGTTTCCCACTACTAACCTAGTAGTTCCCAGGTCACAACCCCTACCGGGGGGGGGGGGGGGCAAGACACCCTAAGAACCGCCCTTCCCAGGTCACAGCCCCGAGCAACCAGGACCCCCTTCCCAGGTCACAACCGTTAGCTGGACACCCTCTTCCCAGGTCACAAACTAAAAGTAAATCACAAATAAATCCTTCCATAATGAAAAAAAAAATCACAACTAGTTCCTTACCTTATGATTGACATCGTTGCCTTTTTTGTTTTCATGGCAATCATTACAAAATCTTTGCAGTAGAAAATGTGCTGGCCCTCCCTGAAAATTAAGTCAGATTCGGACCTTTCAGGAATCACTTCGCTGTTATTTTTTTATTTCACATGAGTAACAATAGCTTTACACTGAACAGAGAGCATTTCCATCACAATCAATTGCCGACATAAACGTAATTACACTAATTTTGAGATAGATTGATGTACTTCCCTTAAGCTCACTCTTCGAGACATCTTTACAAGATGGTGGCTAACTTAAAACTGAAGGCAAAGGTGGGGTAAAAATGGCTGTTATAGAACAACATCCGGGAACTTAACCCTGGACAGGTAAGCTGGGTCGTACGCGACCCCTACAGCATGTTCAAAACCTGTTTTTTCCCCATAAATCATCAGCTGTCTCGAATATGGAAGTGATCGACCTGCAAGGGGTGACTAGTCTACATGCCATTGTCTGCTTTAGGACTGATTTTCGTCTAACTTCCCTCCTTCCCCGTTTTTTTTACACCCCCAGGGGTCGACCTCGACCCTGAAATACCTTTATAGGGGTAAGTGATCAATCAGCAAAGTTATTACATATTTATAAATTGTCAACAGTGTTGATACTTGTTTGGTTCTTTATAGTTGGAAAGTGTGGGTGGATGGTGTGTCTACCACTTGCATGACATTGGTTTTGGCTTAGATGCCATATATTGCCATGAGGTCCATTTTCCCTCAAATGCTAATTTCTGATTTTTTTTTATTTTTTGCAAATTTCTGATTTTTTTTCTATTTATTTTGAATTTATCTTCAATAATGGCCAGCAGGCAGTATTCCCTCAGCATGGATGTCATCAACACACTTCTAATGGAGTTAAAAAGAGATGTTGATGATAATATGGAGCTTGCAACCTCATGTGTTTGATATTTATTTCTCTGATAATTTCACCTTCGTATTTGTCAATATTTTTCTTGTGTATTAGGTACTTGAAATTGATTTATATAGTGTTTTATTATTATTATCATCATTATTATTATTATAGATCCTAGTTTATGTAGGCTATATATAATAATTTGATATAATTTTACTTTTTATTGGTCAGCAGTTTCTTATTTTGATTTCATTTTACTTTGATTGGCTACCGATTTGCTATTTGATATCCTTTTACTTTTATTAGCTACTAATTCTATTTTCTCTTGCTGTAAGTATGGTATCAATTTTGTGTTGGTCACATCAAGCTTCCTGAAAGGACTCACTGTCATATCTGCCCACCTAAGACTGACCACATGACAAACACCACTTGTTTGAGGAGCAGGAAGCCTGTTTGTCTATAGCTTCAAACTGTCTTGTATCTGAACTGTACCTGATAGTTATAGCTAGGTTGAATCATGAAACTTTCTTTTTTTACTACTTGTTTGTATAAATACGGAAATTTTAATCTTTACAAAATAGATATCACCCATTTTTTTATCTAAAATTTATTTCAAAGAATTTAAATTTTATATGATAAAAATAATTGCCAGACATCCAGAAAGCCATCATATCAGTTTTATTCCAATCCACAAATAATTAGATAAATAAATAACACCTTGAAATTTACATACCCATTCTCCATTTCAAGTGGTAGATTGGGCTGTAAGAGTTGTTGCGGTCTGCGGCCATTTTGTTGACATACCCGAAAGGTAAGTTGGCATATCTCTATATATTCTTGTTCTGTATAGAATTTGTGATATTTTGGTATATTTTAAGGCATAAATATATTTTATAGGAGATACAGTGGAACCTCTACATTCGAACGTATCTACATCCGAATTTTCCAACATCCGAAGTAAAATTCGAGCAAATTTTTGACTCTACACCCGAATTTTATTTCGACACACGAAGTAGCAATTTTCGTCGTACCGGTTGTATCCGAATTTTTCGACACGCGAAGTACAATTCGAACACGTTCCGACTCTACAGTACACCCGAATGTTTTTTTCGACACCCGAAGTAAACAATACTCGTACGCGAAGTCTGTGCTCATAGCGCCTGAAGTGTTTTTTATTTCCGCCGATAGAAGGCAGCACATCGACCTCGGAGGGACGCTCAATTAGCGCGGCTTGGGTCAGTCCTCTGTTCTCGTCGGCTTCTTGCGGTTGTGCTCTGTGCGTTCTGATATTAACTGTGATTTTTTACGTGCATTCATTAACGATAATTTACGTAAATCATGGGTCCTAAAAGGCTTAGTTTTGCCAGTGGTAGTGGTGAGAAAAGGAAGAAGGAAATGCTTTCTATAGAAATTAAGCAGGAAATTATTGAAAAACATGAGCGTGGCATCCGCGTGAGTGAACTTGCTAAACAGTATGGCCGTAATATGTCGACGATCTCGACAATCCTTAAACAGAAGGAAGCTATTAAAGCAGTGAAACCTTCTAAGGAGATCACTATAATTTCCAAACGCCGTACCCCTATCATAGAAGAGATGGAACGACTTCTACTAGTGTGGATTAAGGATAGAGAGATCGTTGGCGACACCATCACCGAAACCGTTATCTGCGAGAAGGCGCACGCCATCTTTACGGACTTGAAGGAGGAGAGCTCTGGGGGTGATGCTGGGGAGAGTTCAACCGAACCTTCCTCAGATGATTTCAAGGCATCTCGTGGCTGGTTCGAGAAATTTAAGAAACGGTCCGGGATTCATTCAGTTGTTCGCCACGGAGAGGCTGCTAGTGCGGACACAAAAGGCTGCAGCTGACTTTGTTAAGAAATTCAAAAATATCGTAAAGGAAGAAGGCTACGTAGAGCAGCAGGTGTTCAATTGTGATGAAACCAGGCTGTTTTGGAAGAAGATGCCGAGTCGAACCTACATCACTGCTGAAGAGAAGAAATTGCCTGGGCATAAGCCAATGAAGGATCGGTTGACTCTTGCTCTATGTGCCAACCCTAGCGGGGACTTTAAAGTCAAGCCCTTGCTTGTTTACCATTCGGAGAACCCTAGGGCCTTTAAAGCACACAACGTCGATAAGGATCAGCTTCATGTTTTCTGGCGATCCAACTCGAAGGCCTGGGTCACTAGGCAATTCTTTGTGCAATGGGTAAACCAAGTTTTCGGTCCTTCTGTGAAGAAGTATCTTCATGAGCAGAAATTGCCTTTAAAGTGCCTGCTATGCCTTGACAATGCACCCGCTCACCCCCCCCAGACTTGAAGATGATATCTTCGATGAATTTAAGTTCATAAAGGTGCTGTATCTTCCACCAAATACCACCTCTATCCTCCAGCCCATGGACCAGCAAGTCATCTCTAATTTTAAGAAGCTGTACACCAAGCACTTATTCAAGCAGTGCTTTAATGTCACGCAAAGCACCAACTTAACTTTGCGTGAATTTTGGAGGGGCCACTTCAATATCGTGCACTGCTTAAAGATCATTGATCAGGCTTGGGTGGGATTAACTCGACGGACCCTCAATTCTGCATGGAAGAAGCTGTGGCCTGATGCAGTTTCTCCCCGAGATTTCGAGGATTTTGACCCCGAACCTGATCCCGTGGTCGGTGCAGCGGAAGCCGTAGAGGAAATAGTCTCCCTTGGCAAGTCCATGGGTCTGGAGGTCAACGCAGATGACGTTACGGAACTCGTCGCCGAACATCACGACGAACTTACCACGGATGAGCTCAAGGAACTCCATGCTATGTCGGAGCACATGAGTGATGACGAGGAAGAGAGCGAGGAGGTAGAACATGTGTTAGGTTCAGCGCAAATAAAAGAGGTGTTAGGAAAATATCAAGACGTGGTCGACTTCATCGACAAATACCATCCAAAGAAATTGCAGGTTTGTCGTGTAGTTTCTCAATTCGATGATGTTTGCCTAACGCACTTTCGAAACATTCTGAAAAGCCGTACGAAGCAATTATCTATCGATGCTTTCTTTAAAAAAACTGCGAAGCGAACTCGCGATGAAGAGGATGTAAGTGAACCGAAGAAAACGGCAAAGAGTGAAGAGGAAGAAAGTGAAACACAGAAAACGGAAAAGAGTGAAGCAAAAGAAATTCAGTCAATTTTAAATGTAAGTGATAGTGATTAAAATTACGTAATCATCAAAAAGAAAAAAAGAAAATGTAAAAAAAAAAATATAAAATATATAAAAAAAAAAATTAAGCTAAGTTATGTTAAAGTTCACTTAGTGTAAGTTAGAATAAGTTACGGTAGTGTTACGTTTATCGTAGTTAACCTCTCTACCTCCTCGCCGTCCGTCCGTCTCCTCTCTCCTCTCTGCGTAGCGAAGACGAACAACACCTGCGCTGAAGTTTCTAAGGTAAAGTGACACTAAAAACCCGTTTCTTATTTATCATTTTTTGCTAATTCTTCTTATTTACATGTCTATTCTTCTTATTTACATGTCTATTATCTAATTTAGTGTTCATTATTCTCATGGGAAAATTATGTGTAGTGGTTTATTAAGAAGTTATCATAGGTTTTTGGGCTCAACCACGGATTAATCCTATTTCAATGTATTCTTATGGGAAAATTCGTTTCGACATCCGAACAATTTCTGGAACGGATTAAATTCGTATGTAGAGGTTCCACTGTACAAGGATTTTCATAAGAAAATTACATTGTGAAACTAGGCCGTCAAAAAATGACCTTTAGATTTCGCCCCTGATATAACAGTAAATTACATCTTAGTGCACATTTTATTATGTATTTCTGTTCTAGGATAATATGAGTTTATTCTATAAAGAGATTAGCCTCTTCCTATTTCATTTAGGTACCAGAAAAAATTAGTGAAACTTGGACTAGTTTTTTGGCCAAAAAAAAAAAAAATTACTTTTTTTTTTTCATTTCAGATCTTGACTTCTATGGGTCCAACTCATTTCCAGCAATTACACGCTGTTGCTTTGCCATCTAAGAAAGTGTCCTTATAAGGATTTAGGTGTATATGTATATTTCTATTTTTTTGTGAATATTTACGTCATCTTTTTTTTGTATACAGTACTTAAATTTTTAATATATTTCCAATAAATAGTTATTTTGTAGACGGGTATCATTTATATTTTCAGTAGTTTTTAGCATTCTTTGAAGTATTTTTAGCAAGTCAAACAATACAGATTGATGCATAACTAAATTTTTCCTGATTTTTTTTGGGAGTCGGGGTCGCGCGCGACCGAGTATACCCTTAATGGGGTGTCCGAGTAGCGTACCTATCCAGGGTTAATAAGAAGTAATTGCAAGTTGTTAATTGGTTTAAAAAAACCACCTGACAAATACGTCATTGTAAATGCACAGAAAGCTCCCCAAATGATGGGAATAAACACACGCGCAGTAAGTCCCCTTCAGTCTCTCAAATGAAAACAATGGACTTTGAATGAAAAACATACTTCATATTTAAATCGACCGATATGTAAGTTTCTATGCCCCCGCCCCCATTAAACATAGAGAAAAACAACAAACTAGCCAGCACTCGTCCATTTCTTATAGCGACCTCGTTTCGCTTGTGGAAAAAGAAAAAGGAGCCAGTTCTTAGGAGGTCTAATGGGTTTTCGGTTTATTTGCTGTTGAAATGAAGGTTTAATTTAGTGAAGGTTCACAATTTACTTCAGGAACAACTTACATTTTCTGTTTAAAAAGGTGTTCCATCGGTAACTAAAATTGTACTGAAGCACCTTTACCGCTTGCCAGTACATAGAAGCTTGCTGTAATGAAGCGAGCACACGCCAGAGCTACCACCATTAGATTTCGCTAATGTTTCGATAGTAATGGTTTTTGCTACATCCTGGGCTCGCTTCACTCGTGAAAAAGGGACAAGCGGAGCCTTTGTAGTTTACAAGGACACGCCAAGAAAAATGGACGCAAAATAACCCAAACGCCCCCCCCCCCCCCTAACATGAACTACAAGCCATGCCCTTACCTTACTAATGACTTAACAAGGGGGTTAATGGCCCCCCCGACCCCCCAACCACTGTCGCTATCATACAAACCCAACCTAACCACACCTAGTAGTTCCCAGGTCACAACCCCTAGCCGGGGGCAAGCCCCTGGACCCCCTTCTTGGGCTGAACTTAGAAAATATAAAATAACATCTTCCCCATAAGGAAAAACGATTGGGCTAGTAATAGGAAAGATATCACCCTGTCCCGATAAACTACATTCACCCCAGAGAAAAATACCAAGCTCTTACATACAGGCAAGGGGTACATGTGAAGCTGCACATGCTAACCCCATTGATTATTATTTGCAGTGAAAGTAAGTGTTATTTTCAAAGGAAACCGGGGCTTTTCGGAGCCCTTGTATATAAGCGGCCAGTTCCTCAAGCATTCAATAAAGACGGACATCAACTAACCTAAACTTTCCCCCCTAACCTAACCTACAAGCGATATCCTTACCAACTTACATAACATGGAGGGGGGGAACGCCTCCCTGCGACCCCCCTTACACTGCCGTATTCTAAGTTAGACAATACATACAGGTGAGCGCTATTATACATATACCCCGATCTCCCTTGGGCATCACACCTGACGATACCGCCTTTACTGCATTACGGACAGGTATCTCAGAAACATCCAATTCGCTCAAAAACCCCTTGAAACAGGCAACAAAATGTTGGTTGCCATAAGCAGGGTTACCTTTTTCAGACACACTTTCACAGGTAGGTATTCTGCAAGACTGGGTCACCCACTCCCCAAAACTGTCTATGAATGACATTCACAACAGGAAGAATAATCTTCAAGAAACAACCATCGTCAAATGCCTGTCCAACACGGCGAGCACTTACCGCTTGGCCACTATTTCGTTTCCTTTTTTGAGTGTTAGGAATCCAATTCTCCTCATTACGTATGCGTCTACGTCCTCCCGAAGGTCCTTGGCTATCCACGGACTGTTGGTTATCCATAATCAACAGCTACAGGGGGAAATAACGCCAGAAACAGAGAATACAAAATGGAACAGGCGTCGAGAACTTGAGGGGTCTTGACTCTTGAACTTGTAGTTTAAAAGAAAGAAAACAGACTGAAAGGAGGAGCGCGCGACCCCACGTGGGATGCTAAATCGCCGCTGATTGGCTGAGAATGCCACAAATTAGTAAGCAGTGCTCCCATTGGCTGCAGCACTTATGGTGAATGCTTCTCAGTTCTCATTGCCCTCATTACAGTACGGCGCTATTAGATGACATCTATTTTTATTATTATTACTATCATTATTATTATCACTCTTAGCTAAGTTACAATCCTGGTTGGAAAAGCAATATGCTATAAGCCCAAGTGTTCCAACAGACAAAATAACCCACTGAGGAAAGGAAACCATGAAAAAGTAAACTACAATGGACAATTGAAATAGAACATTTTAGGAACAGCAACATCGTTAAGATAAATACCCATACATACACTACAATAAATTGGGAAAAAATATTGATCCTGTTGTTCCTTCATATGAGAATCTTGGTTCCAGGTTCCTCGTTGCTCTCTCCACAACACTATAATTGTGGGCACACTACTAGAAGAAGCGTAGTAGTTGCAACTTGCAGAAAATTCATTATCATTAGTTACCTCCGACACAGACAGCACAGCTTGCTTTCTTTTACTTTTCTATTCTACCGGGAAATCCCTTTAGTTGGAGTTTCTAAATTCCATATTTCTATGTTAATATTTCTAAATCTCCTTAACTCATTAGTTAAAAAATATGCTCAGTAGTATCCTCTGTCTCTCTTCACAACGCCCAAAGCCTATCATTATCATTCCTGTTTCTATAATTTTCTTTTAATTCTAGCATATTGAACCTTGTTTTCATAACTATTACGGCCTCATTAGTGTTAAGTTCTCTTATGTAATATCTGCTACCATTACTATTCACAAAGCTCAGTTTGGTCATCTTTTTTTTTTAATTCTTGCTTTTTATACTTTCTTACTTCTTAAATTTTAATATATTATTGCATATTTATATTATACTTTTTCCCCAACATTCCCCATATGGTTCTCTCATTTTGATGTTCCACCACCTCCTTAACTAGGCGTTTGTCATCTGATGTTATGATATAGCATCACCTTTTTATACTCTATCTTCAACTGGCCATATTCCTGTTTCTGCTATTAGCCCCCAGTACGGTGTGGTAGCAACCTGTTCAAACATTCTCTAGTCTTTTCATTTCTTTTATTACACCCCATGTCTCAATATTTGCAAACAGTGCAGATAGCCTGCTACTGCAGTCTCATAGATCTTTATTCTCAGTAGCAATGCCAAATCTACTCAGTTACTGTCTACATACTTCCTAACTTCTGTACCATGCATTCTATTTTTGCCTCCCTTTTGCTTATACTGAGACTATGGTTTCCTTTTACTGAGTACCATTCTCCTAAGGATTTATATTCCTTAACTGTTTCTATCCTTCAATTTACCTTTTTTAATTTCTTTTATATATATATATATACAGTATACATATATATATATATATATATATATATATATATATATATATATATATATATATATATATATATATATATATAATTTTGATTTAAAAATTTGCTTTTGAATGATAATTCTTATAGACTTATCAAATATATGCAATTTAATATCTTTGAATCATTTCTGCGTTATAAAATTTCTACCATTAAATATCTTTACTGAGGTAAAAGATGGAAAAGTGAATTTTCAACAAAAAAGGGGGGCGGTGGCTATCGGGCACCGCTACTACGCCCATGAAGGACTAGAGAGCAATGATTTGATTTTGGAGTGTCCACTGTCCTCCTACAACACTGTTTATCATAAGTGAAGTCTCTTCTACTCTTGTCATGAGGAAAGAAGCCACTGAACAATTACAATGCAGATAACTGAGCAGATAATTGTTTAGTAATCTCATTGTTGTCAGGTGTATGAGGGCAGTGGAGAACATGTAAAGAATAGGCCAGACTATTCGGGTGTGTGTAGGCAAAAAAAACCCTGTAACCAGAGATTGATCCAATGAAGTAGTGTCTCGCCAGTCAGAGAATCCAATAACTCTCTTGCAGTAGTACCTCAACGGGTGGCTAGTACTCTGGCCAACATATTTGCATGGATGCACTCACTAGTCTCTAACGACATTTTTCATCAGGACCTGTGATTGCTTCTCTGCAACTCGTGTGCTGACCTTAGCTCCTTTACAAGAATAAAGGTATGATGAAAGTTAAAGTGTAAGCCTAGGAGTAATTGGCTTTCTCCTTACCTTTTCTCTTTCAGTGAGGTATAGTGGTTAAATGGCAGTAGAGCTGGATAGACGATGGTACAGGTAAATCACCACTGGTAGTTAGCAGTGTAATATAAGTTAGAATGGATATAGAAATTACATTCTTTCATATTCAATATCTAAACAATGTCCTTTTGATTTGTATCTCATCTTCCATTAATATTAGTCTGGTTTCGGGTTTGCGCAATGCTCCACATCCTCGTAGGGTGTAAAATATCAGGGATTTGTAAAGATCTACCTATCCTGGTGCAAGTCAGGCCCCAAAAATTCACAAGCTGTTCTTCTTTAACATATTGTTTAAAAAGGATGAAATTCACAATTAACTCTATTCACATTTTATTCTCTTACCACCAAATACATATAAAAATAAATATAAAACTTAGATCTTAAGCCAAGCACTGGGTTGACAATTTTTTAGAGAATCATTAAGTGGACATAACAAATACTTATAGGTTGTAATACTTCAGATAGTGTACTACTATAAACTTGATACTTATATTGTTTATTTACATTTTTACATCATTTATTTATACATATATACATATTTTTACACTAATTGTTGATTGTGGTTGGAAAATTGTATGGTAGCGTTAATTCTTAGGATCAAGCTTAAAACAGGATGTAATCTTAGAAGTGCAAGGTGGCTTTAGAGGAGGTAGATGTATGGATCACAGATGCAAGATATATTTAGCAAAAGGTAAGGAGGTGTATGTTGCATTTATGGATCTGGAGAAAGCTTAAGATAAGAGTTGATTGGGAAGCAATGTGGAATGTACATGGAACTATGGAATTAGTGGAAGGTTGTTGCAAGGCGTGAAGAGTTTATACATAAGCAGTAAAGTTTGGGTTAGGATTGGGAATAAAGTGAGTGAGTAGTTTCCAGAGAGAGAGGGGTCGAGACAGGGATGTGTGATGTTGCCACGGAGTTTTGAGACAGGTGAATGCTCGAGTGCTTGAAACCGATAGATGAGAGTGATCAGGAGTGGGAGATGAATCAGTTTTTGTTTGCAGATGATACTGTATTGGTTGCAGACTCGGAGTAGAAGCAGCGTCGATTAGTGACAGACTTGGGAGGTGTGTGTGAGAAAGAAGTTGCGAGTTAATGTGGGTAAGAGTAAGGTTATGGGATGCATAAGAAAGGGAGTGCTAGATTGAATGTCAATGTTAAATGGAGAGTTACTTGTCGAAGTGGATAAGTCCTTAGTTCTGTTGATGCTGCAAATGTATGTCGAATAAATGAAGGATGTAAAGTGTTGGGGGCAGTGGAGGGAGTGGTAAAGAATAGAGGGTTAGGGATGAATGTAGAGTTCTGTATGAGAAATTGATTGTACCATTCAGATTAATTTCCTAGCACATAATGCTCTCAGTGAATTTTCTTCCTTTTGATAAAAGGGCTGCATGTCTCATTTCTGCTGCTAGTTGGAAAGGAACTTTCTCTCAACCCCAGCCCCTGGAATTGTCTGTTACAGCTGATGCAGCAAAACAGAGAAACTTTGGATTGCTAGATTTTATTAGTTTAAGTTTTTCTGTTAAGTGGTAGAGATTAGCTTTAGTATTTTAATCTTGGAATTTCTGTAACAGGTAAGATAAGCTAAATGAATTCCATTGCATTGATCACTCCTCTCTCTTTACCGGTTCCCACAGCACTGCTGTTAACTTTACCCTGTAGTGGAATTACATCTGTATTTTCACTTTGTAATGCGGGTGAGCTTCAAATCACTGCCTATGTTTTATCAGTGGGTGGCCCTAAAAACTCCAAGACGGACACTAGTTCCTTTCCAAGCGCAATGGCATCAAGTCCAGGTCGATTTTCAGGCGTGCACATGAACATTCGTGAAAAATTTAGAATGTACAGTACTTGTTTCTTACATGTCCCCCAATGTTTACAAAGTTTGCCCCTTTATCCACTTGTGCAATGACACAAACGTATTTCCATGTAGACAGTAAAGGTTTCCCCTGGCATTGCTACACACTTCACCAAGAACTTCAGTCTTCAAAGTTCTTGGACATCTGCCTCTTATGGTCTTGGCTGTTGGTGTCTTTATAGGCTTTCTTCCCAGGGCTGCATCCAACAGCCGCTGTTGCATATACCGATTGAATCCTTCATTGTTGAAGAACAAGACAAGCTAACTGGTGTTGAAGGACTTGCATCTGAAAGAAAATTACATAAAGTTTATATAAACATTATCCCATGTAATAACTGTCCAAATACATTAATGTCTAATTTCAGTCTTGAACAAACTTGGCAATAGATGGAGTTACAGTGAGGTGTAGGTCTACTCTCAGTTTTATATTCTTGAATAGTAGCTTTCTATATTATCTAATTCCACTGTATTCAATTAATGCCCACATTTCCAAATACAAATTTATAATCTTGGACAACTGCATTTTATAGGGTTCTGAGACAGTATTGATGTATTTATAGGAGCTCTCTCTGACCAAATTACCTAAGAACAACGGTACCCTACCTCTGACTTAGTCAAGCATTGCTTGATGTCCTACCTCTGACTTAGTCATGCATTGCTTGATGTCCTACCTCTGACTTAGTCATGCATTGCTTGATGTCCTACCCCTGACTTTGTCATGTATTACTTGATGTCCTACCTCTGACTTAGTCATGCATTGCTTGATGTCCTACCTCTGACTTAGTCATGCATTGCTTGATGTCCTACCTCCGACTTAGTCATGCATTGCTTGATGTTCTACCTCTGACTTAGTCATGCATTGCTTGATGTCCTACCTCTGACTTGTCATGCATTGCTTGATGTCCTACCTCTGACTTGTCATGCATTGCTTGATGTCCTACCTCTGACTTAGTCATGCATTGCTTGATGGCCTACCTCTGACTTAGTCATGTATTGCTTGATGTCCTACCTCTGACTTAGTCATGTATTGCTTGATGTCCGCTCCAAGACATGTTGCTAACCATATAATTCTTACACTGTTGCCATCTTTATTTTGTTCATACTCTTTTATGACATTTAATATATATTGGTAAAAGTTTATATTCTGCCAAAACATTTTTGATTGAAATATTTTACACTTTAATTGATATCCAATTGAACCTAAATAAATGGTCCATCAATAGCCTTAAGACTAAACTCTCGACAATTGGATATTTTTCCTAAAATACCTTAATAGGAGATAATTACCAGTTGAGGATTATTGTAACTTCTGCGTTGTTAGTTTGGTGCCCACCTCTGCTCCTAACTAGTTAACACTAATGGAGAACTCTCTTCTAAGTTTTCCCTCTTCTAAGTTTTGTAAGTCGCTATTTATACTGTGATATCTTAAGTGGTTATGCAGATTACCATATTTTGTAGAAGTCAATGTGATTTTTCACTGTTAAGTTTGTGTATAATTATAAGTATTAATAATTCCACATCATAATTTACCTAGCTTAAAATGTAGTGAATTGAATTTGAACTTTGGGGTCACCTTTACATTTAACAATGTATACATATGAAAGAATTTAGTCAACCAAATGATATAAGAGTAATAAAGTTGAACGCAGCATTGCCAAGTACCCTTGTCAAAAATGTTATTTTTATAATGAAATAAATTTTTGAATATACTTACCCGGTGATTATATAAGCTGCAACTCTGTTGCTCGACAGAAAACTCTACGTTAAAAATCCGCCAGCGATCGCAATGCAGGTAGGGGGTGTACTTCAACAGCGCCATCTGTCGTGCAGGTACTCAGTACTCAATGTAAACACAGAACTCAATTTTCTCCTCGGTCCACTGGGTCTCTATTGGGGAGGAAGGGAGGGTCCTTTAATATATAATCACCGGGTAAGTATATTCAAAAAATTATTTTATTATAAAAATAACATTTTTCAATATTAAACTTAGCCGGTGATTATATAAGCTGATTCACACCCAGGGGGGTGGGTAGAGACCAACAATAATTGTTTACATTATTATGAGCTAAGGATTTTTTATTTCATTTTAGCAGTTATTCAAAATAACAAACATAAAATAAATAAGTACCTGGTAAGGAAGTCGACTTGAACAATTACTCTGCCTTTTTAAGTACGTCTTCCTTACGGAGCCTCGCGATCCTCTTAGGATGCTGAGCGACCCCTAGGATCTGAAGTATCAAGGGTTGCAACCCATACAACAGGACCTCATCAAAACCTCTAATCTAGGCGCTTCTCAAGAAATGACTTTGACCACCCGCCAAATCAAGTAGGATGCGAAAGGCTTCTTAGCCTTCCGGACAACCCAAAAACAATAATAAAACATTTCAAGAGAAAGATTAAAAAGGTTATGGAATTAGGGAATTGTAGTGGTTGAGCCCTCACCCACTACTGCACTCGTTGCTACGAATGGTCCCAGAGTGTAGCAGTTCTCGTAAAGAGACTGGACATTCTTAAGATAAAAAGACGCGAACACTGACTTGCTTTTCCAATAGGTTGCGTCGATTATACTTTGCAGAGATCTATTTTGTTTAAAGGCCACGGAAGTTGCGACGGCTCTAACTTCGTGTGTCCTTACCTTCAGCAAAGCTTGGTCTTCCTCATTCAGATGGGAATGAGCTTCTCGTATTAACAGTCTGATAAAATAGGATAAAGCATTCTTTGACATAGGCAAAGATGGTTTCTTAACTGAACACCATAAAGCTTCAGACTGGCCTCGTAAAGGTTTAGTTCGTTTTAAATAGAACTTAAGAGCTCTTACAGGACATAAGACTCTTTCTAGTTCATTTCCAACCATACGATAAGTTTGGAATATCGAACGATATTGGCCAAGGCCGAGAAGGCAGCTCGTTTTTGGCTAGAAAACCAAGTTGTAGAACATGTAGCCGTTTCGGATGAGAATCCGATGTTCTTGCTGAAGGCATGAATCTCACTGACACTTTTAGCTGTGGCTAAGCATACCAGGAAAAGAGTCTTTAAGGTGAGATCTTTCAGGGAGGCTGATTGTAGCGGTTCGAACCTGTCTGACATAAGGAATCTTAGTACCACGTCTAAATTCCAACCAGGTGTAACCAAACGACGCTCCTTCGTGGTCTCAAAAGACTTAAGGAGGTCCTGTAGATCTTTATTGTTGGAAAGATCTAAGCCTCTGTGACGGAAGACTGATGCCAACATGCTTCTGTAACCCTTGATAGTGGGAGCTGAAAGAGATCGTTCTTTCCTCAGGTATAAGAGGAAGTCAGCTATTTGAGTTACAGAGGTACTGTTCGAGGATACGGATACTGACTTGCACCAGTTTCGGAAGATTTCCCACTTCGATTGGTAGACTCTAAGGGTGGATGTTCTCCTTGCTCTAGCAATCGCTCTGGCTGCCTCCTTCGAAAAGCCTCTAGCTCTCGAGAGTCTTTTGATAGTCTGAAGGCAGTCAGACGAAGAGCGTGGAGGCCTTGGTGTACCTTCTTTACGCGTGGCTGACGTAGAAGGTCCACCCTTAGGGGAAGTGTTCTGGGAACGTCTACTAGCCATCGAAGTACCTCGGTGAACCATTCTCTCGCGGGCCAGAGGGAAGCAACTAGCGTCAACCTTGTCCCTTCGTGAGAGGCGAACTTCTGCAGTACCTTGTTGACAATCTTGAACGGAGGGAATGCATATAGATCTAGATGTGACCAATCTAGTAGAAAGGCATCTATATGAACTGCTGCTGGGTCCGGGATTGGTGAGCAAAATATTGGGAGCCTCTTGGTCATCGAGGTTGCGAAGAGATCTATGGTTGGCTGGCCCCAGGTGGCCCAAAGTCTCTTGCATACATCCTTGTGGAGGGTCCATTCTGTTGGAATTATTTGTCCCTTCCGACTGAGACAATCTGCCATGACATTCAAGTTGCCTTGGATGAACCTCGTTACTAGTGATATGTCTAGACCTTTTGACCAGGTGAGGAGGTCCCTTGCGATATCGTACAACGTCAGAGAGTAGGTCCCTCCTTGCTTGGAGATGTACGCCAAAGCCGTGGTGTTGTCCGAGTTCACCTCCACCACTTTGCCTTGAAGGAGAGACCTGAAGCTTTTCCAGGTCAGACGTACTGCCAGTAACTCCTTGCAGTTGAAATGCATTGTCCTTTGACTCGAGTTCCATAATCCCGAGCATTCCCGACCATCTAATTTCGCACCCCAGCCTACGTCCGATGCGTCCGAGAAGAGAACGTGGTTGGGAGTCTGAACAGTCAGGGGAAGACCCTCTCTAAGGTTGATATAGTCCTTTCACCAAGTCAGACAAGACTTTATCTTTCCGGAAACCGGGATCGAGACCGCTTCTAGCGTCTTGTCCTTTTTCCAGTGAAAAGCTAGATGGTATAGAAGAGGACGGAGGAGTAGTCTTCCTAGTGACACAAATTGATCCACGGATGACAGTGTCCCTACCAGACTCATCCACAGCCTGACTGAGCAGCGTTCCTTCTTCAGCATCTTCTGGATGGATAGCAGGGCTGGGGGCTGATCGTCTTGTTCAGCAACGTCCTCATCAGAGGGTTCCTCATCCGAAACTGATGAGGAAACGGCAACGGAGTGGGCAACGTCTGACTCGCTGAATCCGGTCGCACTGGTGGATGCGTGACGGAGCCGGACGCAATATCATGGAACTGCTGCACAGTCTGTGAACTGTCAACAACCATGGGTGCGCGAGGAAGTACAGCGTCAACCCGAAACCGTCTAGACCGTCTGGGTTGTGCAGTCAACACCCTACCGGGTTGCTGAGGTTGACGCACTGCGTCACAACAAGTCACCTCTGCTGGTTGTTGAACGTCCTGAACGTCAACAACCACCTCCGAGCGTCGCTTAACGTCAACGTGCGACTGGCAACCCACACTGGGTCGCATCGGTGGAGGAACCACCTCAACTGGCAGACGCAAGTAGGTTACCTCAGCGTCAACAGGGCGCACAACCGACCGGTTGGAAGGTTGTTGGCCAGAAGGTTCTTCTCCGCATTTAAGTCCTCTATCAAGGACGCAAGCTTGGACTGCATGGCTTGCAGCAAAGCCCATTTAGGGTCTACGGGAGCAGGTGTGGCAACAGACGGGGTTAGCGACTGAGGCGGAACCGTTTACCATCCCTGAAAGCCTTGTTATGTGTGACATAATAGTACAGCAAAACTTCAAAGGCTTGACAAAAGCTGAGAAGTTGACCTGTAAACAACTTGGAGCGTCTCCTGGCTAGGCGCCAGGGCGAGTCTACCAGAATTGAGAAGTCTATCTGGGCAGAGGCATGAACTCCCAAGCCGAAAACTTCTCTCGTGTCATATCAGACTCTCGCTCTATAAGCCAGTTTAAAAGAAGGGAAATCAAAGGCTGTATCCCTAAAAACTCCTCCTGGTGCAAAAACCAGTCGCCTAGCCAACGTAACGCTCTCTAGGAGAGCGAGAGAGCACTAGCTAAAAAACAACGGCTTCGAAGTAGCTAGGCCTAGTGTAAGTTCTAACGTTTAGGCGAACGAGGAGCAGCAGTTACAAGATCCGGACGAAGATCCTTGAAAAAAAATCATCATGATTTAATTAAAGTCCATAGGAGGCTAAGCAGCTTAAGGCTCCTCTCCATCTGACAGAGTCCTCAAGGGAAAATCAGTAGGAGGGAGAACAGCAACTTCCTCATCTACAGGAACCTTGTCCGATAAAAACTAGGTTACCTCAGTGAGTCTCTCACTGGAGCATTAGTAGCAGACCAGAAGGCAACGTCATGTAACTGCTTGACAGTCTGTGAACTGTCAACGACTGAACTGTCAACCACAATAGGTGCGTGAGGACGTACAGTGTCCACTCGAGACTGCTTTGACTGTCTAGACTGAGCAGTCAAAACAACTCTAGAATGCGGAGGTTGACGCACCGCGTCAAAACAAAACAACTTAGACTGTTGTTGTACCTCGCGAACGTCAACGGAAGGTCCCGTGCGTCGCTGAACGTCAACATGCGGCTGGCAGGGTACACTGGAACCCATGGGTGGCGGGACTCTCAGCTGGAGTGCGGCAGAAGGTCGCCTCAGCGTCCACAGGACGCACAACCGTGGTTGGTTGTAGGCTAGAGGTTGGTGTCAACCTTCTCCGCACGAAAGTCCTGCATCAATGACGTTAACTGAGACTGCATGGTCTGCAGCAAAGACCACTTAGGGTCTACAAGAGCAGGTGCGGCAACAGACGGTGTGACTGCCTGATGCGGTACCGCTTTGCCTCTCTTAGGAGGTGAGCAGTCGTCGGAAGACTGCAGCGAGTCCGAACTGACCCAGTGGCTACAACTGGGCCGTTGGACTTGCGCGGAAGGGACCGACTTGCGCTTAATAAGCCGCGAGACCTTGGTCCATGGTTTCTTACGAGAAACCTCTTCCGCAGACGAGAAATAAATGGGCTCTCTCGTCTTTGTGTGGGTGGGGCGATCTTGGGTAGATACGCCCGAAACCACGGAGGGAAAAACGTCTGTTCGTTGATCAAGGCCTCTCGAACCCATAAGTCGTTCGACATTACTTCTCCCCTGGGCTTGGGAGCTTGCAAGAGGTCCCGGACTAGGTGAACGACAGGCACGAACAGACGAACCCTCGGACGCAACACTGTAACACTTTGTGCATATCACTTTATCGATTTTCTGTTTTGCACTTATTTCACTGAAATCGAAACTTTTACTGATTTCTACCTGAAACACGCAATTCTACTCTTCATTAAAAGATAGTAATTGCGAAATCAGTCGTATAATGCAGCTCATTAATACTAGCAAAAAACAGAAAACATATATAAAGATAAAAAATTCAGTGGCTGGGAAAGAGACTAAACACTAGTTCAAATAAACTACGTTTACAATCTCTCACCGCACATAGCCTGGGGACAAGAATAAAACCCTAGAAACGTTTTACCTTCCTCCCCGTACAGAGACTAGGGACGAGAGTAACACGAGAACGTTACCCGCTTGAACGGAACGTTTTCTCTCCTCTCTCTCCCTCCGTCTCTATCTCTCTCTCTCTTTCTCTCTTGATTTCGCACCTAAGAGAAGAGCCCAATTATATATCGTCAAAAAAACATGTTATTTGACTAAAGGAAAAAACTGAAAGGTTTTCCAAATAAAAAGTTCCTTTAATTTAGAATTTAAAACATTTAAGCTAAGAAAGAATGAACAAAACGTCAGAATCGATTTACTCTTACTGCAAAGTGAAACCGTGATACACTCTCTCTCTATCGTAACGATAGAGCGCATGTTGAATGTCCTGAACGTCAACAACTGCGTAGTCTAAAAAACTAGACGTTAGTTCATCTTTGAAAACAGTACGAAGACTATCAAAGAAATTCTTTCATAAAACATTAAATTCAAAAAGTTTTAAATTCTTTAAAGGCTAAATACGATATAACGGGCTCAACGTTGATTAACTTCGGTTCCAAGTTAGGACCGCCTACTATCAGGAAAGGTCCCATATAAACAAAACATAAAAATTAATTTTTATATGTTTATAATAAATGGAAAGTTAATCGAAGAGGCCTAATAAAGGCGGAGAGATATAAAATATATAGATCTATAACGTGTTAAGCAAAATTACTAAAAACCTAAACACACTTCCGTCTAAGGGAAGGGTCGGCCATTTAAAAGTGAAAGAGTCCATACTCTCTTTGTCACCATAATTAAATCTATCCAAAACGAGTTCAAGTTTTGAGATGAAGATAAAACACCTGCATAGCGAAAGCTCAAAACTAGAATAGTGTACTTCACCAAATAGTTGTGAAAACAAATCCAGTTAGTAACAGCGAATTAGTAGGTCTTGCCGGTAGCCCGACAGAGAGAAAATTGAGTTCTTTGTTTACAATGAGTACTGAGTACCTGCACGACAGATGGCGCTGTTGAAGTACACCCCCTACCTGCATTGCGATCACTGGCGGATTTTTAACGTAGAGTTTTCTGTCGAGCAACAGAGTTGCAGCTTATATAATCACCGGCTAAGTTTAATATTGAAAACTTCTTTTTGAATGAACAAATATATTCAGTCACCTGGTAAAACGTTTATACTGCTGGCCTTGAAAACCTCTAAATTCCTTCCTTGTGTTGTCAAACTCCTCCTGTGACTCTGAATACACCAGTTCCTTCGCTAACACCTTAAGCTTCAGACGATCTTTCCTGATCCCATAGTGCCCATCACACAGTCATCTCCATATCTGTCGGAAGTGAAGATTAATTCATGAATGCTTTGCATTCCCCCAAGGAATATTGATACAATTACATAATCCCTTCAATATTGTAGATAAAGATCAATAAGATTAACTTTCATTAGTCAGTATGTAAACAGGTACTCATCGATTAACAAAATACATAGGTGTACTGTGTATGACGACTTGAAGTATGGTTACTACACTTGTCAAAAAGAGAAATTTGCCAAATAGCGTGTAATGTTAACGAGCAAATCAAAATGTTAAATTTAGAATTAGAAATTAGCAAATGATACTGTAAAATTAGGAAATTGAAGCAA
The DNA here is from genome assembly GCF_036898095.1 of Palaemon carinicauda. Classification (NCBI taxonomy): domain Eukaryota; kingdom Metazoa; phylum Arthropoda; class Malacostraca; order Decapoda; family Palaemonidae; genus Palaemon; species Palaemon carinicauda. The sequence continues at coordinate 10,423,106 of NC_090755.1, forward strand.
CGATACTCTTAATTATATGCGAGCATATTCTTGATACTGTCGTCACTTTGAGATCGCCGGACGACAAAACCAAAATAAAAACAATCTGCAATGGCCGTTGTTAAAATACACCTTAAATTGATCACAGAAAAGTACAAAAATTATTAAATAATGTTCAGTTAACATAAAAAACTAGGATTATTTGGGACATCTTTCAGTACGTAAACATTATGTTTTTGGGTAAACCAAGAGATCGGAAGACAAAAACGAATTACAAAGCAGAGCCTATGATTGAAAATAGATCTCAGCAAAGTATAAGCTTATTTTGTGTCTAGTATCTAATTGACTCGTTTTAAGCAAACAAAGATTTCCGTTTCTTCTCCTATACTGTATTTATGCATATAGAAAGATTAGTTACTCATATAATTAATAACACATTGGATCCCTTTCTCTGGTTACAGCTCATTTTCCCTTTGCTTCCAAATACACTGAATAGTCTGGACTGTTCTTAACAAATTTTCCTCTGTTGTCTCACACTTGACAACACTGAGACTCTCTAGCTATGGTAAGCAGCTCTTCTAGGAGAAGGACACTCCAAAATCAAACCATTGTTCTCTAGTCTTGGGTAGTGCCATGGCTTCTGTACCATGGACTTCCACTGTCTGAGATTAGAGTTCTTTTGCTTGAGGGTACACTCAGACACGCTATTCTATCTAATTCCCTTTTGTTTTTTTAAGCTTTTATAGATTATTGATGATTTATTTTAATGTTACTATTTATAAACTTATTATAGTTGTTCATTACTTCTCCTGTAGTTTATTTCCTTGTATCCTTTCCTAATTGAGATATTTTTTCCTGTTAGAACCCTTGGGCTTATACCATCTTACTTTTCCAACTAGGGTTGTAGCTTAGTAATAACAATAAAAACAATAAAAGTAATAACAATAATATTAATAACAGCAATAAAGGATATTTATCAAAACTATATACTCTATAGTATTCATTATGACAGACATATTATTATCATTACTTGCTAAGCTACAACCCTAGTTGGAAAAGCTGGATGCTATAAGCCCAGGGGCTCCAACAGGGAAAAGAGCTCAGTGAGGAAGGGAAATAATAAAAATAAAAGATTTTAAGAAGAGCAAAACGATTAAAATAAACTATAAAAACTTTAACAAACCAAGAGAAAGAGGAACAAGATAGAACAGTGTGCCCAAGTGTACCCTCAAGCAAGAGAACGCTAACCCAAAAGACAGTGGAAGACCATGGTACAGAGGCTATGGCACTACCCAAAATTAGAGAACAATTGTTTGATTTTGGAGTGTCCTTCTCCTAGAAGAGCTGCTTACCATAGCTAAAGAGTCTCTTCTACCCTTACAAAGAGCAAAGTTGCCACTTAGCAATTACAGTGATGTAAGAAGAATTGTTTGGTAATCTCAGTGTTGTCAGGTGTATGAGGACAGAGGAGAAAATGTAAAGAATACAAGCCCAGTGAGGAAAGGAAACCTGGAAATAAATAAAGTACAAGAGAAGTAATGAATAATTAAAATAGTTCAAGAAGAGCAACAACATTAAAATAAATCTTTCATCAATAAACTATAAAAACTTAAAAAACAAAATAGAATAAAACCAAGATAGTGTGCCCGAGTAAACCCTCAAGCAAGAGCCCTCCAACCCAAGACAGTGGAAAACCATAGCACAGAGGCTATGACACTACCCAAGAATAAAAAACAATGGTTTGATTTTTAAGTGTCCTTCTAGAAGAGCTGCTGACCATAGCTTAAGTCTCTCTTCTACTCTTACAGAGAGGAAAGTGGCCACTGAACAATTATAGTGCAGTAGTTAACCCTCGGTTGAAGAAGAATTGTTTGGTAATATCTCTGTTGTCAGGTGTATGAAAGAAGAATATGCAGCGAATAGGCCAAACGAGTTGGTATATGTGTAGACAAAGGAAAAATAAGCTGTAACCAGAAAGAGGGATCCAATGTAGTACTGTCTGGCCAGTCAAAGGATCCAATAACTCTCTAGCAGTAGTATCATGGGTAGATGGTGCCCTACCTAACCTAATACAGTAATGCCTCTAGATACAAAATTAATTGGTTCCAGAGTGACTTTCATATCGTGATTTTTTCGTATGATGAGTCAAGTTTCATATGTGAATTGACTAATTCATTCCAAGCCATACAAAACCACATTAAATTTATCATAAAGGTATACTGCACATAACATAATGAAATACTGTACATTTGAATCATTCAAAACCTATTCTAACCAATAATACCTATAAATAAAGTATCATTAGAATATAATTCAATAATGGAAAATAACAAAAAATGTGGAACCTTACCTTTCAAGCGAGGCGATGTCCGAAGACGAAAGTTGCAGAAGAGGAGGACGACAAACGGCAAACAACACTAACACAACTCTACGATACACATTAACAAAAGGCAGAAACATCCACTCTTAACTTTACGAAAAACTTATAATTACATTTATCTTTTACTTGCCTTTTTTTCTTATTCTTATTTATTTTTTACCTTATGTTTTGTACTTTCTTAATTTCATAAATTTCTTCATCACTTTGTTTTCAGTTTTTTCGCATCATTTTGATATTTTTCTTGGCATACTAATGGCCCCTTTAAAAAATAACTATCCAAGGAAGCTTGTTTCTGCCTGATTCTTAAAATATTCCTGAAATGACTCAGGCAATCGTTATTGAACTGCTCAAGAGCGCGACCTGTTTTAGTAATTTCGGGGTGTCTCTTTTCTACAAAAGATCGCACTTTATGAAAAGCAGCCAGGACCTCTTTAATTTCTGCCGTTGTCACCTGATCCTCATCCTCCTTGTAGCTGATAGAGTATTCTTCTCGAACGTCTTTCATTCGCATGGCCTCCAACTCCTTCAGGTCGTTTGCCGTAAGCTCCTCTTGGTGCTCCTCGAGAAGCTCATTAATGTCGTCCTCATCAACGACCAGCCCCATGGACCTCCCGAGTCTAATAATCTCGTCAACCTCAGGTTGCGGAACAGATTTAGGATCGTTAACTGTTTCGGTTTTGGCCTCAGCTAGGCCTACATCGAATCCCTCGAAGTCTCGTGCAGAGACAGCATCAGGCCATAGCTTCTTCCACGAGGAGTTTAAGGTGTGCCTCGAAACCTCCTGCCAAGATTGATCGATGAGTTGGAGACTTATGACAATGTCAAAATGCTCCTTCCAAAATTCACGCAGGGTGAGGATTGTGCTGTCAGTGACTTCGTAACACATCTTAAAGAGATTTTTTGTATAGAGCTTCTTGAAATTAGAAATCACTTGTTGTTCCATGGGCTGAAGGTAAGGGGTGGTGTTAGGTGGAAGGAAGAGAACCTTGATAAAGGAATACTCTGGTAGGAAATCAACCTTGATGCCAGGAGGATGAGCACGCGTGTTGTCCAACACCAGCAGACATTTCAGAGGGAGGTGGTTCTCTTTCAGATAATTCTTAACAGTCGGACCGAAACAGAAGTTCACCCACTCTGCAAAAAGATATCTGGTTACATGGCATTTTGCATCAGCCCTCCACATCACCGGAAGGTTCTCCCTTATCACTTTGTGGGACTTGAAGGCTCGAGGATTCTCAGAATGATACACCAGTAGGGGCTTAACCTTACAATCCCCACTGGCATTGGCACAGAGTGCAAGGGTAAGCTTGTCCTTCACAGATTTATGCCCGGGCAGCTTTTCCTCTTCAGCTGTGATATAGGTACAACGAGGCATTTTTTTCCAAAAGAGCCCAGTTTTGTCACAGTTGAAGACTTGCTGGGGACTGTAGCCTTCCTGGAGAGTCAGCTCATCAAATTTCTCAACAAAGGCTTTGGCCACTTTCCTGTCCGGGCTGCCAGCCTCCTCATGCCGCAGCATCGAATGAATGCCAGTCCGTCTCTTGAATTTTTCATACCACCCACGCGAGGCCTTGAATTCTGGGGGTACCTCCTGCAATGTATCTTCTCCTGCGTTGTCTTTGGCCTGAGCATGCATGAGATCACCAAAAATGTCACTGGCCTTTTGAGAGATTACCGTCCCGGTGATCGTGTCTCCAGCAGTTTCCTTGTCCTTAATCCAGAGGAGAAGAAGTCTCTCCATCTCATTATGGATGCGGCTCCTCTTACCAGAAAGAACACACACACCCTTAGAAGGTGTTGCGGCTTTAATGGCTTCCTTCTGTTTAAGGATGGTGCCTATCGTCGACGGATTTCGTCCATACTCCTTAGCAATCACACTCAACCGCATGCCACCCTCATACTTCTTAATAATCTCCAGCTTCGTCTCCATAGAAAGCATTCTCTTCTTCTTCTTCTTTCCTTGGACATCAGTAACACTCTTGGGACCAATGGCAACTCGTGTGCTTCTATTATATTAGCAAAGTACAATGAAAAGTCAATAAAGAACAATTAGGAAATTAAAACAGACAGAGCAATTCATCTACTTACAGTATACATATAAATATTAGCAGAGTAAAGTACTACAAGAAGTAAATGAAAACCTCTTCTGCTTGCATTTGAAGTAACTAATGTATACTCAACTGAAAATTAATACAAATTAACCATAAAAGAAACCCTTTCTGGTACAACTCAAGAACATAAGTGGTGGACTACCCTTAAATCTGCACTCTTTGGTGTGGATGAAACAGTTCCTCATTTACTTAAACCATATGATTCAGTCAATCACTGTCCAAAGGAAAAGGCAACCCTTTTGGCTGATGTGTTTGACAGTAAGCAGAGTAATGAGAAACTTGAGCTTCCTCATTCCTGTTATCATGAAGCTAAACTAACTAGTTTAACTTTTCAATCTCATGAAATTGAAGCTTTCTCGATGGTTCTTCATGCTTATAGAGGTGTAGACCCAAATGGTATTTTTCCTTTGTTTTTTATGGACTGCAGATTTGTTAGCTCAAAGGTAATTTGTTATTTTGTGAAAATCTGCAGGAAGAGGAGCTTTTAGCACTTGTTGGAGGATTGGTAATGTTATTCCACTATGTAAATGTGTTTGTGATAGCTCAAGTCCAACTGATTACAAGCCAATTTCCTTAACTTCCATATTAGCCGATGTTTTTGAACGTCTTTTGGTAAAACATCTTAATAGGTTTGCTGAAGGTAATCATCTGTTCCCTAGTTTGCATTTTGGCTTCTGTAAAGGCCTTGGAGCATGTGATGCCCCTCTTATAATCTCCAATGCTGTTCAGAAATCCCTTGATTGTGGTCAGGAAGTTTGTATAATTGGCCTTTGGGCTGCCTTTGTGAAGCCCTTGCTTTCAAACTAACAGTTGAGAGTGGTTGTGTTTTTTTTTAAGTAATAGATCATAGAGTTGTTGTTGTTGATGGGCACCACAGTGAGTATAAGAATATGATATCCGGTGTTCATCAGAGTAGTGTTCTTGGCCCATTACTTTTCATACTATATACACATTACATGTGGTTTGGTCCTAGAAAACAAGCTCGTTGCATATGCAGATGATGCTACTCTTTGCTTTTAATACTATATACACATGGTATTTGGTTTGGCCTGGAAATAAGCTCGTTGCATATGCAGATGATGCTACTCTCTCTGCATCAATTCCATCTCCTGAATATAAATCTGGGGGGGCTAAATCCCTTAATAGAGAACCAGCCAAAATTAGTGCATGGTGCAAATTAGGGGACATGAAGTTGAATCCTAACAAAAATCAAAGTATGATTGTAAGTAGGTCAAGGACAGTGGCTCCTTAACATCTGGATCTCAGCATTGATAATGTTTCTTTAACTCTGTATGACTTAAAATTCTATGAGTAATTCTTGACAGCTAGTTTACTTTTGAGAAACAAATTAGGTCTGTCTTCTTTAATTGCACAAAAAATTGGCCTATTGAGAAAGTCTTATAAGATTTTCAATGATCAATTTATTCTGATAAAGTTTTAATTCTTTCATTCTACCTTGTTTCAAGTATTGTTCTCCTGTCTGGTCTTCAGACAATTAGTTCGCTATGCATGTTGCATAAGTTTTTCCATAATTCTGACCATCCCTTACATTCAAGATCTTCCCAGACAGAACCACCCTGTTCATAACACTAGGTATGCACATAATTCTAATAGTTAGGCCTTCTCCATCATGAGGCTCAATACTACACATTATTCTAGAAGTTTTATTCCAGCTGTGACCAAGTTGTGAAATGACCTCCCTATTCGGGTAGTTGAATCAGTAAAACTTAAAAGTTCAAACTTGCAGCAAATCTTTGTATACTGAACAGGCCGACATGTCTTTTTATAGTTTTATATATAAAATGTTTTAATGTTGTTACTGTTCTTAAAATATTTTATTTTAATTTCTTATTACTTTTCATGTACAGTAATGCCCCACAACACAAAATTAATTCGTTCTGGAGTGGCTTTCGTAAAGTGATTTTCTCATGTTGCGAGTAACATTTCACATGCAAATGACCCAATTCATTCCAAACCCTACAAACACCACATTAAATATTATAATAGAGCAACAATATAACCAACAAATACTTTGCAACCATTCAATATACCTAAACTAACAGTTAATACTTGTAAATAGTTATTACAACAAAATGTAATAATAAATGGAAAATAATACAGTACAATACTGTATATATACAAAATCTAAGGTACCATAGGTACTGTACTGTTATAGTTACCCCTATTATAGACTACAGCTACATTTCTATTGTCTATTGTATATCCAATTTCTTCAGGTTCTTGATGGGTGACTATTTTATTCTTGGCCTGGCTGGCAATTTCCCCTTTCTTAAAATGAAACATTTTTCGCAAAGTGAGTCATAAAAATATTCGCATCTCATTTCGCAGCTTCGAAAATTTTGTAATCAGAGTCTTTCGTGTGAAGAGAGGTATGAAAGTAATTTATTTCCTTTCCTCAGTAATAATAATAATAATAATAAATACATATACCAAAGCACTTCCCCCAATTTTGGGGATAGCCGACATCAAACAAATTAAACAAAAATGGGGACCTCTCCTCTCTGCGCTCCTCCCAGCTTGACAAGGGACTCAACCGAGTTCAGCTGGTACTGCGAGGGTGCCACAGTCCACCCTCCCCCGTTATCCACCACAGATGAAGCTTCATAACACTGAGTTCCCTACTGCTGCTACCTCTGTGTTCATCCAAGGCACCGGAGGAAGCAGCAGGGCCTACCGGAACTGCGTCACAATCTCTCGCCATTCATTCCTATTTCTAGCACGCTCTCTTGCCTCTCTTAAATCTATCCTCCTATCACCCAGAGCTTTCTTCACTCCATCCATCCACCCAAATCCTGGCCTTCCTCTTGTACTTCTCCCATCAACTCTTGCATTCATCCCCTTCTTTAGCAGACAGCCATTTTCCATTCTCTCAACATGGCCAAAACCACCTCAACACATTCATATCCACTCTGGCTACCAACTCCTTTCTTAAAACCGTTCTCACCCATACTACTCCGTTCCTAACCCTAACTACTCGAGATACAACAGCCATACTCCTTAGAAACTTCATCTTAAACACATTTAATTTGTCTCTCCGTCACTTTCATTCCCCACAACTCCGATCCATACATCACAGTTGGTACAATCACTTTCTCATACAGAACTCTCTTTACATTCATACCCAACCCTTCTTTACCACTCCCTTCACTGCCCCCAACACTTTGCAACCTTCATTCACTCTCTGACGTACATCTGCTTCCACTCCACCATTTTCTGCAACAACAGACCCAAAATACTTAAATAGATTCACGTCCTCAAGCAACTCTCCATCCAACATGACATTCAACCTCGCACCACCTTCCCTTCTCGTATATCTCATAACCTTACTCTCACCCACATTAACTCTCAACTTCATTCTCTCACACACCCTTCCAAATTCTGTCACTTATCGGCCAAGCTTCTCTTCCGAGTCTGCAACCAGCACAGTATCAACAGCAAAACAACTGATTTACCTCCCATTCATGGTCATTCTCGTCTACCAGTTTTAATCCTCGTCCAAGCACTCGAGCATTCACCTCTCTCACCACTCCATCAACATACAAGTTAAACAACCACGGTGACATCACACATCCCTGTCTTAGCCCCACCCTCACCGGAAACAAATCGCTCACTTTATTTCCTATTCTAACACATGCTTTACTACCTTTGTAGAAACTTTTCACTGCTTGCAACAACCTTCCACCAACTCCATATAACCTCATCACGTTCCACATTGCTTCCCTATCAACTCTATCATACGCTTTCTCCAGATCCATAAACGCAACATACACCTCCTTACCTTTTGCTTAATATTTCTCGTATATCTGCCTATCTGTAAAAATTTGACTCATACAACCCCTACCTCTTCTAATACTACCCTGTATTTCTAAGATTGCATTCTCTGTTTTATCCTTAATCCTATTAATCAGTACTCTACCATACACTTTTCCAACTACACTCATACTAATACCCTTTAAATTACAACACTCATGCACATCTCCCTTACCCTTATATAGTGGTCATGCGCAAACCCATTCTACTGGCACCACTGACAACACAAAACACACATTAAACAATCTCACCAACCATTCAAGTACAGCCACACCCCCTTCCTTCAACATCTCAGCTCCCACACCATCCATACCAGATGCTTTTCCTACTCTCGTTTCATCTAGTGCTCTCCTCACTTCATCTATTGTAATCTCTCTCTCATTCTCATCTCCCATCTCCGGCACCTCAACACCTGGAACAGCAATTATATCTGCCTCCCTATTATCCTCAACATTCAGTCAACTTTCAAAATATTCTGACCACCTTTTCCTTGCCCCCTCTCCTATTAGCAACCTTCCATATACATATATAAATATATATATATATATATATATATATATATATATATATATATATATATATATATATATATATATATATATATATATATATATATATATATATATAGTCTAAATAGCCAGACAAAAATCACAACGGACGATGAAAGCTCAACCACGGCCTAACCTAGTAACCATGTATTTTACTTTTTTGATTTTGGCTTAGGGCCTACCTTAAATATTTTTTTTTAATTCTTTATTTTCTTTATCCCTTTTCTATAAAATAGATAAAATAAAATAGAAAAAAATTTTACACTTACCATACATCCTGATTCTTCATACTGTCGTAAACGCCCTCTTCCTACCGCGAAGAATCTTGCAAGCAGGCAGCAAAAGAGGGACCCCGCTGCCTAATGTCGCCTCCGTCCCCTGACCTGACCTTCATCTCTCTGGCGAGGTGTCCAATACTGATAGAGAGTATGGTACTTCATGAAGCACTCTCCAGTCACTTGGCATAAGGTTATTTTGCAGTATGAGCACTGATACACAGTTTCTCGGCGTATACCATTCCTGGAACACACACGGCATCTTCTTTGTTGCCGTGAACGACCAAGTTTCTCATGTCTATGTACCACTCTCACACCATTAATCATGGTACCACTTGCAATGAGCCTATGAGGGTGGTCAGGTACAGGTCCAAGGAGAAATCTGGGAACTGGAGGGTTAACATCGGCGGGAAGGGCTTCAGCACCCATGGGGTCATACTCAGCTTCTTCATCCGCAGCAGCAGGTGGAGAAGGACGAGGTGGAAGCCTGTCATAGCGATCTTCCACAGGAATATCAGGGGCACGTGGAATCCTACTTCCAGAATCTGGCCACATTGCAGGTTCAAAATGAAGCAGGGCCATAGCAATTGCCTCCTGATATTTCCTGAAGGACCAGCATTTCTTACTCCTATCAAGCCGGTACTTCCGATAGAGGACGTAGGAGTTGAAGAGGGCCAATTGCAAGAGGTAGAAGACAGTCTTCTTGGTCCATCTAAAAGATCTCCGGAAGAAGGTGTTATAGTTCATCATAGAGTCAAAATTATCAACTCCTTCCAGATAGGCGATGTAATCACCAAGAGCCTAAAGAGATATAAAAATGTATTCAATAGTTGTATATTTCATATGCAAGCTATCTATAAGTTTTATTTATATAAATTTTTTATTTCAATATATATCTCTCTCCCTCTCTCTATACATACATACATACATACATACACATACATACATACATACATACATATTTATATATATATATATATATATATATATATATATATATATATATATATATATATATATATATATATATATATATATATATATATATATCAATATTAATCTTACCCGATAATCATGTAGCTGTCAACTCTGTTGCCCGACAGAAATCTACGGTCGGGATACGCCAGCGATCGCTATACAGGTGGGGGTGCACACAACAGCGCCATCTGTGGTCAGGTACTCTAGTACTTCTTGTCAACACCACCTCAATTTTTCCTCTGTCGTGCCTCCGGCTAGACCTACATGGATACGCTGTTGATTCTGGAGTTTTTGCTCACGATTTGGTGATGTATTTGCTCTAGAGTTTAGCTTTCGCTATTCAGGAAGTTTTATCATTAGCTTAGCTAGCTTTTGGAATTAATTTGATTAATTATGGTGACGAAGAGAGTATGAACTCTCTTTCACTTTTAAATGGCCGACCCTTCCCTTAGACGGAAGTGTTGGTGTCTAAGAGAGTATAGACTCTCTTTCTTAATTTTGCTTAACAAAAGTTATAGATTTATTTTATATCTCTCCGCCTTTTATAGGCCTCTTCGATTAACTTCCTTTTATTATAAACTTATTAAAATTAATTTTTATTTTTGTTTATATTCGACCTTTCCTAATAGTAGGCGGTCTTTTCTTGGTACCTTTATTTAACATTGAGCCCGTCATTTCGTTTTTACCTGTTAACATATTATGCTATTTTAATGTTTTTGAAAGAATTTCTTTGATAGTCTCGTACTGTTTTCAAAGTTGAACTAACGTTTTGTTTTGTCTCTGCAGTTGTTGACGTTCAGAACGTTCAACTTGCGCTCTATCGTTACGATAGAGAGAATTTTCACGGTGTCACGTTGCAGTAAGAGTAAACCGATTCTAGCGTTTTGTTCATTCTTTCTTAGCTTAATGGTTTTAATTCTAATAAAGGAACTTTTTATTTGGGAAATCTTTCAGTTTTTTTCCTTTAACAATAATATGTTTTAACGATATATATGATTGGGCTCATCTCTCAGGTTCTAAGTCAAGAGAGAGAGAGAGAGAGATAGAGACGGAGGGAGAGAGAGGAGGATAAACGTTTCGTTCAAGCGAGTAACGTTGTTATCGTTTTTGCTCTTCTCCCTAGTCTCTTTAGGGGAAGAAGGTAAACGTTTCTAGAGTTTTATTCTTGTTCTCAAGCTTTATGCAGTGAGAGATTTTAAACGTAGTTTATTTGATCTAGTGTTTAGTCTCTTTCCAGCCACTGAATTATTTATCTTTCATTATATTTTTCTGTTACATTGTAATTCTGTTTTCGCAATTACTAACTTTTAAGGGAGGATAGAATTGCGTGTTTCAGGTACAAACCACTTAAAGTTTCGAGTTCAGTGAAATAAGTGCAAACAGAAAATCAAAAGTGATAAAGTGATAAGCGCAAAGTGTTACAGTGTTGCGTTCGAGGGTTCGTCTGTTCGTGCCAGTTGTTCGCCTAGTCTGGGACCTCTTACAAGCTCCCAAGCCAGGGGAGAAGTAACGTCGAAGGACTTATGGGTTCATCAGGCCTTGATCGACGAACAGACGTTTCCCTCCGTGGTTTCGGGTGTAACCAACTCACGTAGCCGACGTGATCACCCCACCCACACAAAGACGAGAGAGCCCTTTTATTCCTCGTCTGCGGAAGAGGTTTCTCGCAGAAACCATGGAACAAATCTTGCAGCTTTTAAGTGCAAGTCGGTCCCTTCCGCGCAAGTCCAACTCCTAGGTGATGCCATTAGCACTGGGTCAGTTCGGACTTGCTGCAGTACGACAACTGCACACCTCCCGGAGAGGCAAGGTGGTATCGCAACAGGCAGTAGCTCCGTCTGTTGCCGCACCAGCTGTTTTAGACCCTCAGTCTCAACGGACAGTAGCTCCGTTTGTTGTTGTCTTTCTTAAACTCTAGTGGTCTATGCTGCAGGCAATGCAGTCTCAGCTTGCGGTGTTGATGCAGGAGTTTCAGGCAGAGAAGGTTAACACACCTCCTCCTGCGAGCGCTCCTCCACCTCTACGCAGTCCAGCCTGCCAGACGTATGATGTTGAGGTTCCTCAAGCTACCTCCATGCGTGAGCTGCCGCATTGGGAGTTGCCAGATACCAGCTCTGTGCAGCAACCTCCACTTTCCTTGAGGCAGGAGCCTCTTGCCACGCGGCAACCTCCTCAACACTTGAGGCAGGAGCCTTATGCTTTGCAGCAACCTCCTCTACCCTTGAGGTAGGAGCCTCATGCGTTGCGACTACCTCCTCCATCCTCGAGGCAGCAACCTCTTGCGGTGCGACAAGCTCCACCATCCTCGAGGCAGCAACCTCAACTCCACCTCTGCGCAGTCCACCCTGCCAGACGTATGATGTTGAGGTTCCTCAACCTACCTCCACGCGTGAGCTGCCGCATTGGGAGTTGCCAGATACCAGCGCTATGCAGCAACCTCTTGCGTTGCGGCAACCTCCACCATCCTTGAGGCAGCAACCTCAACTCTTGCGGCAGCCACCTCCACTCTTGAGGCAAGAACCTCAACTCTTGAGGCAAGAGCCTCAACTCTTGAGGAACCTCATGCTATGAGGCAGCCGCCTCAACGCATGCAGCAACCGCATTCTTCACAGCATGAGCCTCTCTCTGCGCAGCTACCTCCTCAACCCTTGAGGCAGACGCAACTCTTGAGGCAGGAACCTCACAGGAGCCTCATGCTATGCGGCATCCTCCTCAAACCATGAGGCAGGAGCCTCATGCTATGCGGCATCCTCCTCAACCCATGAGGCAGGAGCCTCATGCTATGCGACATCCTCCTCTACCCATGAGGCAGCCTCATGCTATGCGGCATCCTCCTCAACCCATGAGGCAGGAGTCTCATGCTATGAGGAGCCTCATGCTATGCGACATCCTCCTCAAACCATGAGGCAGGAGCCTCATGCTATGCGGCAACCGGCTCAACCCATGAGGCAGGAGCCTCATACTATGCGGCATCCTCCTCAACGCATGCGGCATAAGCCTCTTCCCTTGCAGCTTGAGCCTCATCCCATGCAGCATGAGCCTCATACCATGCAGCATGAGCCTCATCCCATGCAGCATGAGCCTCATCCCATGCAGCATAAGCCGCACGCCATGCAACATGCTCTGCTTACCTTACAGCATCCTCTACATACAGCATGCTCTGCATACCTTACCGCATGCTTCTCAGTCACACATCTTTGGTTGTTGCCAACTCACTAGACTGTCAAGCAGTTTCATAACGTTGCCTTCTAGTCTGCTGCTTTTGCACCAGTGAAACCCTCACTGAGAGAACTTAGCTTTTCTCGGATATGGTTCCTGTAGATGAGAAAGTGCTATTCTCCCTCCTTCTGATATTCCCTTGAGGACTCTGTCATTTGGAGAGGAGCCTTTAGCTGCGTAGCCTCCTATGGACTTTTATTTAAGCATAACATGCTTCCAGGGAAGGTAATGGTTCCACTTCAGTCGCTAACCCCGTCTGTTGCCACACCTGCTCCCATAGACCTTGAGATGTGTTGCAAGACATGCAGTCCAAGCTTAGTCCTTGTTAGAGGATTTTTTGTTTACGGAGTCAGTGTGTCACTGGGAAGACGTTCAACAACCAGCAGAAGTGACTTGTTGTGACGCAGTGCGGCAACCTCAGCAACCCGATAAGGAGTTGTCTGTACGACCCAGACAGTCTAGACAGCTTCGGGTTGTCACTGTACTTCCTCGCTTCCCCATGGTTGACAGTTCACAGACTGTGCAGCAGTACCATGATCTTGTGTCCGGCTCCGTCAGACGACTAGCTTTTAAGAGCTCCCACAGTCGTCGCTGTCTGGAGATTCTCAGATGGACTATGGATCTGACCAAGGAACTGAGCCTCCTGGTCAATTTTGAGGAGTCCCAGCTCGTCCCATCCCAGACCATTGTCTACCTGGGTATGGATCTTCAGAGTCGAGCTTTTCGGGCTTTTCCGTCGGCCCCAAAGATCTACTAAGCCCTAGTTTGCATCCAGAGCATGCTGAGAAGGAACCGATGCTCAGTCAGGTAGTGGATGAGTCTAACAGGGACACTTTCATCGCTGGCCCTGTTCATCGAGTTAGGGAGACCCCACCTCCGCCCCCTTCAGTATCATCTAGCGGCTCACTGGAGAAAGGACATGACGCTAGAGACGGTCTCAGTTCCTGTTTCCGAAGAGAGGAGGTCTACTCTCGCGTGGTGAAAGAACAGCTTTCTTCTCAAGGAAGTCTACCTTTGGCTGTTCAGAAACCCGACCGCCGTCTCTTCTCGGACGCATCAGACACGGGCTGGGGTGCGACTTTGGACGGACAGGAATGCTCGGGAACATGGAATCAGGAGCAAAGGACACTTCACATCAATTGCAAGGAGTTGTTGGCGGTTCATCTGGCCTTGATAAACTTCAAGTCCCTCCAGCTTAACAAGGTGGTGGAGGTGGACTCTGACAACACCACAGCCTTGGCTTACATCTCCAAGCAGGGAGGGACTCATTCGTGGAAGTTGTTCTAGATAGGGACTCATTCGTGGAAGTTGTTCTAGATCGCAAGGGACCTCCTCATCTGGTCAAAAGATCGAAAGCTCACGCTGGTAACGAGGTTCATTCAGGGCGATATGAATGTCATGGCAGATCGCCTCAGCCGGAAGGGTCAGGTCATCCCCACAGAGTGGACCCTTCACAAGAATGTTTGCAGCAGACTTTGGGCCCTGTGGGGTCAGCCAACCATAGATCTGTTCGCTACCTCGATAACCTAGAGGCTCCCGTTGTATTGTTCTCCGATTCCAGACCCAGCAGCAGTTCACGTGGATGCTTTTCTGCTGGATTGGTCCCATCTCGACCTGTATGCATTCCCGCCGTTCAAGATTGTCAACAGGGTACTTCAGAAGTTCGCCTCTCGCAAAGGGACACGGCTGACGTTGGTTGGCTCCGCTCTGGCCCGCGAGAGAATGGTTCATAGAGGTACTGCAATGGCTGGTCGACATTCCCAGGACTCTTCCTCTAGGAGTGGACCTTCTACGTCAACCTCACGTAAAGAAGGTACACCCAAACCTCCACGCTCTTCGTCTGACTGCCTTCAGACTTTCGAAAGACTCTCAAGAGCTAGGGACTTTTCGAAGGAGGCAGCCAGAGCGATTGCCAGAGCAAGGAGAACATCCACTCTCAGAGTCTATCAGTCTAAAGGGGAAGTCTTCCGAAGCTGGTTCAAGGCCAATGCAGTTTCCTCAACCAGTACCCCTGTAACCCAGATTGCTGGCTTCCTGTTACATCTAAGGAACGTAAGATCCCTTTCAGCTCCTACGATCAAGGGTTACAGAAGTATGTTGGCAGCGGTTTTCCGCCACAGAGGCTTGGATCTTTCCACCAACAAAGATCTACAGGACCTCCTTAGGTCTTTTGAGACCTCAAAGGAACGTCGGTTGTCCACTCCAGGCTGGAATCTAGACGTGGTCCTAAGGTTCCTTATGTCATCAAGATTTGAACCTCTCCAATCAGCCTCTTTTTAGGACCTCACATTAAAAACTCTTTTCCTCGTGTGCTTGACAACAGCTATAAGAGTAAGTGAGATCCACGCCTTCACCAGGAACATAGTTTTCACATCTGAAACGGCTACATGTTCCTTGCAGCTCGGTTTTTTGCTAAAACGAGCTTCCTTCACGTCCTTGGCCTAAGTCGTTCGAGATCCCAAGCCTGTCCAACTTGGTGGGGAACGAACTGGAGAGAGTACTTTGCCCAGTTAGAGCTCTTAGGTACTATCTAAAAAGGTCATAACCTTTACGAGGACAATCAGAAGCCTTATGGTGTGCTATCAAGAAGCCTTCTCTTCCAAGGTCTAAGAACTCAGTTTCTTACTAATTCAGGCTTCTGATTAGGGAAGCACATTCTCATCTGAAGGAAGAAGACCTTGCTTTGCTGAAGGTAAGGACACATGAAGTGAGAGCTGTGGCTACTTCAGTGGCCTTCAAACAGAACCGTTCTCTGCAGAGTGTTATGGATGCAACCTATTGGAGAAGCAAGTCAGTGTTCGCATCATTCTATCTCAAAGATGTCCAGTCTCTTTACGAGTACTGCTACACCCTGGGACCATTCGTAGCTACGAATGCAGTAGTAGGCGGGGGCTCAGCCACTACATTCCCATAATCCCATAACCTTTTAACCTTTCTCTTGAATACTTTTTATGGGTTGTACGGTCGGCTAAGAAGCCTTCCACATCCTTGTTGATTTGGCGGGTGGTCAATTCTTTCTTGAGAAGCGCCGAGGTTAAAGGTTGTGATGAGGTCCTTTAGTATGGGTTGCAGCCCTTTATACTTCAGCACCTAAGAGTCGTTCAGCATCCTAAGAGGACCGCTACGCTCAGTAAGGAAGACGTACTTAATAAAGGCAGAGTAATGGTTCAAGTCGTCTTCCTTTCCATGGTACTTATTTATTTTATTTTATTTTTGAATAACTAATAAAATAAAATACGGGATACTTAGCTTCTTGATTAACATGTACACTGGTTTTCACCCACCACCCTGGGTGTGAATCAGCTACATGATTATCGGGTAAGATTAATATTGAAAAATGTTATTTTCATTAGTAAAATAAATTTTTGAATATACTTACCCGATAATCATGATTTAATTGACCCACCCTTCCTCCCCATAGAGAACCAGTGGACCGAGGAAAAAATTGAGGTGGTGTTGACAAGAAGTACTAGAGTACCTGACCACAGATGGCGCTGTTGTGTGCACCCCCACCTGTATAGCGATCGCTGGCGTATCCCGACCGTAGATTTCTGTCGGGCAACAGAGTTGACAGCTACATGATTATCGGGTAAGTATATTCAAAAATTTATTTTACTAATGAAAATAACATGTATATATATATATATATATATATATATATATATATATATATATATATATATATATATATATACTCTCTCTCTTTCTAACTTTATTATATATACCTTAGGTCTCTGCCGGTGATGCTCCTCCGACATATAACGTCCTCCTTTCTTGATCCTTCGATTATGCATAAACGACTCTGTTGAAGCATTATCAGCTGTCGTAATGAAAGTGATACACTTTATGTCTTGCCAGCATATCACAAAAGTGTTTTCTTTCCTCCGCCAGTCCATACCACCTCGGGGCAACGTCTTGTACTGGTAACAGTCTCGGAGAACCATAGGAGCACCCCCGCGAGTGACACGAAGCGTGCCACTCACATGAGTGCCACGACTATAAAGTTCTTCCGCCAGGGCCACTGAGTTAAAATAGTCGTCAATATAAATGTGATGCCCCTGATCCAAGAGTTGCCCCATCACGTTGAATATGGCATCTCGCAGGGCTGAATAAATGCCTCTGTATATATCGAAAGAAAGGACATATCCTGATTTGCTTTCGCAAAGGAAATAAAATTTTAAGTCATATTTGGTGGGTTTTTTTATATTATATTTTCTGATGTTGAGTCCTCCTTTCCACCTCAGCATTCCTTCATCCAAGGAGAGGTTCTTCTGGGGCGTATACAACGAGAGGTTCTTCTGGGGAGTATACAACGTCCTACATTTCTCAAGGATATACTCCATTACAGGACGAATCAACAGAAGCTTGTCTGTTCCGTCCCTAGGTAAGGCTCTCCGATTGAAAAAATGGAAATATTTTCCGATTATTTCAAACTTTCGCCTTGACATAGTCATCGGAAAAGCAGGCATAGAGTAAGGCTTGCCTCGTGCCCAATACATTTTCACTTCAGGAAACTTTATTATCCCCATCCACATGACTATGCCAAGGTACTGGGCTATGTCCTTTACACTACAAGGTGTCCAATTATAGTTGTGTGTCTTCAACATGTCATTTATCCTAAAATCAGCATACGAATTTGTTTCCTCCATGAGGTAAAAAAGAAGCTCAAAGGAAACAAATAGCTGGAAGAATCCTAAAGGAGTCGTAGGGATGGGACACGTCATTCCTGGTTGACCCGTGAATGGTATAGCAGTTGGTGGCGTAGGATCTCTGGACCATCCTTCATTCCCATCTCCGTCTCCCTCTCCCCCAACATCCGACCTGGGAGAACGGGAACGAGAGGAAGACAAACTCCAAGACCGCCTTCTCCTTGGTCGACCGCCATTCTTTGACCTGCTTCGAACTCTGCATTGAAGTCTTCTACTTCTAGCTCTACTGGTGGCCCTTCTACCAGAAGTACTAGAATAATCAGTTCCACTCTCAAAGCTGCTAGTATCCGTATGAGACTCACTATCTCTTGCTATTTCTTCTAATAATTCATCATCACTAGATTCTATAGTATCCCACTCTCCATCATCTCCCCATTCACTATCACTACTCTCACTTTCAACTCCTTCCTTTTCTTTCCTCTCACTATAACCAACAGCTAATTCACCGATGCTATCAGCTGTTTCACATAACTCATCATCAGAGTCTAGCCATGTTTCATTCATAGCCAATATTGAAAGGGCTTTCCTAGCTGAGCGCCGTCGCGACAATGAATGTTCACTACGAAAATTACTTTGTTGTCCAGCACCTCTAATGACGGTAGAAGTTGGGGGACTAAACATTGACCCAACTTGACCTTTCGGCATTTTTTCCAACAAATGCCTTCACAGAAAAAAAAGAAGATATATGAAAATATAATGAAAGATTCAGCAGAATTTATCAACAAATACAAAAATTATTGTAAGCATAAAAAAGTATGGGAATTCAAATCATCTGCTCTGGCACCTTTAAATCATGCATCACGAAAATTGACTCTTAATTTAAAGGTGGTATTACGCTCCACCCGGAGCACGTATGCCACATACACTTACAGCGCCTACTATGTCGTCCACGGACATAAATCTAACAAAACGCAAAACCATAGCAATTATCATTTGCATAAAGAACTATAAAAGAAAAATAATGCATAAAAAACACATCAGCTGATATTTTACATATGCATTACGGCCACAGGGAAATTATTTATTCATGTTAGAATAGGGTTTTACCATAACAGTAAGGTGTAGAAAGAACACTGATAAGATAACAACTCTGCTATTTACATTATTATTTATGAAAATGACTATAAATCATAAAACTAATGTATAAAAAATATCAGCCAAATTTTTACATAAAATTTAAAGGGCCATTACTGCACCAGGGGAGCCAAGGGGAACTTTTTTTTTTTACATAGGTTACAAAGGGTTATCGCAAGCCCAAGATATGAAACAAGCATCAAGGATCCATTTTCCATAATTATTTGTGTAAATTGCCATGAAACCTAAAACTATTGCACATAAAATATCACTGACTCTTCACAAAAACTTTGTAGGTCCATTAGGACCGCTGTGGGGCCCAATGCAACTTTTTATTCATATTACGTTGAAGACAAGAAGTCAAAGGAACAACAAAACGATATTCACGTAGCTATTTCAAATACTATGCCCGTCATGAACGACTATTTACAAATAAATAGAATTTACCAGTACGGGCATGGGGGTTTAAGGTTGAGTTTTGTAGAACGTACCGGTACGGGCACTGGGGTTAAAAGGGGTTAATAATTGATGGAATAGATATGTTGGATAAGATACAATGATCGACTGCATCAAGTTCATCTTGAAGAGCAATTCACCACCAAAACACTTTTCAGTCTGTCTCAGTTCTTCAAAATGTAATTGAAGTGTTCATTATTAACTTGATATTCTAGTTACGGCAGATTTTATTGCTAACTTTATTTTTAATGAGGACTTTCCATCATGCACTGTTTTATACTATTACTATCAAAAAACTATTTATATGTTAAAAATACTTAAGAGAACTGCTACATATTGCGCAGCCAACAAATAGTGTCGACACGCGAATAATAACAGATGGCTTTAAACTCTTGGAACATAGATTTAACCTCGGTTTACGAATTTAATTCGTTCCTAATGCGAACTCGTAAACAGAAAAATTCCTTTCGCGAAACGAATTTCCCCATAAAAATTTTATAAAATCGAAATAATTAGTTCAACCCATCTACAAAAATGACAAATTCGAAGATAATTTGTATTTTTCCTAACCATACAAACCTTAGCTATTTACAAAGGGTTATTACTTTTAGCGTAGCTGAAATGGCGAGCCATTAGAATTTAACGAGGGTGTATTACCCCCGCGCTAGTTAGCGGGGGGGTAGGGGAGTGGTAGCTAGCTACCCCTCCTCCACCTCACACACAGGTGAATACTCACTTTCACTTAGAGGTAGGACTTGTCTTGGGGGACAGGGCTGGCGGGCAAATATGTGTAAATAGCTAAGGTTTGTATGGTTAGGAAAAATACAAATTATCTTCGAATGTCATTTGTTCCGTAACCGAAATACAAACCACGCTATTTACAAAGGGTGACTTATCCCTTAGGAAGGGTGGAAAGTCCCCAGCCATACTGGCTTTGGCTTTACCCGGGGACTCAGAATCCGAGTGAGTCGCACTCGAGAAAAGGAGTCCCTGCACCTCACAAGTTCCTTGCTCCGCAAGAAACCATGTGGCCTACGTAAGCTTGTGTGTGAAGAAAGAAGTGTGACCCGTCCTAGGCAGTTGACCTGGAGTTCCAGAAGGAACTCTGGGTTAGGACGTTCCCGATACCACCTCGTCAGGGTATGGGGGACGCGACAGTATTGACTCAATACTCGGAACACAAGGAAGCATGGTTTACCTGCAGAGGTTCGAGGTCAGCTATGCAGAGACCAGGATGCTGCTTCCCCGTAGAGGGGATGATGAAGAAAGAAGTAAGGGCCAGACATACTTCTTTCGTTCATGCAGACTAAAACCTGATAACAATGCCCTCAACCTTCTGCTACCTGTCCAAAAAGGAGCCTGAGGTTAGACCAGCTGTTGTGTAGCCACCACAGAGCGATAGAAAACGTATCGAGACTCCTGTGGGTCACGCCCTGCAGGAAGCGGGCTGCGAAGGTCATCAGACGCTTCCAGACTCCAGCTTGTAGCACCTGCGTCACAGAGTAGTATTACTCGAAGGCGAGGGACGTTGCGATGTATCCAACATCGTGCTGTAGGGCGACGTGACGGGGGAGGGTCTGAAGACAGGTCGAGATGAATGTCCTTGAGTCCGGGCTGAAGAGGTATACTGGTGACTCTCCCCCCATGTCCTCCTTGTGTTCCCAAATCCGCTGCAACTGAGGCCAAACTGCAGCTGTTCCCAGCGCTAACCTCTCGATTCCTTACTGGCAAGAAAGAGAAGGTCTTGGGACATCAGACACAGAATGGAGACTCGAAATCTTGAATGAATCGGACCGAAGGGTCGGGACCCTCAGATTCTGAGTCTAGCCAACAACTCAGGAGCGAGCCTGAATGTTGCCTTCCCCTCTTCCTTAGAAAGGGGGGAGTAGTAAGAGACCAAGAAGATTGCTTACACACTGGCCGTGGCCAGAGTGAGCAGAAGACCCAAGGCGGAATACAATCCGAGGCCTGTCGTAAAAGGGTCTTGAGAAGATCTCTTAAAGGACTAAAAATCCGAGCCATGCTCCAAGTTGGAGGTCTTCCTCCGACTAGGGCAGGGACGATCGTAGCTTCGCATGAGCGAGGATAGATCCAGCGGGCAGGAAAAAGTTATTCCTTTAAGCCTGAAGGTCAGGGAAAGGCTGAGCGACAGGCTTCATTGCCGAGAGCGGAAAGGAGTTTCCTCCCGCCGAAAGGCAATAAGACCGTTATTGCTGGAGAAGAGGCCTCACGGGAAGAGGTATATCTCCCACGGCACCCACCACCTTAGACTCTTCACTTTGCCTGGGAGACCCCTGTGGATGACTATCGCAGATGACGCGACCTCCGTACCGCGACTGTAGCGGGTTGTCTCTTCTAGAGGAGGAAGCGTAGTGTCTCCAGGCATGAAGCCGAAGCGACACCCCGGTTCGGGAGAGATGTCGCAGTGTGGTTGCTTGAGTAGTCTGCGCCGTGGTAGAAGCTCTCCCGGGAGTTCCGTCAGGGGAAGCAGAGGGTCCAGAAACCGTTCTGCGCATAGTCCGAGTGGAGCTCTCCCATTGAGAGGTTGACAGACAACCTGGTTTTGTTGAGACCCATTGTCCGCAGACAAAAAGGAGGGAAGACGCAGGCGTCGAATTTGTCCCACCATCACCGGAATGCATCTTGCCAGAGTCTCGGGGTCTGAGACTGGGGGGAAGACTAGTGGAAGCTTGAGGTTCCAAGGTGTCGCGATCAGGTCCCCCAGACCAGCACTTGCTGGTTACCCAAGGTCAAAGACCCCTAGGTACACTCTCTCTATGAGGCTCTGCTCGGATAGTCTGAGAGAAACATTCCCCCGCCTGGAATGAGAGAGCCGATGGTGGAATTGAGAGAATCTCAATCATCCCGGTATCTCTACTGCAAGATGTGAAGGTGTGAAAATGCGTCCCCTGCTGGTTAGAATGAAGTCGACGCGCAACGGGGCGACTTGGCAGGAGCTGTAGGATCTGAAGAGGGGCCAGACTAAGGGCCTTAAGCCTGCCTGAATGATGGAGAGGTATCCTTCAGGTCTTGACCATAGGCCTGGACCGGAACATGCCCCCCCCCCCCTTTCCTTTGACAAGTCCGAGAACCGCATCAAAAATGTGGGGAAAGGACGAGAATATCCACTACCATCAAGAGGCTCCATAGGTCAACACCCATTGCAGGTTTAATAGTTCCGCTGGTCCCATAGGGCCAGGGAGTCCGGTTAAACATTGCCTGAAGCCACCGGAACTTGGATCACCCCACATGGAACTTATCCTGAGGCGACCGTTCGGACTATAGACGGGTCAATGAGGAAAGAAGAACTAGGAAACGTTCCAAGGTAGGGCTGAAAGCTCTGCTTGACTGAGAACAGGTACTGCGACTCTCCTCAGTCTTGCCACAGTCAACCGAAAGGAAGGCTCGGAGGATGTGGTAACAGAATCTGGCGTCCCCAGGTGGTCACCCATCCAAGTACCGACGTTGCTTAACCTCGCTGGACGGACGAGAAGCGGGGTTTCCTATGTGGTAAGGCGGTTGACTCAATATCATGGCCAGATACTCCAGATGTTGAGGCAGAGAAGGCTCCAAGCAAAATACCATGAGCCCACACTCATGGTCAGCATCCGGAAGCTTGTCCCGGCGCTGAAGAAGGTCGAAACCCGAGCCTTCCAGAGTTGACCAGCCCTCCAAACAGCAGAGGAGGCGGAAGCCTGCACCTGAGCGGCTAAGAGGAAGGCAGGGAGAGTTCTCTGGGGGAAACAAACCTGCTATGCCACGGCGGGATAGCCACACTGCATCATAAGCAGGAAAACTTGCAGTCTAGGCTGAATTCGACGAGCACCCTGGAAGATGGATGGAATGGAAACTGAAAGTACCCGTCCTTCCGATCCAGGGTTAAAGGAGTCCTGTCGCCTCGTTACCAGTCTGATCGATTCTGCTGGTCTACACTGGCCGAAGTTTGTTCGACAAACTTGATCAGGGCTGAGAGGTCGACTATGGACATCCCCTCTCAGATCCTTCCTTACAAGAAAGGATCGACTGAGGGGGCCGGGGGTGAAGCAGTCGATGATCCTAAGGAAGACCTTCGCCTAAGGTATGGATCATTCTGCCCAACCGGGCAACTCTGCTGACGCTATGACATAGAGGTTCAGAGACACTGAATTCGCTGACAGAGACGGCAGGCGCGATATCCTTGGCTACTCACAGAGATTGTGCGGGAATGGGCATCGGGAAGCTGTCATTCGGATGAGTAACCTTAAGCATCCTCCCAGCGAAAAAACCTGCAATCCTAGAGTTCGTGAACTCCTTTTAGGACTATGCCCCCCCGGGGAAGTCTCCCGTGCCATCTGTTCCTGACAGGAGGAAACTGCAATTGGACACCTTGTCCCAGTTGTCGTAGCCGATAACTTAGGCCGACGTGGTTGAAAGAAAAGGGCACTGGAGCCCTGCAGAGTCTGGAAGAAAGCGCCTTGGAGGAGTGAAACCGGAAGTCGATTTACTCCGCACAGCAGCTGTCTAAGTCTCTGTCCTTGGGCACAGACAAAACTCTTCTCAAGGATGGAAGGGTGTCTGAGGTCGTCGACCTCCACAGATGAGACACCCGAAGGAAGCCTTCAGTCAGCGCGTCCAGATGGTACAACATCGAGCTTGTCCGCAAGTAGATACTTAACGATGAAAGGCCAAGGTGCCTGAGCTCGAGAGGAGGAAAGTACCCTTGATCTTCCTGTAGCTTCATTGAACCAAATCTCGGGCCGTAACCGAGGAGGGAAAGAACCTGGTAAGCTCCCAGAGGAAGAGGTAAGCAGTCACCCCTTGTCCGATGGAGAAATCTTGAACGGAAAGCCCCCCCGCCAAAAATCCTTCCAGGGCGGGAGAAGGAGAGAGTACTCGTGCAGGAGAGGGGACCCTCGTGACCGACCTCTTGGGAACCAACTTCGCCCTGGGGGAAGTCACCACGAAGTCCACTCCTCTCTTTCTCTTCAGCGTAGGAGAGACAGCCGCTGGTTTGTTACCCTGGCCGGCGAGTTCTGGTTTCATAACCCTCATTAACGCCCGTGCCAGCGGACCAAACCATGTCTGCTGCTCCAAGGACACAGAGTCCGAAATCCTCGCTAAGGTGAAAGGGATCGGGCGATCCTTTGGAGTGGGCACGACAGTACCTGCCTGAAAAGAAGGTGGGGAAGAATGCTGTACTGACCTGTCTTCGTCCTGCACTACCAACCTGTGCTTGGATGGAGGTGATCCCGAGTGCCATCTAGAAGCACGCGTCCCTGCTGCTACCACCGGCTGTGGGATTCGCCGTGAACTATGGTCGCGCAAAGGCGAATGGTCACTCAAAGGCGAATGGTCGCGCGGGCGCGCAGGCGAGCGATCGCGCGGGCGCGCAGGCGAGTGGGCGTGAGGGTGGGCAGGTAAATGAACACGTGTCCGAGGCGACGAACGCAAGCGATGGAGTGACGTCGAGGGATCGTGCTGCCGCGTAGGTGAAGAAGATCGCTGGCGATAATGACCGCGTGATGGTAAGCGATGGCGAGCAGCATGTGTAGGTGAATGATCGCGTGATAGGGTGCGATGGTGATCAGCATCCGCAAGAGGGCGAGCGTTCAGGGTTGTGCGATGAGGAGCAGCATGCGAAAGCGGGCAATCGTGCAGGGTTGTGCGATGGCGAGCAGCATGCGCAGGTGAATGATCGCGTGAAAGGGTGCGATGGTGCTCAGCATCCGCAGGAGGGCGATCGTTCAGGGTTGTGCGATGAGGAGCAGCATGCGTAAGCGGGCAATCGTGCAGGGTTGTGCGATGGCGAGCAGCATGCGCAGGTGAATGATCGCGTGAAAGGGTGCGATGGTGATCAGCATCCGCAGGAGGGCGATCGTTCAGGGTTGTGCGATGAGGAGCAGCATGCGTAAGCGGGCGATCGTGCAGGGTTGTGCGATGGCGAGCAGCATGCGCAGGTGAATGATCGCGTGAAAGGGTGCGATGGTGATCAGCATCCGCAGGAGGGCGATCGTTCAGGGTTGTGCGATGAGGAGCAGCATGCGTAAGCGATCAGCATCCGCAGTTGAGGGTCGCGCGATGGCGATCAGCATCCGCAGTTGAGGGTCGTGCGATGGCGATCAGTATGCGCAGGTGAGCTAGTAGCTGGCGAACCATGTTCCTTCAGAAGTGTTGGAGAACGTTGGCGTGCCAGTTGTAACACACGTGGGCGATCCGGAGATCGCTGGCGAGCTGATGATAGCTGGCGAGCTGATGATCGCTGACGAGCAGAAGGCTACGCGTGGAAGCCTGCGCAAAGAAGAAGAGTCCTTGACCCCGACCTGAACCGAAGTTCTAGATCGCGAGGGCGAACATGGGCGCACAGGGCACGTAACAGGAACCGCAGGGAAGATCATCTTGAAAGCGCTTACGAACAGGAGCGCGCTGATGAGCAGAAGGGCGCGCAGGGAAACCCTGACACGCAAGGGAAGAACCACCGTGGGGGCAACCCTTTGCCCCGAAGGGATCGTTGTCCGCCGGGAGACTGATGTCCGTCGGAAGACCGCTGTCCGTCGGGAAGACCGTTGCCCGTTGGAAGACGAGATCAGACTGCTGTCCATCTGCAACAAGGCGGAAGATCGAGAAAAAGGAGTTGTAGGCTGCAAACGGAGATCCAAAAGGGCGCCTCAAGCACCCTTATAGGGAGATGAGAGGCCCTTACGACGAGGCGGACGGAGGGCCTTACGGCGAGGGAGGCCAACAGCAACAGCAACAGAAGAAACCTTCGAAGAGGAGTCTCTATGAGTGTACTCTCTCGCGAACGAAAGAGAAACACTTCGTGGAAGAGACTGGTCAGCCAGTGACCTAAAAGGAGCAATCCTCTGAAGAGGAGCTCCTGCAGTTGCCCAGCCCCTTGAGCGAAACTGCAGGTGCGACCGCTCAGCACCAAGAGCATAGTCGCACGAAAAAAAGGCAAGAGAAGAACCCCCAAAAGGGAAAAAACTCAAGCCTGGACAGGAAAAAACTTCCCTCGAAAGGAAAGTTATCCGCCCAAAGAGGCAAGCCTCCTGACTGTTCTAAAAGGAACTGGAGAGCTGTCCGTCGACACGGGAGTACTACCAGTAGAAGGAGACACGCCCCTGACGAAAATACAAGGGGGGAGGCAACAACAGCCGAATCCCCAGGACTCAACCAGACAGCTCACACCGTTGCTATATTACAGAAACGAACTAGATCGGTAACTGTAAAAAAATAAAACAAATAATATTAGTACACATTCATTCCCCCGGGAAGGCTCCGAAGAGGAATCCCGAGGGAAAGGAACAAGAATTACACAACAGGCACGTGCCCTCACAACCACTTACACTCGCGGAAGGAGAGCTGTAACCAAAACAGAATTATAACAATTATAATTATGTAACTATGTAATTATGTAATTTAAAAATGAATGAACACTAAAGAAAGAACGAAAACCCCGAAAGGAATCGTTCTACAAGCTGAAAAACAAAAAACAACTACAATTAGATTCATAACTAATTGATACAAACGTACGGCGTAGCAACCCCCCACACGGAAAGGAAGCTAGGATACAAGGGCGTAGTAACACGTAGTAAAAGGGTGAACGACCTCAAGAGAGAGAGAGAGAGAGAGAGAAAGACATAAGTCAAACTCGATCGCCACCCATAAAATACGCCGTGGTGGCCTAACTGCCGAGGCCTCCACGTAGATATCGTACACTACACACACACATCTGAAAAGGAAACTTACTTATTTCTATACTCAAATATATATACAAACATGAAAACATGTTTACATATATATTGAGTAAAAGAAAAGTAAGCGATTAAGTAAAGACAAAACAGACAATGGCTGCCAAGCGAGGATCAAGACAGAGACGTCTGTCACAGTCCGAGCCAAAAGTTAAAGTGAGTATTCACCTGTGTGTGAGGGGGAGGAGGGGTAGCTAGCTACCACTCCCCTACCCCCCCGCTAACTAGCGCGGGGGTAATACACCCTAGTTAAATTCTAATGGCTCGCCATTTCAGCTACGCTAAAAGTAATAACCCTTTGTAAATAGCGTGGTTTGTATTTTGGTTACGGAACAAACCAATTTTCACAAATTTTTCCTTACACATACAGTACTCTACACAAAATTATTAAAATATTGCAGTCATTTAATGATGAAAAATGTTATTTTTATAATAAAATAAATTTTTGAATATACTTACCCGGTGATTATATAAGCTGCAACTCTGTTGCTCGACAGAAAACTCTACGTTAAAAATCCGCCAGCGATCGCAATGCAGGTAGGGGGTGTACTTCAACAGCGCCATCTGTCGTGCAGGTACTCAGTACTCATTGTAAACAAAGAACTCAATTTTCTCCTCGGTCCACTGGGTCTCTATTGGGGAGGAAGGGAGGGTCCTTTAATATATAATCACCGGGTAAGTATATTCAAAAATTTATTTTATTATAAAAATAACATTTTTCAATATTAAACTTAGCCGGTGATTATATAAGCTGATTCAAACCCAGGGGGGTGGGTAGAGACCAGCAATAATTGTTTACATTATTATGAGCTAAGGATCTTTTATTTCATTTTAGCAGTTATTCAAAATAACAAACATAAAATAAATAAGTACCTGGTAAGGAAGTCGATTTGAACAATTACTCTGCCTTTTTAAGTACGTCTTCCTTACGGAGCCTCGCGATCCTCTTAGGATGCTGAGCGACCCCTAGGATCTGAAGTATCAAGGGTTGCAACCCATACAACAGGACCTCATCAAAACCTCTAATCTAGGCGCTTCTCAAGAAATGACTTTGACCACCCGCCAAATCAAGTAGGATGCGAAAGGCTTCTTAGCCTTCCGGACAACCCAAAAACAATAATAAAACATTTCAAGAGAAAGATTAAAAAGGTTATGGAATTAGGGAATTGTAGTGGTTGAGCCCTCACCCACTACTGCACTCGTTGCTACGAATGGTCCCAGAGTGTAGCAGTTCTCGTAAAGAGACTGGACATTCTTAAGATAAAAAGACGCGAACACTGACTTGCTTTTCCAATAGGTTGCGTCGATTATACTTTGCAGAGATCTATTTTGTTTAAAGGCCACGGAGGTTGCGACAGCTCTAACTTCGTGTGTCCTTACCTTCAGCAAAGCTTGGTCTTCCTCATTCAGATGGGAATGAGCTTCTCGTATTAACAGTCTGATAAAATAGGATAAAGCATTCTTTGACATAGGCAAAGATGGTTTCTTAACTGAACACCATAAAGCTTCAGACGGGCCTCGTAAAGGTTTAGTTCGTTTTAAATAGAACTTAAGAGCTCTTACAGGACATAAGACTCTTTCTAGTTCATTTCCAACCATACGATAAGTTTGGAATATCGAACGATATTGGCCAAGGCCGAGAAGGCAGCTCGTTTTTGGCTAGAAAACCAAGTTGTAGAACATGTAGCCGTTTCGGATGAGAATCCGATGTTCTTGCTGAAGGCATGAATCTCACTGACTCTTTTAGCTGTGGCTAAGCATACCAGGAAAAGAGTCTTTAAGGTGAGATCTTTCAGGGAGGCTGATTGTAGCGGTTCGAACCTGTCTGACATAAGGAATCTTAGTACCACGTCTAAATTCCAACCAGGTGTAACCAAACGACGCTCCTTCGTGGTCTCAAAAGACTTAAGGAGGTCCTGTAGATCTTTATTGTTGGAAAGATCTAAGCCTCTGTGACGGAAGACTGATGCCAACATGCTTCTGTAACCCTTGATAGTGGGAGCTGAAAGAGATCGTTCTTTCCTCAGATATAAGAGGAAGTCAGCTATATGAGTTACAGAGGTACTGGTCGAGGATACGGATACTGACTTGCACCAGTTTCGGAAGATTTCCCACTTCGATTGGTAGACTCTAAGGGTGGATGTTCTCCTTGCTCTAGGAATCGCTCTGGCTGCCTCCTTCGAAAAGCCTCTAGCTCTCGAGAGTCTTTCGATATTCTGAAGGCAGTCAGACGAAGAGCGTGGAGGCCTTGGTGTACCTTCTTTACGCGTGGCTGACGTAGAAGGTCCACCCTTAGGGGAAGTGTTCTGGGAACGTCTACTAGCCATCGAAGTACCTCGGTGAACCATTCTCTCGCGGGCCAGAGGGAAGCAACTAGCGTCAACCTTGTCCCTTCGTGAGAGGCGAACTTCTGCAGTACCTTGTTGACAATCTTGAACGGAGGGAATGCATATAGATCTAGATGTGACCAATCTAGTAGAAAGGCATCTATATGAACTGCTGCTGGGTCCGGGATTGGTGAGCAAAATATTGGGAGCCTCTTGGTCATCGAGGTTGCGAAGAGATCTATGGTTGGCTGGCCCCAGGTGTCCCAAAGTCTCTTGCATACATCCTTGTGGAGGGTCCATTCTGTTGGAATTATTTGTCCCTTCCGACTGAGACAATCTGCCATGACATTCAAGTTGCCTTGGATGAACCTCGTTACTAGTGATATGTCTAGACCTTTTGACCAGGTGAGGAGGTCCCTTGCGATCTCGTAAAACGTCAGAGAGTAGGTCCCTCCTTGCTTGGAGATGTACGCTAAAGCCGTGGTGTTGTCCGAGTTCACCTCCACCACTTTGCCTTGAAGGAGAGACCTGAAGCTTTTCCAGGTCAGACGTACTGCCAGTAGCTCCTTGCAGTTGAAATGCATTGTCCTTTGACTCGAGTTCCATAATCCCGAGCATTCCCGACCGTCTAATGTCGCACCCCAGCCTACGTCCGATGCGTCCGAGAAGAGAACGTGGTTGGGAGTCTGAACAGTCAGGGGAAGACCCTCTCTAAGGTTGATATAGTCCTTTCACCAAGTCAGACAAGACTTTATCTTTCCGGAAACCGGGATCGAGACCGCTTCTAGCGTCTTGTCCTTTTTCCAGTGAAAGGCTAGATGGTATAGAAGAGGACGGAGGTGTAGTCTTCCTAGTGACACAAATTGTTCCACGGATGACAGTGTCCCTACCAGACTCATCCACAGCCTGACTGAGCAGCGTTCCTTCTTCAGCATCTTCTGGATGGATAGCAGGGCTGGGGGCTGATCGTCTTGTTCAGCAACGTCCTCATCAGAGGGTTCCTCATCCGAAACTGATGAGGAAACGGCAACGGAGTGGGCAACGTCTGACTCGCTGAATCCGGTCGCACTGGTGGATGCGACGGAGCCGGACGCAATATCATGGAACTGCTGCACAGTCTGTGAACTGTCAACAACCATGGGTGCGCGAGGAAGTACAGCGTCAACCCGAAACTGTCTAGACCGTCTGGGTTGTGCAGTCAACACCCTACCGGGTTGCTGAGGTTGACGCACTGTGTCACAACAAGTCACCTCTGCTGGTTGTTGAACGTCCTGAATGTCAACAACCACCTCCGAGCGTCGCTAAACGTCAACGTGCGACTAGCAACCCACACTGGGTCGCATCGGTGGAGGAACCACCTCAACTGGCAGACGCGAGTAGGTTACCTCAGCGTCAACAGGGCGCACAACCGACCGGTTGGAAGGTTGTTGGCCAGAAGGAGGAACCACCTCAACTGGCAGATGCGAGTAGGTTACCTCAGCGTCAACAGGGCGCACAACCGACCGGTTGGAAGGTTGTTGGCCAGAAGGAGGAACCACCTCAACTGGCAGACGCGAGTAGGTTACCTCAGCGTCAACAGGGCGCACAACCGACCGGTTGGAAGGTTGTTGGCCAGAAGGTTCTTCTCCGCATTTAAGTCCTCTATCAAGGACGCAAGCTTGGACTGCATGGCTTGCAGCAAAGCCCATTTAGGGTCTACGGGAGCAGGTGTGGCAACAGACGGGGTTAGCGACTGAGGCGGAACCGTTTACCATCCTTGAAAGCCTTGTTATGTGTGACATAATAGTACAGCAAAACTTCAAAGGCTTGACAAAAGCTGAGAAGTTGACCTGTAAACAACTTGGAGCGTCTCCTGGCTAGGCTCCAGGGCGAGTCTACCAGAATTGAGAAGTCTATCTGGGCAGAGGCATGAACTCCCAAGCCGAAAACTTCTCTCGTGTCATATCAGACTCTCGCTCTAAAAGCCAGTTTAAAAGAAGGGAAATCAAAGGCTGTATCCCTAAAAACTCCTCCTGGTGCAAAAACCAGTCGCCTAGCCAACGTAACGCTCTCTAGGAGAGCGAGAGAGCACTAGCTTAAAAACAACGGCTTCGAAGTAGCTAGGCCTAGTGTAAGTTCTGACGTTTAGGCGAACGAGGAGCAGCAGTTACAAGATCCGGACGAAGATACTTAAAAAAAAATCATCATGATTTAATTAAAGTCCATAGGAAGCTAAGCAGCTTAAGGCTCCTCTCCATCTGACAGAGTCCTCAAGGGAATATCAGTAGGAGGAAGAACAGCAACTTCCTCATCTACAGGAACCTTGTCCGATAAAAGCTAGGATACCTCAGTGAGTCTCTCACTGGAGCATTAGTAGCAGACCAGAAGGCAACGTCATGTAACTGCTTGACAGTCTGTGAACTGTCAACTACTGAACTGTCAACCACAACAGGTGCGTGAGGACGTACAGTGTCCACTCGAGACTGCTTTGACTGTCTAGACTGAGCAGTCAAAACAACTCTAGAATGCGGAGGTTGACGCACCGCGTCAAAACAAAACAACTTAGACTGTTGTTGTACCTCGCGAACGTCAACGGAAGGTTCCGTGCGTCGCTGAACGTCAACATGCGGCTGGCAGGGTACACTGGAACGCATGGGTGGCGGGACTCTCTCAGCTGGAGTGCGGCAGAAGGTCGCCTCAGCGTCCACAGGACGCACAACCATGGTTGGTTGTAGGCTAGAGGTTGGTGTCAACCTTCTCCGCACGAAAGTCCTGCATCAATGACGTTAACTGAGACTGCATGGTCTGCAGCAAAGACCACTTAGGGTCTACAAGAGCAGGTGCGGCAACAGACGGTGTGACTGCCTGATGCGGTACCGCTTTGCCTCTCTTAGGAGGTGAGCAGTCGTCGGAAGACTGCAGCGAGTCCGAACTGACCCAGTGGCTACAACAGGGCCGTTGGACTTGCGCGGAAGGGACCGACTTGCGCTTAATAAGCCGCGAGACCTTGGTCCATGGTTTCTTACGAGAAACCTCTTCCGCAGACGAGAAATAAATGGGCTCTCTCGTCTTTGTGTGGGTGGAGCGATCTTGGGTAGATACGCCCGAAACCACGGAGGGAAAAACGTCTGTTCGTTGATCAAGGCCTCTCGAACCCATAAGTCGTTCGACATTACTTCTCCCCTGGGCTTGGGAGCTTGCAAGAGGTCCCGGACTAGGTGAACGACAGGCACGAACAGACGAACCCTCGGACGCAACACTGTAACACTTTGCGCATATCACTTTATCGATTTTCTGTTTTGCACTTATTTCACTGAAATAGAAACTTTTACTGATTTCTACCTGAAACACGCAATTCTACCCTTCATTAAAAGGTAGTAATTGCGAAATCAGTCGTATAATGCAGCTCATTAATACTAGCAAAAAACAGAAAACATATATAAAGATAAAAAATTCAGTGGCTGGGAAAGAGACTAAACACTAGTTCAAATAAACTACGTTTACAATCTCTCACCGCACATAGCCTGGGGACAAGAATAAAACCCTAGAAACGTTTTACCTTCCTCCCCGTACAGAGACTAGGGACGAGAGTAACACGAGAACAACGTTACCCGCTTGAACGGAACGTTTTCTCTCCTCTCTCTCCCTCCGTCTCTATCTCTCTCTCTCTTTCTCTCTTGATTTCGCACCTAAGAGAAGAGCCCAATTATATATCGTCAAAAAAAAATGTTATTTGACTAAAGGAAAAAACTGAAAGGTTTTCCAAATAAAAAGTTCCTTTAATTTAGAATTTAAAACATTTAAGCTAAGAAAGAATGAACAAAACGTCAGAATCGATTACTCTTACTGCAAAGTGAAACCGTGATACACTCTCTCTCTATCGTAACGATAGAGCGCATGTTGAACGTCCTGAACGTCAACAACTGCATAGTCTAAAAAACTAAACGTTAGTTCATCTTTGAAAACAGTACGAAGACTATCAAAGAAATTCTTTCATAAAACATTAAATTTAAAAAGTTTTAAATTCTTTAAAGGCTAAATACGATATAACGGGCTCAACGTTGATTAACTTCGGTTCCAAGTTAGGACCGCCTACTATCAGGAAAGGTCGCATATAAACAAAACATAAAAATTTATTTAGGTTTCTAATAAATGGAAAGTTAATCGAAGAGGCCTAATAAAGGCGGAGAGATATAAAATATATAGATCTATAACGTGTTAAGCAAAATTACTAAAAACCTAAACACACTTCCGTCTAAGGGAAGGGTCGGCCATTTAAAAGTGAAAGAGAGTCCATACTCTCTTTGTCACCATAATTAAATCTATCCAAAACGAGTTCAAGTTTTGAGATGAAGATAAAACACCTGCATAGCGAAAGCTCAAAACTAGAATAGTGTACTTCACCAAATAGTTGTGAAAACAAATCCAGTTAGTAACAGCGAATTAGTAGGTCTTGCCGGTAGCCCGACAGAGAGAAAATTGAGTTCTTTGTTTACAATGAGTACTGAGTACCTGCACGACAGATGGCGCTGTTGAAGTACACCCCCTACCTGCATTGCGATCGCTGGCGGATTTTTAACGTAGAGTTTTCTGTCGAGCAACAGAGTTGCAGCTTATATAATCACCGGCTAAGTTTAATATTGAAAATATGGATATGCATGCACAGTAAACCTGAACTTTACCTTAGAGGAGTGTCGCTGCTGGCTTGATGGAGACGAGAGGAGGGGAAGGAGGAGGAGGGGGTTACTGCTTGGAGGGAGAATCTCCCTCCATGAGAACTTCAGGAACGTTGACTGGAGTTCTCTCGCGAGAATGGCGTTCACTAACACTGGTTTTGCGTTTGCGAGACTCTTGGTCGTCGTCTTTCACAGTCCTTTTCTCCCCCTTCACAAGATATTTTTCAATAGACACCTGCTTTTGTCTGTTCTTTAAAATTTTATAGAAGTGACCCACCAAATTATCGACGAATAAATTTATTGCACAGTCTGTTTCAGCCTTATTCGGGACATTTTCAAGAAAACTTTTCACGTCTTCCCACTTCTTTAAAAAATCTTTTATCTCACTCGAAGACAGTGATTGTGCAGTGCCTCCCTCCTTCTCAGATGAGATTTTGCTGCTGCTCGTGCAGGTCCTTCAGCTCCTCCTTATGCTCCTGCAGGAGGTCGTCGATGTCATCCGTGTCCATCTCCAGCCCCATTGCCTTGCCCAAGGACACAATATCCTCGTCAACTGCTTCCTCCTGGTTGGGTTCGAACCCCTCGAAATCCCGTTCTGCAACGGTGTCGGGCCACAGTTTCTTCCAGGCAGAATTGAGGGTTCTCCTGGTGACTCCTTGCCAGGCTTTATCAATTAAAGTCAGGCAGTTGTAGATGGAGTAGTGTGATTAGGGCTGGGCAAAAATCGCAAATTTTGGACTCGACAAAATAGACTCTTGGAGAGGGTGGACTCGCAAGAATCGATTCTGAAGTCGACTCCCCTCCCAACGTCATTCTGTAGTATGTAGTGGCGAGAGGTTCGACGCCGTCGATGGAGTTGACTCCCTGGGTGCAGCTGCACCTAAGACAAACAAACAAGGGACTCGGAGGGTGGGGGGGGGAGGTCTTGGAGGAAAGAAATATTCTCCGAGTCACTCGGGCGCTTCCTAAGCCGCTCAAGAGAGACATAGGGCCCGCATTCCAGGATAATTACATGCAGGTGTTCACTGTCCAACCAAACAAGACTATAAAGTCAATCCAAAATCGAGTGGTAGGGAGGAGTTTAAACAGATTAACATATTGTCGGCTATTTTCATACGGGAGAACATTGCTTTAGGCTGTGTGTGCTTTATCTGGGCCATCTTATCCTCTTAATCTATGACCTTGCCCTATGGCTTTTAGTTTTGGCAGTTTGTCTCGAATCATATATCCTATTCCTTGGTTTTTTTTTTTTCATTATAAATGCTATACTTATTTCCTTCTTTAGTGTTAGTCTTATTAACATATGATCAATTATTCTACTATATGTTTCAAAGATTGATTGTAAGTTTAATTTCAATTACAATTGTTTACACTCATTTTCATTCACCTCAGAAATTTTCTTTATTAATCTATTTCATTTGACACTCCCTTATTATGTTTTTGTTTACTCTCTCTTTTATATATCCTCCTTCATTTTATTCTCCTTTCTCTTTTATACATCTTCCTCTCTTTTTAAGCTTTCACTTTTACTTTATACATGTTTATTTTCAAGGTCCGCCGTTTCTTTTTCCTTGCTGTAAATATTTGAATATCACATTACAGTAATGACAAACATTTCCAATATGATATGACAATACATAATAAATATTTTTCAGTATCACATTTGGTACATAAATCGACCAGTTAACCAATATCACATGTAGTAATGGTGAAAGCTCAGTAACACATTACAGTAATATATATTTTCAATATCACGTTACCTACACCAACCAATAAAGCAATATATAGCACATGTATGAGTAATGATGAGGGATCAGTATCACATATTATAGTTACAGTAATGATGAGGGATCAGTATCACGTATTATAGTTACAGTAATGATGAGGGATCAGTATCACATATTATAGTTACAGTAATGATGAGGGATCAGTATCACATATTATAGTGACAGTAATGATAAACATTTCCAATATCACATGGTTCCTACATCAATCAATAAAGCAGTATCACAAATATTAGAGATGGATCAAACTAGCAGTATGACATATTAGTAACGGTAATAATTTAAATAAAGCTTCAGATAGGGATTATTTACATGTTTTTATTCAAAAACAATATCATGTTGATATTTTTATCACTCAATGCACTACGTCTGTGTGAAAATAGTTCCCCTGCTTTCGAAAAAAGTCTTTCAGAATGTACAGAAGTAGCTGGAATGCATAGAAACTTTTTAGCTAAGGCATGCAGCTTTGGAAAAAGTACACTATGCATTTTCCACCATTTCAATGGGTCCTCATCCCGGGGAATTATTGGTTCCTCGAGGTACCTCCTCAATTCAATGTGAGGCCCTATGCTTGTCAATCGTTGTGACTTCATAGTTGTTTCCACTTTAGCATCAAAGCATTGCCAGAGTGATCCCCGTTTAGCCTGCACTTCATTTATGTGGCTCTCTGTCTCTGACGACTGGGATACATGAGGTACTGGCACAGACTCGTTTATCTCCTCTTGAGAATATTCACTGCGCATTAAATTCATAATTCTCTCTTCAGTCACCTTCACATTTCCCATGTCAACAAAAGACACTTTTTTAAACCTCACGTCTAGCAACGTTGCTGCTCCCAGCTGGAACACCTTTTCCACTGTTGCAAATCTTTTTTGCAACTGTTTTTGCAGTTCAGTGCCAAAACCTGTGCTCATGTGAGCATTTGAGTTTATGCACTGCTGAAGTGCCCTCGTAATTGGAATAACCTTTGACAAGGATGTGAAATTTTCTGTGGACATTTCTCTCGTTGCCTCTTCAAACGGTCCCAGTAGCAACACTGCACCTTTTACAACTTCCAGTTCCTCACTACTAAGGCACATGTTGCTTTTCCCTAACAAACACAAAGTGGTGGTAATGGCTTCATGCTGTTCGAGAAATCTTTCCATCATATAAAACGTCGAGTTCCACCTGGTGTCAACATCCATTATTAACTTTTTCCTTTCCACTCCATTTTGGTTTTGAATTTTACTTAGTTTGTCGGTTGCCTTCACGCTGTGGTGAAAAAAGGACACTATGCGCTTAATTTTTTCTTGTGACAGCTTTATTTCATTTGTGTTTTTTATTGAATCTTGCACAACGAGATTCAGTGTATGCGCAAAACATGGCTGTTGTTTTATTTGCATGTATTTTGTTACTGCTGCCACAATATTTGCTGCATTATCAGTAATAATGCAGCATACTTTATCAAGAATTTCCCATCGAGTGCAAATGCGTTTTAGTTCATCAGCAATATTTTCTGCTGTGTGATCCACTTTCAAACGAGCCATTTCTAATACAGCTGATTTTAAATTCCATTCTGAGTTAATGTAATGAGCAGTCACGGTGATAAAGCCCCTAGTTTGCCTTGAAGTCCATAGCTCTGTTGTGAGCGATACATGTGGTGTTTCTCTTAGCTCACCCTGAACTTGTTTCACAGCTTCATCATACACTGCAGGCAAATATTTTCTAGTCAGATCCCTCCGGCTAGGCATAACATACCGAGGATCTAGACCATGAACAAAATTTTTGAATCCTTTGTCTTCGACAATGGATATTGGCTGCAAGTCAGTTGCAATCAATTTAATGAGCAGTTTATCAAGTTGTTGCTTTTTCAAACCTCCTTCCTTATAGCCATCTTTTTTAGCAAATACATCAGGCAGAGTTTGCTGGGCAAAGTGGCTTGATGTGGCTTGCGATTGAGACAATGTTGCAGGTGAAACAGGTGAATTATTTTCTTTCTGTTCTGCATATTGTAAAGTGCTTCGACTGAATATGCTTCATCATAGAACTTGTAGTTCTATTGTAAGCTAACGTTTGCTTACATATCAAACACTTAACGGTGGTGGGGGAATCCTGTTCCATGAAGTCCCACACAGGACTCTTTCTTGCACGTTTTGCGGCTGGCTGCATGATTAGAGTCAAAGTCCACGGACGAAATCTGAGAAGAAAAAAAATCTGTCTGTATTTTCACTTAGTAATTCTGCTTAGAAGCATAAAGAAATGTTTCTAATAAGTTGAAAGTGAATTCGAAATTAAAAGGAATTCGTGGCTTATTTGAAAAAAAAAATGTATGTCACGTGTATTTGTGACTATTTCTCATAATTACTACTATTTACTGTCATAAATACCTATTTATAACACGTATGTATGTACACGTTTTATAACTGTCCTCTAAATGCAACGTTAGAAATGCTTTATATACAATGCACTGAACTGTACACTTACATTAAAATGAGGCGATTCAGGCGATTCCGACACCGACGACAAGATCTTCCTATAACCACTGACTGTCATTGACTGATGATCGATCCCTGACCCTGAGCGGTCAGCGAGCTGACCCCAGGTCGGTGATCTTGATGAATGAGTCATGATCACGTGCGCCGAACGGCTGGCGGATAGGGAGCAGAGTGGAGTCGATTTTCTGTGGATGTGAGTCGATTCCGGGATCGCTAAGGTAGACTCGCCAAGATCGATTCCGGAGTCGATTTCTGCCCACCACTAGTAGTGATCTTTCCAAAACTCTCTGAGGGTAAGGTTGGTGCCTTCTGTTACTTCAAAGCAGCGCTGGAACATAGCTTTGGTATAAAGTTTTTTAAAATTTGAGATCACTTGCTGATCCATGGGCTGGAGTATTGGAGTGGTGTTGGGGGGTAGGAACTTCACCTTAATGAACTTGTATTCCTCCACTATGTCCTCTTCAATGGCTGGAGGATGGGTAGGAGCATTGTCCATTAACAGCAAGGCTTTGAGTGGGAGGTCCTTCTCCAGGAGGTATCTCTTGACTTTGGGACCAAAAACCTCGTTCATCCACTCAACGAAGAAGATCCCTGTCACCCAAGCTTTCGTATTAAAACGCCACATGACGTGCAACTTTTTCTTCTGCACATTGTTCTTCTTGAAGGCTCGTGGATTCTCCGAGTGATACACCAGGAGAGGTTTAATTTTGCAATCCCCACTGGCGTTGGAACAGAACAGCAGGGTTAGACGGTCTTTCATGGGCTTATGGCCAGGAAGGTCCTTTTCTTCTGCCATGATATAGGTCCTCCTGGGCATTTTCTTCCAAAAGAGGCCTGTCTCATCGCAATTAAACACCTGTTGGGAAACGTAGTCCTCGGAGTCCACGAGCCTTTTGAACTCTTTCACAAAAGACTCTGCTGCCTTCGTATCGGCGCTGGCCCCCTCGCCATGCCGAACAACACTATGGATACCCGTTCTCTTCTTGAATTTTTCAAACCAACCACGGCTTGCCTTAAAACTTTGTTTTTCTGCTGATGTGCCTGGCTCACTTCTCACCAAGTCCTCGTAAATGGTTCTTGCCTTCTCGCAAATCATGTTCTCATTTACTGAATCTCCTGCGAGCTGCTTCTCATTTAACCACACCATTAATAAATTTTCTACGTCAAGAATAGGTGGCCGTTGTTTTGACAACGACGATACACCTTTAGCTACTTTAGCGGCCTTTATTTCTTCTTTTTTCTTTAATATTGTGCATATCGTCGACTGCGAGCGATTGAAAAAACTAGCAATGTCTTTCACACACATGCCTTGGTCATGCTTCTCGATGATCTCCTTCTTCATCTCGATCGTTATCATCAGCTTCTTCTTACTGCTTTCCTTCTTCGACATCTTAGGAGCCATTGTCTATCACAATAATACAGTACAGTACTGTAATCACAAATGAGTGAAAATAAAACAAATCACAAACCACGTGTAAAAATCACAAAGAAATCGTCCACGAATTCACTAAGTATGTATGCTATCGAGACGGCGGATACTGAGATAATGAACGAGTGAAGGGGGTAATAAAGGGGTTTAGGGGGTGGTAGGTATGCTTGGGAGGAGTCTCGTGACTCCATTGTGAGATGCTGTCGTTAAGTTATTTCCATGAAAAATGCGACCGGGAAGCGCGGCGTTAACACTTTTCCACAAAAAACGGCACGTGGGAGGGAAATTCAAATTCGTTAACCGAGACGAATTTTTCAGAGAAAGTCCCTTCGTAAACCGAAAAATTTGTAAGCGGAGTCGTTCGTAAACCGAGGTTCTACTGTACTTTAAATATGCGGCCCCGAGACTATACAATAAGCTTCCACAAAACATTCGAATGAGTGAAGACATTAAGGCATTCAAGAGGAAACTGAAGACTTTCTTATTTTACGAGTCTTTTGACAGTGGCGATTTAACAGTAAACAAACAAAACACGATATGAAACGTTAAATACTCTGAACGAACAAGGTAAAGTGGCATTGGAGGTCCTGTAGAGAGTGGGGTTCCCCTGCTGTATGGGACCGTAAAACATCAAAGTAAAAGTAAGTAAGTAACGTGAAATAAAGTTCTAACCAAAAACGTAAGAGGTCAGAATTTCCAAAATTCAAAGCCAAAGCTCCTTAAACAATTGTCAAGTCTCAACGAGATTTAACTTACCTCTTTTCTTTCTGACCATCCAATTTACGTTTGACAGAGTTATCTTTTACAACATCCTTTTCCTGAAGATGATCTAATGGTTCATCTTTTATATCCAATTTCACTTCCTCTTCCTCACCTATGGGAAGGAGAAAAAATATAACTCCAAACAATAAATAAATAAACATATTGTACGCAGAAATATATTCAGAAATAATTACTACTTTGTTGACTAAAGCAGCATTCAGTTGTTCTAAACCAAAAGAAATAGAATATAACAATCCACATTAGCTTCAGATTTTGGTGTACCGAACATAATAAGACCTTTGCACTTTTAGTTTACACTTGAAAGTATTAATGGTCTAACTTAGTATATTATTCATTTCTCCAGCATATTAGATTGAAATAACATGATCTGCAATAATCGATCTGTATTTGATCACACAATAAACATTTTCTGTTTATAGACACTTGGCTTAATCCCCTCAGCTGTCTAACTACATCAAAGTTGTTTCACTCACATATTCTATCTTTTTTTAGGAAAAGTCATTCAATATCAGATTAGAGATGATTCAATGATCAAACAATTTAATGTCAGAATTTCTATCAATGATTAAGAACAGAAACTAGTTTCTCATCTCAATATTTCCCTTTGTCTATCAATAGCGAGAGAGGGATTACCAAGGAGAGAAAATGAAGGATGGAGTCCTTCATCCTACTGACAGTGAATGCGCTCTTCTTCTGAGAAACAGAGCAAAGGTACCAGTGATGGGAAACGTCCCGGTACATACTCTATCGCCTCACAATGATGAAACCGTATTATTATCATTATTATTTGCTAAACTACAAACTACAACTTGGAAAGGATGATTAGTCCTTTGGAAGGCTTGGTGATCTTTGTAGCATCCTTCTTCTTGAGGATGGTACATATTGTTGATGTACTCCTCTCATATTGGCGAGCCAGCTCAGTCACTCGTACACCACTCTCACGTTTTTCAATTTTTTCATGCTTTATCTCGATTGTCATCATACGCTTTTTCTTTTCACTACCCTTGTTTGCACTCGCTTGCTTTGGACCCATTGCTTATTCCCTTAATTCTGTACTGATTAATGCAAAAAACCAAAAATGCAAAAACTACGGCCAATGCTCGGAAATAACCTTACGCGACGGAGATCCAACGGGAGAGAGCGAACAATGCTGTCCTCATGAGCAGCCTGTAGGACACTTGGCCAACTAGCGGCCGTATAGGGAACCGTCTCGTATCCTCGTATCTGAAATCTGTCTCTTACCTCGGGGCAAAAATGTCCTTGAAACTTCCCTCGTATCTCAAATTTCTCGTATGTTGGGACACATGTATGTTGCGGTATTACGGTACAAGGATACAAGACGGTCCCCTATGCGGCTGCTAGGTGGTCGAGTGTGCGATAGACTGCTCACGAAGACAGCATCGCTTGATCTTTCCCGTCGGATCTCCGTCGCATAAAGTTATTTCTGAGCATCAGCCGTAGTGTTTGCTTTTTTTTTCGTGTTTTTTTTGGCGTTAATCAGTACAGAATTAAGTGAATGAGTAATAGGTCAGAAGCAAGTGGGTGCAAACAAAGGTAGTGAAAAGAAAAAGAGTATGATGACAATCGAGATAAAGCATGAAAAAATCGAAAAACATGAGTGGTGTACGAGCGACTGAGCCGGCTCGCCAATATGAGAGGAGTACATCAACAATATGTACCCTCTTCAAGCAAAAGGATGCTATAAAGAGCACCGAGCCCTCCAAAGGACTA
Organism: Palaemon carinicauda; assembly: GCF_036898095.1. Lineage (NCBI taxonomy): Eukaryota > Metazoa > Arthropoda > Malacostraca > Decapoda > Palaemonidae > Palaemon > Palaemon carinicauda. The sequence continues at coordinate 10,465,576 of NC_090755.1, forward strand.
ACCATCCTTTCCAAGCTGTGCAGTGAAATCCATGACACGATGGAGAGGCTTCTTTTAATATGGATAAAGAAGAAACAGTTGGCAGGAGATAGCGTAACCGAGACAATCATCTGTGAAAAGGCCAGCAGAATCTACGATGACTTGAAAGGAAAGCAACCAGCTGAGAGTGGAAACTTCGACGCCAGCAGAAACCTTCAAAGCCAGTCGTGGCTGGTTGGATAATTTCAAAAAACAGACTGAGATACACTCGGTTGTGTGTCATGGTGAAGCAGCAAGTTCAGACTCGAAAGCCGCGGCGGACTACGTCAAAACCTTTGCCTCAGTTATCACAGAACAAGGATACATCCCCAAACAAGTGTTCAACTGCAATGAAACTGGGCTTTTCTGGAAGAAAATGCACAGAGGACAATCATCAAGGCAGGAGAAGAAGAGACTACCGGGCCATAAACCCATGAAGGAACGCTTAACCCTAGCCTTTTATACCAATGCCAGCAGTGACTGTAAGGTCAAGCCACTGCTGGTGTACCACTCAGAAAAACCCACATGCTTTCAAGAGCCATAGGATCTTGAAAGAAAAACTGCAAGTGATGTGGCACGCTAATGCTAAGGCTTGCGCGGCATTTCTTCACAGAAATGGGTTAATCTGTGCTTTGGTCCAGCAGTCAAAAAATATTTGTTCAAGAAAAGCCTGCCAATGAAATGTCTCCTGGTCCTCGACAATGCCACTGGTCACCCTCCTGGTCTCGAAGAGGACATTCTTGATGAGTACAGGTTCATCAAGGTCCTTTATCTCCTGCCCAACACCACGCCTCTCCTCCAGCCCATAGACCAACACGCAATTTCCAACTTTGAAAAACTGTACACAAAGCATTTGTTCAAGAAATGCTTCGATGTCACAGACAACACCAATCTCACCCTTCGTGAACTTTGGAAGGAACATTCAATATCATCCATTGCTTAAAAATTATTGACGATGCATGGCAGGGTGTCACAAGAAGAACTCTTAATTCAGCATGGAAGAAATTGTGGCCAGCTTCCGTCGCTGAGAGGGACTTTGAAGGGTTCGATATGACAGACCCTGATGACCCCGAACCTATTGTGGTGGATGAAATCGTGTCTCTTGTCACCTGAACAAGTTGGCGTGTGGTTGTGCGTTAGCCTTTGGTGACGACACTTGTGTACGTCATTTTTTGTAACATTTTGAAGGGGAGACAAAAGTAAACATCCCTAGATAGGTTCCTTTTAAAAAGGCTGGTAAAAAGTGAAGGTGAAAGGGAGTAAAAAAGCGAAGCAAAAATAGCAAAGCTGGAAGAAAAGTGAAAAATTAAAAATGAAAGAAAATTAGAATTAAGTTTAGTGTAACGTAAGATTAACATTCACTTTTAAGCGTGTACAGTGAGCTAATTTCATTTAAGTTAAATCTACAGTTTGTTACTTAAGTGTCACAAAAATGTAGTATATCGAACATGTTGCCATCAAGTCGCTGTTTTTAGGTGTTTTTCAGAGGGTGGGAACGGATTATTTTTTTTTTGCTATTTTATGAGGGAAAAATTTATCCGAGATATGAGCAAATTGACATTCGTGCTCTTGTCCTAGAACGCACTAAGCTCGTATCTCAAGGTATGACTGTACTTAAAAAGACAATAGATTTGATAAATTTTGTAGTGCTTGACTCGCAAACTTTGAACAGCTTGAAGATACAGAAAATTTATTTGAGAAAAATAGCGACCTCATAAATGGGGAATCACATAATTCGAACAAGCATAATTCAGGACCGTACTGTAATCTGAACTTCGTTTAATCATTTTCGTACCTTTCTACCATCAATTCAAGATGTATTTTAATAACAGTAATTACAGATTGTTTTTATTTTGGTTTCTAACTAAAATGCGTATCGAACAACAACAAACGAATCAGATATTGACGCTGATGATCCACAGCCATCTACGTACACGATGTAACCAAAGATATTGAATGTAAATATTGGTAAATGTAACAACTGACTTTATTTTATACAGTGATACCTCGGTACTCGACCATAATCCGTTCGAGATCCGTGTTCGACCTCCGATTTGTTCGAGTACCGAATTTTTTTTCCCCATAAGAAATAATGGTATATATTCTATTCCGTTCCCAAGCACTCGAACAGGCCCAAAATATTAATAAAACGTGTACCTAAACAACAATAATTATCTAAATGTGTATGAAATTGGTCAGAAAATCCTATAAAACAATTTTAAACCATTTACTGTACTAAAATAAAACAATTTTAAACCATTTTCTGTACTGTAGTGAACATACCTTTGAGCAGCGGTTCGATGGCATACAGGGATGGATGTGGAGAGGATGGAAGGGGGAGGTTACTGCTTGGAAGGAGAGTCCCCTTCCATGATGTGGCGGGGTAGTTCTCCTTCAGGAGTTGTTTCTCTCTCCAATGAAAGGGTGGGCAGATCTATTTCAGGGGTTTCTTCTCTTCTTTGTCTCTTCTTTGGAGGAGAAACAGGCTTTGATGTAGCAGCTTTCTTTTCTTTTGTGAAAAACTGGTCTATTGTTAATTGTTTCTTCCTCCTCTGCAGTATTCTTCGAAAATGATACATGACACTATCATTAAACATATGCACTGCCCGGTTTGCTACTGCAATTTCTGGGTGGTATTTTTCAGCAAAAGCCTGCACATCTGCCCACTTGGAACAAATTTCATTGATGAGAGAACTTGGAACATCCTCCCTTACCTCATCCTCTTCTGAAGATTCCTGCTCCACAATCAGATCCTGCTGCTGTTGTTGTTGCAGGTGCAACAATTCCTCCACAGTCAACTCGGTAGAATGGCTTTCTACAAGCTCATCAATATCATCCTTGTCGACCTCAAGCCCCAAACTCCTGCCCATGACAACAATTTCCTCAACGACATCAGTGTCATCAGAAATTACAGGGGTAGCAGTGCTTGGACCCGCCTCTGGTTGGAAACCTTCAAACTCCCTCTCTGTGACACATGATGGCCACAGCTTACGCCAGGCAGAGTTCAATGTCCTATAGGTCACACCTCGCCAAGCTTGGTCAATCATGTTAACAGAGTTGAGGATGCTGAAGTGTTCCTTCCAGAATTCCTTTAGGGTCAACTTCGTGTCACTGGTCACTTCAAAACACTTTCTGAAAAGGGCCTTGGTATAGAGTTTTTTGAAGTTTGAAATGACCTGTTGGTCCATGGGCTGGAGTATGGGAGTAGTATTGGGGGGCAAGAATTTGATTTTGATAAAGCTGTATTCTTCTTTCAAGTCATCCTCGAGACCTGGAGGATGTGCAGGAGCATTGTCCATAACCAGAAGACATTTCATTGGCAAGCTCTTTTCAATGAGGTAAGCCTTAACCTGGGGGGCAAACACTTCGTTTATCCACTCAGTAAAGAATTGTCTTGTGACCCAAGATTTAGTGTTCGAGCGCCACATAACTGGTAGTGCACTTTTACAAATATTATTTCGTTTGAACACCCGGGGGTTGTCCGAGTGGTACACTAACAAGGGTTTGATCTTGCAATCGCCACTTGCATTTGCACACAGCAACAATGTTAGCCTATCTTTCATTGGCTTGTGACCTGGCATCTTCGTCTCGTCCTTGGTAATGTACGTATTGGCTGGCATTTTCTTCCAAAATAACCCAGTCTCATCACAATTAAAGACTTGTTGTGCGATCAAATTTTGTTCATTTATGTACCGATCGAATTCCCCCACGTATTTATCGGCTGCAATTTGATCCGAACTAGCTGCCTCCCCATGCCTAGTAACACGATGAATACCTGTTCTATTACGAAACTTTTCAAACCAACCCCTGCTCGCTTTAAATGTAAATGAATCACTTTCACTGGTACTCGGACTTTTCTTCACTAATTCTTCATAGATATGCAACGCTTTTTCACAAATGAACGCTTCACTAACACTTTCCCCGGCCAACTGTTTTTCTTTAATAAATATTAAAAGCAACTTTTCCATCTCCTCAATCACTTGTGGCCTTTGCTTAGTTACCGCCGTAACTCCCGTTGCAACATTCGCCTTCTTAATCATTTCTTTATGCTTTAAAAACGTAGAAATGGTCGACTTCGCCATTCCGTATTCTACCGCTAAATCGGACACTCGTACACCATTCTCATATTTCGCTATAATTTCCTTCTTCAACTCGATCGTTGTTCGCACTGTTTTCCTCTTCTCCTTCCCCTTAACACTCATTACTTTCTTGGGACTCATTATGAAAGCTAAAAAAGCAATTAAAAGCACTGAAAATCACTAAATCACAACGAATGCTGATCGCGCGTTGTCTGAGTGACGCTCTCGAGAGAACTGATGCTTCCCGAACAAGCGAGAGTGGCCGAGATGGCGCGATCATCACAAAGCCCATGCGGTCGTCACATGTTCGGCTGGTCGAGTACCGAATTTTTGGTCGAGCACCGCAGCAAAAATTTCTCGAAAATTTTGGTCGAACTCCGAATTGTTCGAGTATAGAGTCGTTCGACTACCGAGGTATCACTGAGTGATACCTCGGTACTCGACCATAATCCGTTCGAGATCCGTGTTCGACCTCCGATTTGTTCGAGTACCGAATTTTTTTTCCCCATAAGAAATAATGGTATATATTCTATTCCGTTCCCAAGCACTCGAACAGGCCCAAAATATTAATAAAACGTGTACCTAAACAACAATAATTATCTAAATGTGTATGAAATTGGTCAGAAAATCCTATAAAACAATTTTAAACCATTTACTGTACTAAAATAAAACAATTTTAAACCATTTTCTGTACTGTAGTGAACATACCTTTGAGCAGCGGTTCGATGGCATACAGGGATGGATGTGGAGAGGATGGAAGGGGGAGGTTACTGCTTGGAAGGAGAGTCCCCTTCCATGATGTGGCGGGGTAGTTCTCCTTCAGGAGTTGTTTCTCTCTCCAATGAAAGGGTGGGCAGATCTATTTCAGGGGTTTCTTCTCTTCTTTGTCTCTTCTTTGGAGGAGAAACAGGCTTTGATGTAGCAGCTTTCTTTTCTTTTGTGAAAAACTGGTCTATTGTTAATTGTTTCTTCCTCCTCTGCAGTATTCTTCGAAAATGATACATGACACTATCATTAAACATATGCACTGCCCGGTTTGCTACTGCAATTTCTGGGTGGTATTTTTCAGCAAAAGCCTGCACATCTGCCCACTTGGAACAAATTTCATTGATGAGAGAACTTGGAACATCCTCCCTTACCTCATCCTCTTCTGAAGATTCCTGCTCCACAATCAGATCCTGCTGCTGTTGTTGTTGCAGGTGCAACAATTCCTCCACAGTCAACTCGGTAGAATGGCTTTCTACAAGCTCATCAATATCATCCTTGTCGACCTCAAGCCCCAAACTCCTGCCCATGACAACAATTTCCTCAACGACATCAGTGTCATCAGAAATTACAGGGGTAGCAGTGCTTGGACCCGCCTCTGGTTGGAAACCTTCAAACTCCCTCTCTGTGACACATGATGGCCACAGCTTACGCCAGGCAGAGTTCAATGTCCTATAGGTCACACCTCGCCAAGCTTGGTCAATCATGTTAACAGAGTTGAGGATGCTGAAGTGTTCCTTCCAGAATTCCTTTAGGGTCAACTTCGTGTCACTGGTCACTTCAAAACACTTTCTGAAAAGGGCCTTGGTATAGAGTTTTTTGAAGTTTGAAATGACCTGTTGGTCCATGGGCTGGAGTATGGGAGTAGTATTGGGGGGCAAGAATTTGATTTTGATAAAGCTGTATTCTTCTTTCAAGTCATCCTCGAGACCTGGAGGATGTGCAGGAGCATTGTCCATAACCAGAAGACATTTCATTGGCAAGCTCTTTTCAATGAGGTAAGCCTTAACCTGGGGGGCAAACACTTCGTTTATCCACTCAGTAAAGAATTGTCTTGTGACCCAAGATTTAGTGTTCGAGCGCCACATAACTGGTAGTGCACTTTTACAAATATTATTTCGTTTGAACACCCGGGGGTTGTCCGAGTGGTACACTAACAAGGGTTTGATCTTGCAATCGCCACTTGCATTTGCACACAGCAACAATGTTAGCCTATCTTTCATTGGCTTGTGACCTGGCATCTTCGTCTCGTCCTTGGTAATGTACGTATTGGCTGGCATTTTCTTCCAAAATAACCCAGTCTCATCACAATTAAAGACTTGTTGTGCGATCAAATTTTGTTCATTTATGTACCGATCGAATTCCCCCACGTATTTATCGGCTGCAATTTGATCCGAACTAGCTGCCTCCCCATGCCTAGTAACACGATGAATACCTGTTCTATTACGAAACTTTTCAAACCAACCCCTGCTCGCTTTAAATGTAAATGAATCACTTTCACTGGTACTCGGACTTTTCTTCACCAATTCTTCATAAATATGAAGAGCTTTCTCGCAAATGAAAGCTTCACTTATACTTTCCCCGGCCAACTGCTTTTCTTTAATAAATATAAGGAGCAACTTTTCCATTTCCTCAATTACTTGTGGCCTTTGCTTACTAAATGCTGTCACTCCCTGTGCAACATTAGCTTTCTTTATCACTTCCTTATTTTTCAAAAAGGTCGAAATGGTCGACTTCGCCATGCCATACTGTAAGGCTAGATCAGACACTCGTACACCATTCTCATATTTCGCAATAATTTCCTTCTTCAACTCGATCGTTGTTCTCACTGTTTTCCTCTTATCCTTCCCCTTATCACTATCTTTTACAACTTTCTCTTCCTGAAGAACATCTAATGGTTCATCTTTTATTTCCAATTTCACTTCATGATCTAATGGTTCATCTTTTATTTCCAATTTCACTTCATGATCACCTATGGGAAAGAGAAAAACATATAACTAAAAAAAATAAACAAACATATTGTACACAGAAATATACATACAGAAATAATTACTAGTTAGTTGACTAAAGTAGCATTCAATTGTTCTAAACCAAATATAATAAATAAAACTAATCCACATTAGTCTCAGTTTTTGGTGTACTGAACATACCTTTGCATTTTCAGATTACACTTGAAAGTATTAATGATCTAACTTAGTATATTATTCTTTTTGGGCTCAAGCCATGTCGTCCTGATGGAAGTTCCTATAGGGTAGCTTCCTAGGGTATATTACAACTACGGCGATATTCCCAGAGAATTTACCTTAAGGTACCCAGAATTCTAACTCCTGGAGCGAATATCCCTGATGAAAGTACCAGGGATATCGCGAAATATCAGAGGACGTATTCTTGACACGCCACATGGCAATCTGCACCCCGAACAGAGATAACACTTCGAAGGGGTCAATTGGCAAGAAAACGAAAACGAGAAAGAAAAAGGAGAGCCGTTCGCAAGGCTCTCTCTTCTCCCGTTTCGTAAGCGTGCATTGCGCCGATTCTGGCGCCATCTGTATTCCTTTTTGCGTAGCTTAACAACTCGGTGTTTTTTCCTGTGTTTCTCGCAAAATCTTGGATTTAATCGCTTTATTATGCTTTCTCCAACTTCGTCTGCCTCTGATAAGTTGAGTATTATTTCTTTTATGTATAAATGTAGGCTCTTGGTAATTTTTAAAGTGATTAATAGTAATAATCTTTGTTACAAGAGCCGTTGCCTACCGGAGGCGTCCTGGACGCTGTCGCTTGCTAGGTATGAGTTTTAGTTAGCCAGAGCGACGTTCCCGGCTGTTTTGCTTTAATAATTTTAGCTATTTAGCGTTACATAGGATTTCCTTATTCGTGCTTTTAGTATTGTTTGTTTTGGCGAAGTATTCGCCAATTCTGGCCTACGCTAGACCATGTAGCCTAGTCGTTTGGCCCTTGTACTTTCCTGCATGATTTTTGGATTTCCGAGCGTTTTAAAATTTTATTGAAGCTTTAGGCAGTTTTATACATTTAAGATTATATTGATTATTTCCAAGATAGTATACGAGTGAGTTTCGGTGATTTAGGTAATCGATTCTCTTGGTGCCTAGGCTAAGTTGCCTATGGAGCCTTAGTATACTTTCTCATACTCCCCGGTTGCTTTCTTTTCTTCGGAGAAGGTATGCAATCCCTTTCCCTCTGTTTAAGCCTTGGGCTTAGCCCTAGTGGTTTATCTGAATTAACTTTCGATACAACTATATTGGGGTGTTACTGTACCTCCCTGTTCCAGTAAGTCTGGCTTCAGAGAGGGGCAGAACATCAGAGTTTTTAGTCTGAGTCTGTGTTTGTCTGGCTTGGGGTTGAGCTCCCTCGCTAGTCTGACGCAGACATAGGAGGCTTAACCTCCTTAGGTCACTCCCGAAGGTTTCTGTACGAGATGATTCCTTCTTTTGTGATCTAGCAGACTAGTCCTTGTTGCTGTTCTCGGTGGGAGGATAAGATCCTTTCCCCGGGAGTAGCAACACCTTCCTTGCTTTGGTTCAGTGGGGGTTGGCAAGTATTGCTGGCCTCCCTCCTTGGATCGCCCTTAGGCTAAGATGAGTTTTCTTGGCTGCGGGTGATTCTTTACTAAAGCAAGGTTGGTAGGACCCTCTTTGTCCCTTCCCCCTCTATCTCTGTAATGGCCTAGCCGTTACAGTACTGTACGTCATTCTACATCTGGACCTAGTATAGGTTAGGATGTGGAATTGACTCAGTCCCTTGCCAGCCGGCAGTGTGTGCCGGCCGGCAAAGGTCTTCTGCTTTGAGTGCTGCCCGGACCTCCCTTGGTCCCTCATCCCTGTCTGTCTGTAGAGCCAGACGACATTGGTCAGGAAGCCTGATTTAGATTCTCCCCTTCCTTGTATGCACTCTTTCGGATTGCCGGGCTTTGAGGTAGTACACTCTCTTATCCCGGCATCCATTCTGTTTTCTTCTAGTGTTGTACCCTAGCCGGCTGCCGGCCTATGTGGCCGGCAGTCGGACAGTCGGAGTTCTCTGGTTTGCCGGCTGGCAGTTACTGCCGGCCGGCACATGCATTTGAACCAGCGTTCTGCCACCTTATAGCTGTTAAGTAGTATACTTTAAAGCTAGTTATGGTGTGTGCCGGCCGCCGCATTACCTTCTATACTGTACCAGTATTCTTCTACATGTACAGGTATTGCTTGACTTACGACGGAGATAGGGACCGAGAGACGCATCGTAAGTCGAGTTCGTCATATGTCGAACTAAAAAAGTGAAGTTTCCGTAGATTTATTATAATTCGGCAATCATCTCGATCATATTTTATCAATATTTTCTTAATGTCTATCATTATTCCATAGGATATCATATGCTCTATTAATTCATTTTTGTATTCTATTTTTCAATTTTGGAAGTACAGTAATACCTCGGTAGTCGAACGACTCTATACTCGAACAATTCGGAGTTCGACCAAAATTTTCGAGAAATTTTTGCTGCGGTGCTCGACCAAAAATTCGGTACTCGACCAGCCGAACACGTGACGACCGCATGGGCTTTGTGATGATAGCGCCATCTCGGCCACTCTCGCTTGTTCGGGAAGCATCAGTTCTCTCGAGAGCGTCACTCAGACAACGCGCGATCAGCATTCGTTGTGATTTAGTGATTTTCAGTGCTTTTAATTGCTTTTTTAGCTTTCATAATGAGTCCCAAGAAAGTAATGAGTGTTAAGGGGAAGGAGAAGAGGAAAACAGTGCGAACAACGATCGAGTTGAAGAAGGAAATTATAGCGAAATATGAGAATGGTGTACGAGTGTCCGATTTAGCGGTAGAATACGGAATGGCGAAGTCGACCATTTCTACGTTTTTAAAGCATAAAGAAATGATTAAGAAGGCGAATGTTGCAACGGGAGTTACGGCGGTAACTAAGCAAAGGCCACAAGTGATTGAGGAGATGGAAAAGTTGCTTTTAATATTTATTAAAGAAAAACAGTTGGCCGGGGAAAGTGTTAGTGAAGCGTTCATTTGTGAAAAAGCGTTGCATATCTATGAAGAATTAGTGAAGAAAAGTCCGAGTACCAGTGAAAGTGATTCATTTACATTTAAAGCGAGCAGGGGTTGGTTTGAAAAGTTTCGTAATAGAACAGGTATTCGTAATAGAACAGGTATTCATCATTTTCGAAGAATACTGCAGAGGAGGAAGAAACAATTAACAATAGACCAGTTTTTCACAAAAGAAAAGAAAGCTGCTACATCAAAGCCTGTTTCTCCTCCAAAGAAGAGACAAAGAAGAGAAGAAACCCCTGAAATAGATCTGCCCACCCTTTCATTGGAGAGAGAAACAACTCCTGAAGGAGAACTACCCCGCCACATCATGGAAGGGGACTCTCCTTCCAAGCAGTAACCTCCCCCTTCCATCCTCTCCACATCCATCCCTGTATGCCATCGAACCGCTGCTCAAAGGTATGTTCACTACAGTACAGAAAATGGTTTAAAATTGTTTTATTTTAGTACAGTAAATGGTTTAAAATTGTTTTATAGGATTTTCTGACCAATTTCATACACATTTAGATAATTATTGTTGTTTAGGTACACGTTTTATTAATATTTTGGGCCTGTTCGAGTGCTTGGGAACGGAATAGAATATATACCATTATTTCTTATGGGGAAAAAAAATTCGGTACTCGAACAAATCGGAGGTCGAACACGGATCTCGAACGGATTATGGTCGAGTACCGAGGTATCACTGTATTTTACCAATCGAGAAGTACTTAAAATTTTGTCTTCCTTTGGTTGTGATCAGCTGATCTGAAAGTGCTGCTACCTACCGTATCAAAATATGGCGTCCATACGTATGGCATATATTTTTTCATTCTTTTAGAATTTCTTAACTTATTAGAAATATCTCCATGAATATTACATCAGCGCCAATATGTTACAGGAAATCAGTATCCATACAGTTCGCCTAATCATTAGGTATAATGCGAAATAGTTGTACAGTACACTAGCTCTTTCTCTGTGCGTGTGTATGTGCTCGCTTTCACAATCGCATACAGGTAGTTCATTTTTAAAGATTCATACAGTATCAAATTTTCAGTTCAATATCAAGCCTTCATATTTCTTTAGACATTATTGTATTTAGATGTTGTTTTATTAAAACACGTTTATATTTTATTTTTCATTTTCTTGATCATATCAATAATCAACAAATACTTTTGATTTACTTTCGGTTGGAATCTGGAATCAGCTGATCTCAAGGTCACGCTGCCGTATTACGATTATGAGCATATATAGAATGAATAACATTGATTTATATAATTTTCTTGACATTCGAAATCTCTTCATAATATTATATCAGCGCCAATATATTATAGTGTATCACATTCTCCATACATTGTTTATAGACTTTATTACTAGTTATAAAAGGAATAAGCACCTCTCTCTCTCTCTCTCGGTATTTTGAATTTTAAATCAGTTAAATCTTCACATCTCTTTGAAAAATATTTAAAAAATCTTTATTTCATTATTCGATATTTCGATTATGGGAATACTGTAGTAACACATCGGAAGAAAATCACTTGATTTGCCTCTCGCCTTCCGCCAGAAATATGACCTCATCAGACTTTTTTACTTAAATTTACGGTAAGTTGTACTAATCTCATAACTAATGATAGAGCACTAAAACACTTGATATCGTTACTCTGTGTTTCGATGATGGGAATGCTGTAATAAGATTATTCGGCAACATAATGAAAGGAAATCATTCGGTTTGTCAGCTCGCTTCCGCCAAATACATGACGTCACAAGATAAGCTCTACAATGACTTGCAAAATATGTAAATCCATTTTCTTTTTTCTTGCAAGAAATTAAAAGAAAATACTAACTTAACAAACAAAAGTATTTTATTTTTATAATGTAAAAGGAAATATATTATTTTCAAGAAAATATTTGCCCTACTAATACATTTTCTTTAGATAAACATCGATCCATTATCAGAGATTAAAAAATTAGCGTACAGTCAAATTTACACTACTTAGTACTCATGACAACCGATACAGACCCTCAAAATACTTTGTATTGTTATTTAATATTTCGATAATGGAAATACTAATATTAATCGTTAGCCTATTGGAAGGAAATCACTGTATTGCCCGGACGCTTTCCGCCAGTGATATGACGTCACCAGACATATAATATGAACTCGACAAATATTAAAACTTTTCTTAATGTATTTTTAACTGAAAATAAATACTGAATATCAACAATAAAAGAAAACGATAATTTACCGAGATAAATCACTTTATATGTATACAAGAAAATAGATTATTTTCAAGGAAATATTCGTCCTATATCCGATAAACTTGTGATGTCATCACCCTGAAAAAATGGTCGTAAAGTTGAATAGTCGTCAGTCGAGCAATACCTGTATTCGTAAAAACTAAGATTACTTTTTATTCTGTATTTCATTAAAAACTAAAATTTATTTGGTTGCAAGTTCAAAAATTCTTATTAACAATATTTTATAAAAATTGTATTCATAAATAAAATACAGAACTTGGAACCAATCACCGACGTAAGGTAAGGTACTGTATACCTGTTATGTTTTCATAAAGGTATCAATAGTTCAACAGTGGATAATCAAATAAGTGGTTTGGGAATTGGCAGGTAAGAAGATTGTCTGTACTGTACCTTTAAAGCAGAGTAAACCTACTTATGAATAAATAAAGAGGAAAGGTTTCCACACTTACTTGGAACACTTAATCTTTCTAGTACAACTCGCACTTCTGGAAAATTCAATTTGGAAGAGACTGGCTTTTCCTCCTCTTCTGTCCAAGACACGTCCTGATGTTCCTTAATTGGTTCTTTCATGACACTAAATTCTTCTGCTTTGATTTCCTCCTCTGAGCAAGATAGTAAAGAGTCCATGGTAGAATCTGCATCACACTTTTGTTCAACACTTTGGTCCTGAGAGAGAAAAAAAGCGTTAATGAATCGGTATTCAAATTCTATTTTAGTATTGTTATTATAGTAGATCCTTTACAGGTGCAAAACTCCAAATTTTAAAAGTAATTTGTATTTCTCCTAACTATACAAACCCAAGTCATTCAATAGGAGTATACTTTCAGCTTGGGAGGAACTTTGGCCGTTTGAAATCATAACGAGGTGTCGGTAGATACTGGCAAGTAGTAGGGAACCCTCCCATCAATGCAGAGTAGCCAATACCAGACTACGACCAAGGCCGTCTCAAGTGAAGGCCAGCTCATTTGGGGGGTAAGAAAGGTCCCACATGAAATGAGTAGTGCTTTCACACTGCTACTATAGGCTGGGAGTAAAGGGGTCGTGCTCTCATTTCTTAACAATTTTCTGCTGTTAATCCAAAAAAGTTTTAATGTTTTGGAATACAGGAAAATGGCTTTTATGTGCTGTTTACCAAATAACAATGAGAATTACCAAAATAGAACAGAAGAGAAAGTCTTTTCCTTTCAAAATGATGAAGAGACGATTGTAAGCTCTCTTTCTCTCTCTGTGAAAATGTGTTATGCACTTTAATATTGCATTTAAACACTTTTCAGGTGTGTCAGAGATTGGTATATGATTTCTTGAAAGATCAAACGCTCAGCCAATCGGGAAGCAACTCACAGCTAAGAGAATTGCTAACATTAACAGTGAAAAAATAAGTATGAATCCGTCAAGTAGTTGAAGTAAAGAAAATGTACGGCATGATCAGGATTTGTGTGATTGTGCTAACTTTTAATTATTCAATTTTTTAAAATTAATCTGTTAGAATCATTCTGCTTTTTCAGGATGCAAGCGTAGTTAGCAATTAGTGGATCCTGGAATTAGATTACTGCTACTGGAGAGTATTAATTCAATCTTATTACTTTTTCCTGTCTAATTTTTCTTGGCCGGATTATTCAACGTCGTCTTATTTTGGTGTGTATGATCTCCTAATTTTCCTATGAGGATTATCAGATGTAGACTGTAACGAGAAACAAAGTCTGTATGTATCGTTGTGGATGGCTAGGTGTCCCGTTAGCCCGAGATATTAATCTACCAACTCAAGCTGACTTATTTGAGACGGACTCACTATGACCCTTAGCACTTGCGCCACTGACATGTTCTTCCTGAAGGCCATACAGCATAGCAAAAACCGGTAAATTATTATATTAAAACAACATCTTTTACGGCTTTCAAAGACTGTAAAAAGGCCCTGAACGGACATATGGACTTCTCTATGCATCGCTTCCTGATACAGTACTCCGTGAAATAGCTGTCGTACAACCTTTTCTGGGTACCAAATCTTGGTAGCAGACTCCTTTTGAGAACCCGCCATTATTATATTATTAATTGCTAAGCTACAACCCTAGTTGGAAAAGCACATTGCTATAAGCCCAGGGGCTCCAATAGGGAAAATAGTCCAGTGAGGAAAGGAAACAAGGAAAAATTAAATTTTCAAGAAGAGTAACATTAAAATAAATATCTCCTATATAAACTATACACACTTTAACAAAACAAGAGTTAGAGAAATAAGATAGAATAGTGTGCCCGACCATGGTACAGAGGCTATGGCACTACCCAAGACTAGAGAACAATGGAGTAACCCCTCAGGTGAAGAATTGTTTGGTAATCTTAGTGTTGTCAGATGTATAAGGACAGAGAAGAATATGTAAATAATATGCCAGACTATTCGGTGTGCGTGTGTAGGCAAATGGGAAAATTAACCGTAACCAGAGAAAAGGATCCAATGTAGTACTGTCTGGCCAGTCAAAAGACTGGTCGGGTCATTTAGGATCAACGAAGTTAACACTGTAGTTGAAACTGTAAAATGAATAAAATCATAGTCTTTGACCTTGGCGTAGCCTTTCCAGCAATCGGAAATGATGGAAGTCCCAGGAAGAACGTGCTCTTGGAGCGCAGAGATCAACATTTGCGCGATACGTTCCTTAACCACTTGGAAAAAGGTCTAACACGTTTCCTGGTCAATGCCCCCAAAGATCCAGGCTCCTTCAACTCGTTGCCCGATGTTATACTTCCTCATGCCAAACATACTCTCATACACTTCCACTATGAGCTCTGGTCCGCCAATTTTCTTGTCTAAAATCCAAACCTGTTCGCACACTTCTCGGCAAAAGCTTAACCAGTCAATAAGTGTGTGAGAAGCAAGCTATTTCCTCTTCACGGCAACATTGTCTTGATCCCAACATTCAACCCAACAACATGTGAGGAAAATTACCTCACCTTCTTTGAGGTGTGAGCGCTCGAAGAATGAGCCCTGCCACATTGTGAATTTTTTGCGCCACTTGCGGTTTCTACACCTCCAATTAAATATGCATTGGCCAGTATGCACATTACGGCCATCACGCATATGGGCAACATCACCAACTTTACACTTTTCGCAGGGACCCCTAAAATCCCCTAAGAGCCCTTCACGAAATAAGAAAATTAAAAAATGCTGGGGTAACTCGAGTAAAGCCCTGTAGGTCTAAAAACCTTATTGTCCTCGATGCATTAAGCTGATCTATATGAGTAATAAATTCAACATCGCTCAAAGAAAAACTATAGACAACACGTGTCCATTACAGCAGTTAGCGTTGGAAAGGCCGACCTCATTCAGGTCAATCTCGGGTCAAGAGGGGAGGAGGGGGGGGATTTGAAATCTCGCAGCCAATAAAAATTGGCGTACAAGCGCACGGAAACAAAAGGTTAGTTCGGGTGGATTGTTTGATACTTGCTTAATCTACCGAAACATCTTAACTAGAAGTGGGCTAACCTAACATTTGGTAATATATGTAACAAATTAGTGTTCAGCATAATTTCAGGATGCGTCCCAACAAACTACAATCCTAACAAGGGGTTAAGAATGTAGATTGCTGGGATTAGCATAAACATAAGTCCGAACATCAATAAATGTTCAAGTTTGTGCCACCAGCTGATAGGCGAACGGCGCGCCGCCCAACAGGTCTTATTAGAGTCTGGCAGGAAGCAATGCTTAGGGGAAACTTTCCAAGCGAGTAACCAATTCATGATATTACACCAGTATCAAATGCCACTGTAAAGGACTTGTCCCATCCAACTACAAACTTAACCGAGGGGTAAGAATGTATATTGACGGGACAGCATTAAATTGTAATAAAAGAACAATTCTTAGCCTGGGATGACAGGGGCTCTATCTATCGGGAAAGTTTGGAAACTAAGCAGGAGCTACCCGTGACTTGTGTGAGGACTGGGCTGAACCTAGAAAATATTGCTGAGGTAAAGGTAAATTAATATCTAGAACTTAGAAAATATTGCTGAGGTAAAGCTAAATTAATATCTAGAACTTAGAAAACATTGCTAAGGTAAAGGTATATTAATATCTAAAATAAAATAAATTCATATTATGGTATATCAAATCATAGTAAAGAACATTATTCCCCAAAAATAAAAACGATTTGACAAGTAATGAGAAAGGTATTGCCTGTCCCAACAAACTACATTCTTTGTGCTTTTATAAAAAAAGTACCTGGACGAAAATTTTGTAAAGAAATTTGTGATAAAGTTGTCATTACCAGGATTGACTACTGTAACTTCATCCACTGTAATATTACACTTTACCAGTTAGAGTTGATAGAGAAGCAATGTGGAACGTGATGAGGTTATATGGAGTTGGTGGAAGGTTGTTGCAGCAGTGAAAAGTTTCTACAAAGGTAGTAAAGCATGTGTTAGGATAGGAAACGAAGTGAGGATTGTTTCCCGGTGAGCGTGGGGCTGAGACAGGGTTGTGTGATGTCCCCGCGGTTATTTGACTTGTATGTTGATGGAGTGGTGAGAGAAGTGAATGCTCGAGTACTTGGACGAGGATTGGAACTGGTAGAAGAGAATGACCATGAATGGGAGCTAAATAAGTTGTTGTTTGCGGATGATACTGTACTGGTTGCAGACGAAGAAGAGAAGCTTGGTCGATTAGTGACAGAATTTGGAAGGGTGTGTGAGAGAAGGAAGTTGAGAGTTAATGTGGGTAAGAGTAACATTATGAGATGTACGGTAAGGAAAGATGGTGCGAGGTTGAATGGAGAGTTACTTGAGGAGTTGGATCAGATTAAGTATTTGGAGAAAGGATCACCACTATAATTGATTTACACTGGCTGCCGATGAAAGCGAGAATTAAATTTAAAATATGTAAAATAACCCCCCAAGTTATCAGAACTGGGCGTCCAAAATATCTAAGAGAATTGCTAAATATTGAGCAGCCAACAAATCATGTTGACACGAGAATAGTAACAGATGGTTTAAAACCTATCTACTGTGGGCTCTAGATCCTTTAAATACGCATCCCCGAGACTACAGAATAATTGAAGATATTAATAATAATAATAATGTTTATTGGACAAAAAAAAAATATTTACATACAAACATTTACAAAAAGAAAAAAAGGACTCGGTCCAAGCCCATGTGGAGCAGAGCTCTTCGGGCAATAATACAACTAAAATATCATCAATTAAGTAAAAATAAAAAATAAAGTAAATATGGATATAGATATAAAAAATGTACACATACATATACATAATCATATGTATACAAATATATACATATAAATGAGATTCTTAGCCTAAGAACAAATGGATATGCATATTTATACGATAAAGAAGGATGGTATATGAAAGCTAATGGTATATACATTAAAAAATTGTAGATATTAAGCAAAAAAACTCGGCAAAAGAATTAGTTTTACAAATAAAATTATTCTAACAATGAAACATACTTGCATTGTGGTTAGGTAGGCAAGTATAAATATTCGTTAACAAAACTTAATACCCAGATAACAGGAGATTTGTATATGATTTCTTAAGGCTTAAGATATGTGAACTATTTCCGTTGGGGCCACTAGGTTTATAGCATCTTGCTTTTCCAACTAGGGTTGTAGCTTAGCATTTAATAATAATAATAATAAGAAGAAGAATAATATGTTGAATGCTTTCGAACGAACATATAAAATGACTGGGGAGGTCCTCTAGAGAATAGGGTGCCCCTGTTGTACAGGACCGAAAAAGCAGCCTTTAAAGTAAATAAGTAAACCATTCTGCTAGTCGAAGTCAACCATTCCTCGAAACTCACAATGAACATTCAAAATATTTAAGAGTAATCTCGTGAAACAACCATCTTCACAAGTATGTCCAACATGGCGAGCACCTACCTGTTTCATGGTGGTCGAAGAAACACAAGTTTCGCCACTATTTCGTTTCCTTTTTGGAGTGTTATGAATCAGAATTTCCTCATTACATAAGCGTCTACGTCCTCCCGAAGTCCCTTGGCTATCCGCCCACTGTTGGTTATCCATAATCAACTGGGATAAAGTGTAAATAGTAGCAAAAAACACGAGGTTACTACCCAAACAAATGGTTCCAAACACCGTGTGCAGAAGAAAGAATGAACAGCGGCGCGCGGGACCCTAGGCGGGATGCTAGAGCGCCTCTGATTGGCTGAGATCGCTGATTGGTCGAAAAGTAAACAAGAATTAGTAAGGCGCACTCCCATTGGCTTCAGCCTGTGTGTGTGTGTGTGTGTGTGTGATGTATACTCAATACATTATAATAATAATAATAATAATAATAATAATAATAATAATAATAATGGTGATAATAATAATAATAAATTTTATTGGACAGAAAATAAATTACATTAATAATATTTACAAAAATTCAGATTCAGTCCATGCTTTTAAGTTAAAAATATACTGATATGAAAATATTTTTATCATGATTCTCATATCCAATAATATTTACATTAAATGTATTTAACAGTTTATTCTTTATACACTTAACAATTTGCTGGTCAGCACTTATTCCCAATTGTCTTGCTTCAAAAAACTAGTTTTATAATCCTTAACATCTTTTATTTGCATCATAGCTATTATTATTGTTATTATTATTATTAATTGCTAAGCTACAACCCTAGTTGGAAAAGCAGAATGCTATAAGGCCAGGGGCTCCAACAGGGAAAATAGCCAAGTGAGGAAAGGAAACAAGGAAAAAATGAATATTTTAAGAACAATAACATGAATAGTTACTAAATGAAATTAAAAATTTTAACAAAAAAAAAGAGGAAGAGAAATTAGATAGAATAGAGTGCCCGAGTGTATCCTCAAGCAAGATAACTAACCAGACAGTGGAATACCATGGTACAGAGGCTATGGCACTACCTAAGATTAGAGAACAGTGGTTTGATTTTGGAGTGTCCTTATCATAGCTAAAGAGTGTCTTCTAGCCTTACCAAGAGGAAGTTAGCCACTGAAGTTAACAGTAGTTAACCCCTTTGGTGAAGAATTGTTAGGTGATCTCAGTGTTGTCAGGTGTATGAGGACAGAGGAGGATATGTAAAGAATAGGCCACACTATTCCGTGTATGTGTAGGTAAAGGGATAGAATCGTAACCAGAGAGAAGGATCCAATGTAGTGCTGTCTGGCCAGTCAAAGGACCCCATTACTTTCTAGGATCTTTTGAGCAGGATTTACATGTGGCAGCAGGATAGGGAACAACATCTTTTAATTACAGTATTGTGTGGAAGCTGCAGTACTTAAATTTAAATCGACCCCGAATGGGAAGAAGGAAATGCTGAAAACAATTATCCTGGATATTCAAGAAAAAGAAGGAAGATGATGGAAACAACCTGCAAAGTACTTAGAAGATTTAAGTATAGGCATAAAACAGATAAGAAGAATGAACAAGGCAGAAATCGCCGCTGATTGGCTGAGAATGCCGCAAATTAGTAAGCAGGGCTCCCATTGGCTGCAGCATGTACGGTGAATGCTTCTCATTGCCCTCATTACAATACGGCGCTATTAGATGACATCTATTTTTATTATTATTACTATTATTCTTAGCTAAGTTACAATCCTGGTTAGAAAATCAGTATGCTATAAGCCCAAGGGTTCCAACAGACAAAAATATCCCACTGAGTTGAGGAAACAATGAAAAAGTAAACTACAAGATGAATAATGGACAATTAAAATAGAACATTTTAGGAACAGCAACATCGTTAAGATAAATCCCCCATATATGAACTACAGAAAAAAAAATAAAATAAAATGTTGATCCTGTTGTCTCCTTATATGAAAATCTAGTCCGGGTTCCTCGTTGCTCTCTCCACAACACTGTAATTGTGGGCACACTACTAGAAGAAGCGTAGTGGTTGCAAAATGCAGAAAATTCATTATCATTAGTTACCTCCTACAGACAGCACAGCTTGCTTTCTTTTACTTCTAGGACCTTTCCAATATACCTGGAAACCTCTTTACTTGGAGTTTCTAATTTCCCTATTTCTGTGTTATTTCTAAATCTCCTTAACTCATTAGTTAAAAATATGCTCAGTAGTATCCTCTGTCTCTCTTCACAACGCCCAAAGCCTATCATTATCATTCCTGTTTCTATAATTTTCTTTTAATTCTAGCATATTGAACCTTGTTTTCATAACTATTACGGCCTCATTAGTGTTAAGTTCTCTTATGTAATATCTTCTACCATTACCATTCACAAAGCTCAGTTTGGTCATCTCTGCTTTCTTTTCTTCTATTTTTTCTTTTAATTCTATTTGCCACTTTACTTTTTATTTCTTTTTTTTTAGTTCTTGCTTTTTATACTTTTTTACTTCTTCAATTTTGATGTCATATTATTACATATTGCTATGATACTTTTTCCCCACCATTCCCCATATGGTTCTCTCATTTGATGTTCCACCACCTCCTTAACTAGGCGTGTGTCACCTGATGTTATGATATAGCATCACCTTTTTTATACTCTATCTTCAACTGGCCATATTCCTGGTTCTGCTATTAGCCCCCAGTATGGTGTGGTAGCAACCTGATCAAACATTCCTTTCATAATTTTGTACTGTAACCTCTCTAGTTCTTTCATTTCTTTTATTACACCCCGCTGTAAGAGTTAGACATGCTAATGACCCATATAGACTATTCGAAATTAGTGTGAATCCTGCAATAGGAGGAAGAACTTTTTGTTATGCTGCACCAAGACTCTTCAACGACTTTCCACTTGATGTCAAGAATAGCAAAAATGTGGCAGCTTTCAAGAAAAACCTGGAGACTTATCTCTTTGGAAAGTGTTATAACAGTGATCTGAAAACTATTAAGCCTGAATACAAATGCTAACGAATAACTGAAAAGATACAGAGCAAAATATAAACTGGAAAGAAATTATTTTTCACACATCAAGGCCCGCCTGAACAGACTCTTAGTGTCTGATGGAGGGCGAGAAATAAACCCCTAAAAGTAAAAGTAAAGTCTCAATATTTGCAAACATTGTAGGTAGCCTACTACTGCTGTCTCATAGATCTTTATTCTCACTAGCAATAGAAGCTATTAATTTTCAGTCAAACGACTTGCAATTATTATGGACATTTTTTTAAAATATGTTTATATTGTCTCCTAATGCTTTTCTTCCCTTCCCATAGTTAGTAAAGGATGCGACTGCCTTCCGCAATACCCTGAAGGAGGCAGCGGATTTGGTGAACAGAAACCAAGAGGTGGAGCATTGGAAGACTTTGTTTCAGTGCTATGCTCAAGACGCTGCAGGCTTAGGGGGAGCGTTAAGGCATCTATTGAAGATAGAGGTGACGGCAGTCATCAAGAGGTATTCTGCTGCACAACAGAAGGGCGGGGAGCCTGACGAAGCAGATCTCCTCCTCCACACCTTTTACAACTTGAATAAACGACAGTCTGCCCCCACAGCCTCTCCCTCAGCCCGCCACAATGCCAGCCCCACTGCCTCCCTCCGTGGTCCAAGTGCCTCTCACCATCACTGCCAACCAATATGCAACACTGTCTAAGGTGCTGAGGCCCATGTGCTCCACACCGGAGCTCTGATCACCTGTGCCTGACCTAAATGTCAGCCTTCCTAGCAACAGTTTTATGCAGGGGCTGTTCACCCCACCACATGGACCAAACCCACCAACAAGCAGCTGTGACATCATCCCCACAACAACCAAGTCACAGAAGAATAAGTAAAATCCTCTACAATTAAAACCATTACTATGTATTCCAAATCCAACACCAGCATCAGATTTGGAGCCATCAGTATAGATAAAAGTTGATCCTCTATGTTCTTTAACATGTTCATTAAAAAGAGACCTGGCTTCTACGTCTGACATATTCTTCTTATCTCCAATAAAATATTTACAAAAAGATATCTCTGGTAACTTCCATGGAGGCGTTGATGATACCTTGAATGGAAGTACCTTATTTCTAATTATATCCAGACTATTCAATAATCGTTTCACCCGAAAGCCATAAGGTTGAGGAGATTTTGGGTGCAACTCAAAGTATGATGCGTGTCTTACAAGGCTTGCAGTCTGAAAGGCTAGAGAGTTAGGGAGTCTTTGCAATCTAAACCAATACCGAATAATGGAAGACATTCGGTAAAGGTCTAAAGGTAACTCTCCAGCATCAACAAGGAGACTTGGGATAGGCAAGGTTTTAAAAGCTCCAGTAGACAATCTAATACCTGCATGATGTATCGAGTCTAATATTTTAAACCGGCTTGGGGTGGCTGAAGAATATAATTCACAACCATAACTAATTTTGGAAAAAATCAAGGCCTTGTATAATTTTAAAATAGTATTGCCCCCCATGATGTATGGGACAATACTTTTAAGATATTCAGAGCTTCAACACATTTAGCTTTTAATGCTTTTAAGTGAGAAACCCATGTAAGCCTACAATCAAATATCAAACCTAAAAATTTAGCTTCTCTTGCACATGGTATCCGTTGACCTTTAATGTATATATCCAGGTCTGGATGTACTCCCCGGATACGACAAAAATGGACAATGGTAGTTTTACTTGTCGAGAACCTAAATCCATTCATGTCAGCCCACTGGATAATTTTATCAATAGCGAGTTGGATTTTTCTCTCAACCATTGCCATTCTAGTGCCAGCAAATGATATTGAGAGATCATCCACAAATAATGTTGAGAGAACATCCTGGGGGATGGCTGAGGATATCCCATTAATTGCTAGTGCAAAAAGGGTTACACTCAGCACACTACCCTGAGGAACTCCTTCTTCCTGGCACTTACTCTCTGATAGAGTATCCCCAACTCTCACTTGAAAAACTCTACGTGAAAGAAATGCCTGAATAAATAGTGGCAGCTCTCCTCTCAATCCGATTTCATGAATGGTTTTAAGTATACCATATCTCCATGTGGTATCATATGCCTTTTGAAGGTCAAAAAATACTGTAACATGGTGCTGTTTGGAAGCAAACGCTTCACAAATAGAAGACTCAAGTCGTATCAACACATCAGTCGTTGAGTGCATTTTTCGGAATCCACATTGAATCGGTGATAAAATACCTTTCTTTTCAAGGTACCACATCAGCCTTGCATTGACCATCTTCTCCATGATTTTACATAAACAAGATGTCAATGCAATAGGACGATAGTTTGCTGCTAAAACCTTGTCTTTACCGGGTTTTAAAAAGGCTAAAATAATGGCTAGTTCCCAAACACTCGGGTAACTATGATCATGCCATATTCTATTAATAATGCTTAAAATAAATAGCTTTGTATTAAAATGTACATGTTTAATCATTGCATATGGAGTTCCATCGGGTCCAGGGGCTGTATCATTGCAATGAGCAAGTGCGGAATCAAATTCTCTTTCAGTGAAAGGAGAATTATACGACTCTTCCCTTCTTGTTGCAAAATTTAAAATTTTCTTTTCTTCAGTGCTCCTATACTGGTGACCAGGGGCTCCTTCACACTTGCTGGATACATTTGAAAAATGATTAGCTAGGGCATTGCTAACTTCATTTGCTTCAGTTACATACTGGCCATTCACCTACAACACTGGTGGTGGGTTGGGGGTGAATTTGCCAGCTATCTTTTTTACTTTCCTCCACACAGAAGATGGTGGTGTTCTACTGTCAATGGAGGAAACAAAAGACATCCATGACTGGCGCCTTGCTTCTTTCATGGCACGACGGAACTGTGCTCTACATTTCTTGTACATAATTAAATTCTCATCAGTTCTGCGTCTACGCAATCGTGTTAGAGATCTTCTTGTGGCTCTGTGGAGTGCAGTTAGTTCTGAAGACCACCACGGGACTGGTCGTCGTTTGAATAACCCTGTTGTTTTGGGAATTGAATTGACTCCTGCTGCATGAAGAGTTCCATTCAGTAGGTCTATGGCATCATCAATACTTTCAAACTGTTCTGCTCTCCCTTCGATTTCACTTAGCTCAGAAAATTTAACCCAGTCTGCCTTGTCTAGATTCCAACGTGGCGATCTTTGCAAAGGCGGACCCTTGTTGGTGTTTATAATGATTGGTGCATGATCACTAGAATGCCAATCATCTAATGTCCTCCAATCAAAATCAAAAAGGCAGTTAGAGCTTGCAACTGAAAGGTCAATGCATGACAAGGTACCTGTCTGAACATGGAAGTGTGTGGGCTCTCCTGTATTAAGGAGTCCCACATCCTCATTCTCCACAATTGATGAGATAATATTGCCCCTTGTGTTTGCTAAAATATCACCCCATAAAGGATGTCTCCCAGTAAGAGAAATGGTTGAGGGAGTTGATGAATGACCTCTGCTAAATCATCATATAAAATATTATCATTTGGAGGCAAGTAGAGAGAGCATATGGTATATTTTCTTCCTATACTGTATCAATTTGTACAGCCACTGCCTGTAATGTTGTACATATAGACATAGGTATTTGGGGAACATCTCGACGAACGTACATGAGACTTCCACCATGGCTCCCTGCTTGATGATTATATGGTGTTCTATAGCTAACATACTCTCGAGGACTAGGAGTGTTAGCATCAAGCATACTTTCCTGTAGACATACAATTATGGGGGAATGCTCATGAATTAGGAGCTTAAGTTCTTCAAATTTCGCCCTTAAACCCTGACAATTCCATTGCAAAATTGAGGAGAAAACAGTTTTTAATCTAACATTATTACCTGTAGGTTTCTTCAGAGATGGTCTTGTTATGTTGGGTTTTACGTTGGTGTTTTTCTTTGTATCTTTTTTATATATTTTTGAGGGGGATGGTGGACCTCAACTTGAATTTCTGATTTATTTAAATTGTCTTCTGGTTGATCGCCAACATCAACAGACAAAACATCATATTTATTTGATGTCATAATTCTAGTATTTCTTATGGAAGGGGGTGAAAGAGATGGAGGTCTCTCTCTTTTACGATTAATAGGTTGCGAGTTACCAGGTTTTTGTACCTTCCCCACTACAGGTACACCTGATAACTTGGTGTCAGGTGAAATCTCCATTAAATCAGGCAAGGATATGGCCTCGGAGAGGTTAGTACTATCCTTTGTAATGGGGGACAAAGGTTTGATAGTGGTGGGCAATGTCTTTTTGTTGATACTCAATGATAAATCTTTAGATGTTCTTGTCTTATGCAGGACTTTATCAATAGATGGTGAATTCCTTTTTCGAGAACTACCTACAGTAGTAGGTGGGTGAGATGATTCCCGAGGAACTTTTTCTCCTGTTTTTAATGTCTTTGCATAAGTATTAGATTTATTTAATAATCTCTTGGCATGCCCCACGCTTACATGTTCAATAATTGATTTATTGAGGGCAGCCTCTTCTAACTTATAAAACTGGCAGCTCCTATCATTAGATTTATGATTAGAGTTGCAGTTTAAGCACCTTGCCTCAAGTGTACAATCCCTATGGTAAATATTGGAGCAAGTATTACAAATTTTTTCATTATTGCAAACTTTAGAAGGATGTCCAAATTTAAAGCAATTATAACATTGCAGTGGCTTCTGCTTAAAAGGTTGAACTCTGATCCTTTCGTTTTCTATGTCTATGTGGAAAGGTACATCAGCATCCTGGAAAGTAAGAACAATCATTGATGTTCCAGTTACTTTATGTACTTTCCACACTGATAGAGGACACATAGCCAATATCTCCTCTTCGGTAAATTCATATACTGTAGATCCCTATTGAAAACCACTCCCCTTCCATAGCTAAAGTTTAGATGGGGTTTGATGTCCAATTTTACATCATCATTTACTGTCTTCAAATTGGACAATATTACAGACTGTGTGTATGACTTGGCTTTAATCAAGTAACTTTTCTTCCCGAATCGAGATATATTTCCAGGTGCGATCGTACCTACCTTCCTCTGAAGAAATTTGCATATCTTGAAATAATTTTCCGTACCTCCTACAGATTGAGCAAGAAGCCACATTGGTGGTTTTGGCTTTCTTTGGGATGGCATATCTGCCTCTATATCTTTATCAGCCCAGTCTGCTGGTCTGTAGACATCCAGATGCGTCACTGAGAAATTCTTCTTGAAGGCCAGGGACGTAGCTACGCCCCTGACATCATGTGCTCTAGGGCGACGTGATGGAGGGTCTGGATTCAGGGACAGATGGATCACCCTACGAATCCATGCAGAGATGGTGTTCTTGGTGACAATCCTCTTAGTCCTCCCAGTGCTAACAAACAATGCTTGTACCTGAGGACGGACTGCAGCCGTTCTTTTGAGATATAGCATCAGACTCCTTACTGGGCACAGTAGGAGATGGTCTGGGTCATCTGTTACAGAACGAAGACTCAAAATCTGGAAGAAGTCGAACCGAGGGTCCCCCACCCCCGGATTCTGAGTCAAAGCAACAAACTCGGGGACGAATTTGAACGTTACCTCCCCCCATCCCCTTGAATGGGTGATGTCATATGAGAGACCATGAAGTTCACTGACTCGCTTGGCCGAAGACAAAGCTAGTAGGAACACAGTCTTCCAAGTTAGGTGGCAATCTGAAGCCTGGTGTAATGGTTCATAGGGAGGTCTCTTAAGAGACCTGAGAACTTGAACCAAGTTCCATGGAGGAGGTCTCACTTCCGACTGAGGACAGGTAAGTTCATAACTTTGTATGAGTAGGGAAAGTTCCAGCGAGGAAGAAATGTCCATTCCTTTGAACCTGAAGGCTAGACTTAAGGCTGGGCGATAGCCTTTCACCGCCGAGACTGAAAGGCGCATTTCTTCCCGCAAATACACGAGGAACTTCGCTATTGTTGGAATAGTGGCATCGAGTGGACAGATACCCCTTCCACGACACCTACCACAGAAGACTTTCCACTTTGCCTGGTAGACAGATGCGGATGATTTTCGCAGATGTCCAGACATCCTAATCGCAACTTGTTGCGAAAATCCTCTCTCAGCGAGGAGATGCTGGATAGTCTCCTGGCGTGAAGTCGTAGCGAAGCTACGGCTTTGTGGAAGATGTTGGCATGTGGTTGTCTGAGTAGATCGTGTCGTGGAGGGAGTTCTCTTGGAAGTTCCGTTAGGAGTTGCAGAAGGTCCGGAAACCATTCCGCGTGATGCCATAGCAGAGCTATGAGGGTCACTGAAAGATTGACCGATATTCTGGTCTTGTTGAGCACCCTCCTCATCAGACAGAACGGGGGAAAGGCATACACGTCGATGTTGTCCCACCGTTGTTGGAAGGCATCTTGCCAGAGTGCCTTGGGATCCGGGACTGGGGAGCAGTATAGTGGAAGCTTGAAGTTCAATGCTGTCGCGAACAGATCCACAGTCTACTCAGGACTTTGTTGGCTACTAGATGATCCAAAGACCACTCGGTACTCACTATCTGAGACGCTCTGCTCAGATTGTCGGCAAGCACATTCCTCTTGCCTGGAATGAAACGTGCCGATAGTGGAATCGAGTGGACTTCGGTCCATATCAGTATCTCTACTGCAAGATGGGATAGCTGCTTCGAAAAGGTACCTCCTTGCTTGTTGATGTAAGCCACTACTGTGGTGTTGTCACTCATCACCACCACAGAGTGACCCGCCAGGTATTGTTGGAACAGTTGAAGGGCCAAGAAAACGGCCTTCATCTCTAGATTTATATGGAGGCACTTTTCTGATTCTGACCACAGGCCTGAGGTCCTGTGGTGCAAAACGTGGGCCCCCCACCCTTTCTTTGAGGCGTCCGAAAACAGTATCAAATCCGGGGGGGAGGACAAGAAGATCCACTCCTCTTCGTAGGTTCTCGTCTGTCACCCACCACTGGAGGTATGTCCGTTCCGCAGGTCCCATAGGGATCATAACGTTCCATCGGGACTTGAGTCGCCACTGGAGGGATCTCATCCTGGGAACTAGACGAGCCAAAGATGAGAGGTGACCGAGGAGACGTAACCACGATTGGGCTGGAAGCTCTTCTCGTCTGAGAAAAGGGCTTGCAACCTTCCTCAGCCTTGCCATCCTGTCGTCTGATGGGAAGGCTGTGTGGAGATTGGTGTCTATAATCATGCCTAGGCATACCAGTCTTTGAGTGGGAAGCAAAGAGGACTTCTCGAGATTTACCATGATCCCCAGATCCTGGCAAAGTCCCAGAAGTTTGTCTCGGTGTTGAAGAAGGGATGACTCCGAGTCTGCTAGGATCAGCCAGTCGTCCAGATAACGGAGGAGACGGATGCCGATCCTGTGTGCCCACGACGATATTAGGGTGATCACTCTGGTGAAAACCTGTGGTGCTGTGGAGAGACCAAAACACAGCACCTTGAACTGATACTCCTTGTTGTCTAGGCTGAATCTTGAGTACTTCCTTGAAGACGGATGGACTGGGATCTGGAAGTATGCGTCCTTCAGATCCAGTGTACACATGAAGTCTTGCGGTCTCACTGCAAGTCTGACCGTGTCTGCGGTCTCCATGCTGAACGGAGTTTGCTTGACAAACTTGTTCAGAGCCGAGGGGTCGATGACTGGTCTCCAGCCTCCACATGCCTTCTTTACAAGAAAGAGTCGACTGAAGAAGCTTGGGGACCCGTCGAGGACCTCTTGGAGAGCGCCCTTCTTCAACATGGTCTGGACTTCTGCCCGAAGGGCCTGTCCCCTCGCTGATCCCATGGCAAGGGAGCTCAATGACACTGGATTTGTCGTCAGGGGAGGTAGAAATGTTGTGAACGGTACTCGATATCCCCGACTGATTACGGAAATCGTCCAGGAATCGGCTTTGAGTGGCTGCCACCTGTCTGCGCAACTTTGTAGGCATCCCCCCCTGATGGACATGCAGGGGGACTGCCAATCCTAGCGTTTGTGGCCTCGGTTGCTCCATCTAGGATTCTTCTCTCCCCTGGAGGACTTCTTGGGGCTTAGACACCACCATCTTTGCTGCTGTTGTCAGTTTCCTGGTCTTGGTAAAATGGGGCTGCTGGGGTCCTGCAGGCTTGTAGGGCTTGGATGTCAAAGCCCTATGTAGGAGGGAGTCTTGGTAGGACTTCCTCCACCTCTCAGTAGCATGCTCCCTGTCCTTAGGCTCAAACAGGTTCGTTCCCATCACGGAAGAATGTCTGAGCCTGCTTAACTCGGTGCTAGGGACCTTCTGATGGAACCTCTCAGCCACCGCATCCCGACGTTTCAGGATGGTGTTTGCCCACAAGTTCGAGACTTGGTGGGCTAGAAACTTGATCGTGCTAGTGCTTGAGAGTAGAAAGGTCTCCACAGGTTTCCTGGTACGTTCTTTGCATAAATCCTCCAAACGTGTCAGGATACCTAAGGTCCCTAACCAGATATGAAGCCATGAAGTGGCCTGCATAGCACACTTCGCAACCTTCTCCTGATTAAGGATCTCAGTCGCTGAGAATGAGACCTGGTGTTGGGGGGGGATGCGGTGATGGCGACCTTGCTGTGCGTTATCCTGCAGCCTCGCGCGCGGGATGGAATTGACGATCGCGAAAGGGCGATTGCGAGAGCGCGCAGGAGGCTGATTGTTCGCTCACGCGCGCGCGGGATCAGGATGAAGGGCCCATGGGCGAGAGATCGTGCGCCCCAGAAGATGTCGTCTGGCGCAGGAGAGATATCCCTTGCGCGCGGGCGTGCAGCCGGAACCTGCGTTCGTTGGCGCGCCTCTTGTGGGCGCACGTCAGGCTGACGGCGCGTAGCTACCGCAGGAGATGGGCGTGGGCGCGTGTAGGTGCACGCCCGCAGGAGAAAGCAGGCGACGCGTTGGCGAGCGCTGGCAAGTAGGAGAAGCCTTAGACTTCCCTACCGCACCCAGATCCAAAGATCGTGGGCGCGCAGGCGAGCGCTGGCGCGTCGGTGAACGCTGACGTGTAGAAGAGCGCTGGCGCGCAGTAGGTTGAAGGCGCTCAGTGGCGTGCTGGCGAGCAGGTGAGCACTGGCGCGCTATCTCAGGAACAGCAGGAGCAGGTGAGCGCTGGCGCGCTATTTCAGGAACAGCAGGAGCAGGTGAGGGCTTGCGCGCTATCTCGGAATCCTCAATGAGGTCAGGAGATCGTTGGCGCACTAAAAGGTGCGTATGCCCTTGTTGCCCCGAAGGGACTGGTGCCTGACTTTTAAAGACAGGTTTAGTTAGCGCATCAGCTGCCAGGAACGGCGACGGCAGGTCAGCAGGTCTGTCGGGTGGAAGGTCGACGTGTCCTTTGTAAGGACGACCTTCCACAGAAGGGGATCGCGAAAGATCCGTAGAGAGGTCCAGGGTCGTAGCAGGAACAGTCGGAGGTCGATGATGAGGCTCCTCTGCGGCGGACTGCAACGACGATGATGAACTGAAGAGGCGCCTCCTCACCGACTTATAAGGTGAAGGAAGGCGAGCCTTGCGACGTATACGCCCTCTGGGGCCCGTTGGTTCAGCAAGCTGACCTTCAGCAGTCCTCCGAAGAGGAGTCTCTGTGAGTGAACTCCCCCGAGGGGAAGAATCACCGGCAGGAGAGACTGTTGGACTTAGTTTCTCCCTCGTAGGTTGAGCAGGAACGGGAGAAATTAAGCCTTCACCTACTGTGGGGTGAGAAGAAGCAGAGGTATTAGGAGATACCGCATTGGATACCTCTGACACCACAACGTCGACAATAGACAGAGGATCAACCTCTGCCAAAGTCGGCGATTGCTTGACAGCGGCACCCAACCGGATGATGTCAATCAAAGCTTCCTTGGAGGGCGAACCCTCGAGCCCCAAGGAAGACCAAAGCTGGAATAAATCAGTCACATTTAAATTAACAATTAAATCCTCCCCAGGGGAAGAGGTGGAGCTGCCTAACCAGGGGAGGCAATGCCATCTCTCGAACCCCAAGATCAGGGAACAGAACCACGGTCTACGCCACCACTTGACGGTCTTTTGAAAGAAACCCATTGAGTGGGAGCTTCGGAGGAGGTTTGGGCAACGGAAGAAGAGTCCTTGGGATTTTCTCCTTTCAAAGAAATCTTCGAAGGAGAAATATCCCACCTGGACTTCTTACGTCGCCGAGAAAACTTCTCCCACTGGGAGGTAGACCACTCCCTACACTCACCACACTTACTACTACTATCACACCGTTGGCCCCTTCAGTAAGGACAAAGGGTGTGAGGGTCCGTCTCGACCGCCGACATAAATGTACCACAAGGGCGGTCGGTTAATCCAGGACATTTGCACATGCTCGCAATGGCCAACTTCACACTCAAACCTGTAGGAGAGAGAGCAAAAAGACATTAATG
Organism: Palaemon carinicauda; assembly: GCF_036898095.1. Taxonomy (NCBI): domain Eukaryota; kingdom Metazoa; phylum Arthropoda; class Malacostraca; order Decapoda; family Palaemonidae; genus Palaemon; species Palaemon carinicauda. The sequence continues at coordinate 10,496,901 of NC_090755.1, forward strand.
GCTGTCAGAGAGGCGAGGGTGAGAGCGGACATGTCCGACTACCACCCGAGCAGAGAGCAAAGTGAGCTCAAGCACAGGTGTGTGTGGGGGGGGGGGGGGGGATAGCAAGCTACCCTCCGTAACCCCCGCTAACTAGCGGTGGGGTAGTAAAACCACGTTAAAATTCTAATGGCTCGTCATTTCAGCTACGCCGAAAGTAATAACCCCTATTAAATAGCGTGGTTTGTATGTCAGTTACGGAACAAATAATGATTAATAATGTAAACAATAAATATGTTACTAAGCTGTTCTTCTTTTCTTTTAGATGATAATTTTTATTGTCAACTTAAACACACCCACAGCTTCATCTAGGCATGGATACATTAAAACTCAGGTACTATTTGTTTCCTTTTGTGACTAGTTACAAAAATAACTATAAAATAAAAAAATATACATTACAACAGAGAGAGAGAGAGAGAGAGAGAGAGAGAGAGACTTCTTTATCAGTGACCAGTGCCATAGGACTTGGCATTGGCCACATTGCTATTGATATTATGGGCCAGGTTATGAGGACGTTTGGGCCTTGATGCTAGAGTTGTTGAAGGTCGACGTCCTTTACCAAGGGTAGCAGCTCCTCTTGGCATACCTGGGGTTGTTCTTGCGATTGAAGTTGGCTGGCAAGGTATCTTCCCTCGACCAGCTCCTTTTTTCATGGAAGATCCCGTTATGTTCAAGAAACTGTTTAGTTGGTTTGCTGATTTTATTGACCTTAAACGTCCTATGAACTTTTTCATACCCATAAGGGTGTCTGCATTACAAAATTTAGCACATGCTTTCACAAGTGTTTCAGCAGTCTCATGTGACTGTGCAATCATGTCTTCAATTCCAACATGTTCTTCTTTAATGCTGCTTGCTGACACCACATCATGTGTTTCAGCTTCCATCTGTGCGCCTGTACAATTATCATTGGACGAATTTCCTTCAATATAAGTGTCAATTTTCTTCAATAGTTTTTCCACTTTCTACTTCCTTAAAAGACTTGAAAAAACATTCTTTGGGGGCTTTCTCCTCACCAAGGGCTAAAACTGCCAACAGATGACGGCTTCTGCTGTTCAACACAAGCATCTGGGGCACCACAGTCATCCCTTGGTTAGCACATACAACCTGATGCTTACAGATTGCAACATTGTTTCCTTTAATGCATGTGCATATACCAATATTGAGGTCTACCACATATATTTGTTCTGGGTCACTCTCACTCTGCACCTGGTATATACCACCACCCAAGGCTTTTACTGCTTCCAAAGGGAGTGAGTCTATGATCACTTGCTTGATTCGTCGTCGACTCAGTGCCACATCCACTATGCGCTGTCTCATGTAGGAGTCAAAAATCTCTGCCATAAACACTACCAGCTGAGCAGTGTTGTAGGCCTTGCATCTGAAAAATAATGATAAACTAATTAATTAGATGGCTCTACGTCTAAGGGTCATCTACCAAAGGCATCTTCCTACTCTATGAACAATACTATCTATTTACCCCCCCCAAAAAAAAAAAAAAACTGTGTTAGCTCCCACCCTGTATGAGTTTACTTTGCTATGTGAAGAAGAGTGTAGTAATGCAAGTTTCAGTATGTATTTGTAATATAATAAAACAACAATATGTTGCCTTCTGTTGATAAGATGTCTTCACGGGACTGAATTTAAATACAGAACATAATTTGAAGAACTACCTAATATTGGTAAGATATCCTCTGCAACTAGGGTGGTCAATCTCTGACTCTTTAAGGTGTAACATCTGGCCCACCAAACTTATCAACATTAACATGGGAGTCTGCCCTGCAAACCCTTAACTGGGTCCCTGGGTGCAGATTTCAAGCAGATGGAATTGAAACTTTAAACTGTAATTCCACAGTAACAAAGATGAGTTCTTGGGGGTTGGCATGGACCATCTACAGGTGCCACTTTAAAACCATTGCTAGCAGCACAAACAGATTTCTCCCCAACAACTAAGGACAGATAATACCTACTAGTGCACTTGGGTTAGAGCATAAACACACCACAACACAACAAAAAGTATTCATGACAAGCAGCATCAGCCCTATTATTTATTTGTATAGCTTCCAAAAGACTGTGTTTGAAGTCACTTTCTTTCTCCGGCCCGTAAGCAGCTCATATGTATTTCTAAACTGGCTCTCACTCTGGAAAGATTGTCTTCCCCTGATATATGAGTCAGGCTCAGATATTTTACTGGGCAACATAGGCCATTAACCTAGGGCTTGCTGGTAACTAGGGGTCCACTGAGGACTTGTTGGGATATACAAGGGATATGGGGATGAATGGTTTGTTTCACTGTTTCCTAAAATTATTACATATTATTTTTGGGGTCCACTAAGGAAAAGTGATCTTGGGCCCACATACAGATAAATCCAGTCCTGAGTACAGTTATGTCAAATTAAATCACAATAAATAAATTTTTGGGCTCAAGCCATGGCGTCCTGATGGAAGGTTCCTTTTTGGTAGCTTCCTTGGGTATATACTGTAACTACTAAATATTCCCAGAGAATTTAACCACAGGTTATCACAGAATTCTAACTTCTGGAGCGAGTATCCTAAAGGTTTCCCTTTAAGACATCGTATATCAACAGGGGACGCATGTATTAACGCGCCACATAGCTATCTACACCCTACATAGAGTTAACACTTCGAAGTGTAGGGGCGGAGAATAGCTGGGGAGCCGTTCCACAGCTAATCTCGTTCATGGCTACTTTTGGTACTCGAGACGTAAACAAACGGGCGCCATTGTTAAATGACGTCACGTCCGTCCTCATCCTTCGTTTAGTAGCTTGCCTTACTAGCCGGATTTTTCCTTGTGCGTACTTATCGACTTGCATCTTAGCTATGTCTCTACCCTCGGCCTCGCCTTCTTCTGGAAAGTTAGAGAACAAGGTTCCAGTATTGTTTAAATAAGCTCTGACCGTAAAGTAACTTTTACTTTTCGAGATATTTGATGTTTTGTGGCAGAGCTGTGCCTTGACCGGACCGGCCATTTTATGGCGTCGCTGTTGTTTTGCATGCTTTATTTAGATAGCCTCAACAGCGTTTTCCGGCCTCATTAACTAATCGATACTATTAGTTATTTAGTCTTCATAGCTAGGAACTTTATATCGTGTTTTGACGCTTTATTATCGGTCATCAATTGACCCCATACCAGTTGGCTAGTCTAGCCCCTAGGCCAGAGCGCCTATATCAGTGTTCATGCATGATATTTGTCAGTGTTCCTAGGTTAATTTATGAAGATAGTGGCATTATTTTACAATACTATTGACTGTGATGCAAGTGTTTTCGCCTTCAGGGACCATATAGGGGATAGGTTAGTTATTGTGCCTTTCTAACCTAACCTACAAGTAGGACCCCTATATGCTTCTTTCATCCCCTGCCTTAGGGCATCCCCTCTGTGCAGCCTTGCTCCCCCTACCACGTTACTGGATCAGGCTCTTTTCAGAGTATATATCGCTTCTCTGTCCCCCCCTAAGGGAATGATCCCCCCTTAAGGTGGCGTCCGAGAATGAGGAACGGCTAGTCCGTCCTCTATTGCTGGGGCTAGGTCTCCGACCTTCCCTACAATAGCGATACGTCTTCCATCCTTCCTAGGTCAGGGTGTAACCTCCCTGCTCTAGATTAGGTTTTGGGGGAGTTAGCTCTGTACCTTGCTGAAACGATACCCATGCACCGTTTTCAGACAGGCTGCCATACCTTAGGCTAGGGAGTGTCCTCCCTTCCTTGGTGGCCGCTTTGGTACAGATCCTCCTCCACAGAAGACCCTTCTCTTCTCCCCTCCCCACCTATCTCTTGTATGGCCTAGCCTATACTTAGGTTAGTCTATACCCATCTGTCCCCTGTCCTACAACTCCTCCTTAGGGTGGAGTGATAGGGCTACCTTGAGCTCCTGTGTGCAGTCCGCTCTGGTACATATACCCTTCATAGTGTCCTATGGGGTTAGCCACTGGATGCGTTCTGTCTGCAGGGGTTCTCCCCTCCTCTTGGGTGTTCCCTAGCCCTCCCTTGGGCTACCTTAGCTCCCGGTCCTCTGCGGCCCCTGCTTCTGGGTGATAGGGCTAGCCTCTATCATGGGTACACCCACTCAGGTGGGATGTCTTGGGGTCCGTGGCCGGACCCCTACATCCCTCCTTCTGTCTCTTTCACTATCCTGGTGCCGGTCCCTTGCCGCCTCCACTGTCGGTGATACCCACCTCCTACCTTGGTGACTTATCCCTTGCCCTCTGGGCCGCCAGTCCTCCGTGTGCCGGGGGACTGCCGCCTCCCACCGGCGCCCAGCCGATGGCCTTCCCTCTTTCCTCATAGCTTCAGTCGTCCGTCCACCGGCCGGCCCCCGAAGTGCCGGCATCCGCTGCCGGCAGTCCGGTTCTGCTATAACCATCCTTGTTCCTGTCACCAAGCAGGCAACCTCCGGCTGCCGGAGCCGCCGCTCCCCGCCGGCGTGCCGACAGCGGTGGCCGCCACCCTGGTATTACTCTTGACTTCTATATTGTCTTCCCTAATGCCAGAAACTCTGCTGGAGCGGCCTCCGGCGTGCCGGCGGTCTGCCGGAGCCTTCCGGAGGTGTCAAGGCGACTTGCACCCCCTTCTACTAGCTATCATCTGATGTTGATAGCCCTACATCGCAACCAGATGGCTTGATTACGTAAATGGATAGGTATTATCTTATCGTTCTATTAGTAACCATGCTGTCTTCTTGCATATCACAGATTTCCAGCATGCTGTGTGTATCTTAGCACGGCTGGTTTCCGGAAACCGTTACCCTATGGGATCTTCTACGTTCCCAATTCTAGAGTCTGAGTGGCCTCAGTCCTAGCTTTATACCCTTGACAATTCCCAATAGAATTCCCACTGCCTTACGGGCATTCCATGCCAAATTCTGTCCTGTGCCTTCGGTCACAACAAATTGTCTATGGATAAAGGTCACGGTAACCAGCCGGGCGGGTTACACGGAGTATGTATCTATCTCCTTTTCCGCCCATTCACTGTTCATCACACTTAATGTTAAGTTAAAAATTAATCAATTAATATTTAACTTTAGTTTAAGAGTCATCCTTATGACTCCCCCATACTCATGTTCTCTTTCCCTTACAGGAGGAGCAACTGAAGAGCGACCACGGCTTCTGTGCAGTGAAGCGCCCGCACTTTTATGGACACACGGCGTGTAGGACCCACGCCCCTTGTGCCAACAAGAAAGGGGATCTGAAGTTCTGGGACCCGCAGAACTGTACGGTCTGCCAGGATCGCCTGGTCGACGCGTTCAATAACCCTCCTTCAGCGGAGGTTAGGGACGCTTCTCGAGAGAAGCTACGCGAATGGGTGCGTGGCTTCCAGAAGAACGCCACTGGACCGTACCTTGCCACTGAAGACATGAGGGCCTTTCTGTTCCCAAAGGCATCCCCAGATTCTGTGGTCCCCAAGGATCAGATCCCCACCGTTCAGATATCGGTGGAACCCTATGTCGTCATGGCCCAGTCCATGCACGAGTGTCACCTGGATGCCGACAACGCAGAGCGCATGTCGGAAATTTCGGAGACCACGGAGAGGAACCTCATGGCCCAAGACATGGACGATGAAGAGGACCAGGTGGAATACACCGAGTCGGAGCAGGAGGTCGCTCCGCCTTCCACCCCCGCCCCTACTCCCTCACCGACGGAAGTGTCTCTCCCGTCTACCTCCGCTACCCCGGACCCCATCCCATCCGCCCAGGAGATGTTCCGTATGATCGAAGCGCTTATGGACAAGAAGCTTCAAGTGACACACGAGTACATCAGGTCCATGGGAGTTTCTAAAGAGCCGAAAAAGATTTCGGTTAAGGACCTCCCGATATGCTCGCACGCCAACCCCTGGAGGTATGCCGAGCATATGCCCATTGCAACGGGCAGGATCTTCATCAGCGAGAAGGTAGGCTCGATTGCCCCGGAAGAAGTGGAGTTCTTCCCGAGTTTTGAGGCTTATCCGGACTGTTACGTCCGGCTTCGATCCGAACCTGCCTCTAAAGAGGAGACCGAACCTAAGGAGGTGATAGTTTTCGATCTCCCGAAGGCCCAGGCTATATTGGCCAACGCTGTTAAAAGTAGGGGCTTTACCTGCTCAAAGCTTCCGGCGCTGAGCAAGAAGCACCCTACCTACGTCGCACCCGATGATGCGGTCCTCCCCTTTACGGAAAAGGCCTTCGCTGCGTGTCAAAAGGCAGTGGAAGAAGGGAAGCCTTGCCCTGCACTAGAGGAGTGCAGACCCTTCTCCCTGGTGACTCCCCCCGATGTTCGACACTGGAAGGATATCCAGCATACCTTCGTAGTGGGAAAACTAGATCCTGACGTGGCTGGACGTCAGTTTAATGAAGACCTCCCGAAACTTAACGACCATCTCCTTCGTCGGGAACAAGATACGAAGGAAAGGCTCGCAGCATCCATGTCCCTCCAAGTACAGCTTGACGTCATGGCTGGCGACACCAGAGTCCCCGACCACTACATGGTACTCGCTAAATCGCATATGGCGACTCTGGTAAAGGACCTGTACAGTTTCATGAAGGCTCGGAGAGCCTGTCGTGAATTCGTGTTCTCAAGTGCCACAGTGAGACACGAACCCCGGAGGCTGATTTCCTCCAACATCTGGGGTAAGCACCTCTTTCCCTCCGATCTTGTGAAAGAGATCACCGACAAGGCCGCCACTGAGAATAGGAACCTTCTCAACAAGTGGGGCATGTCGAAGAAGAGGAAATCCTCTCAGGACGATGGCCCTCAACCTAAGAGGAAATCCTCCAAGCCAAAACCCCAGCAACGTCAACAGAGACGGCAGTTTCCGGGACCCGCTACTCCCCAAGTGGCTGCTCAGCCACAGCAGACCTTTCAGCTGGTCACCCAACCGGTTTTGTCCCAGTCACCGGTTTTCACCCCTGCCTTTGAGCAACAGACGACTACCTTTCGTCCCAAAGGTAGAGGCTCAAGCAGAGGTGCAGGCAGAGACGCATCTCGCCGTCCCTCCAGAGGCAGAGGAGGAAGGGGAGCTAGCGGCCGAGGCAGTAAACCCTCGGGACACCAGAAGCAATGAAGTGCTTCCGGTGGGAGGAAGACTCCGCCAATTCCAGGATCGTTGGACCTTCGATCCCTGGGCACACAGCATCGTCAAGAAGGGTCTAGGCTGGAGTTGGACTCAACCACCCCCAACCTTCCAGCAATTCTTCCAACAATCAACCCCCCTTCTGGAAGAATATGTCCTAGATCTCTTGAACAAGAAGGTGATAAGGAGGGTAAAGTCAACCAGGTTCCAAGGGAGACTGTTTTGCGTTCCCAAGAAGGACTCCGACAAGCTCAGAGTCATTCTAGACTTATCCCCCCTCAACAATTTCATAGCGAACAACAAGTTCAAGATGCTGACTCGCCAACAGATAAGGACCCTTCTGCCTCGAGGTTCTTACAAGGTCTCCATAGACCTGGCAGATGCCTACTGGCACGTTCCAATGAACCACCACGCTTCCTCCTACCTAGGATTTCGACTCCAAAGGAAAAGCTACGCCTTCAGGGCCATGCCCTTCGGCCTCAACGTGGCCCCTCGGATCTTCACAAAGCTGGCGGACGCCATAGTACAACAGCTCCGCCTCCAAGACGTCCAGGTGATGGCCTACCTCGACGACTGGCTAGTCTGGGCTCCATCGCCCGAGGATTGTTTAAGATCCTGCAGCAAAGTCACCCAGTTCCTAGAACACCTGGGATTCAAGATAAACGCGAAGAAATCTCGCCTCTCTCCAGCTCAGAAGTTCCAATGGTTAGGAATCCAGTGGAACCTTCAGTCACACCGCCTTTCCATCCCCCAGAAGAAAAGGAAGGAAATAGCAGGGTCTGTCAAGCGACTGCTGAAATCCAAACGGATCTCAAGACGTCAGCAGGAACGAGTTCTAGGCTCTCTAGAGTTCGCCTCAGTGACAAACCCAGTGCTTCGTGCACAGCTAAAGGATGCCGAGGGAGTCTGGAGACGTTCTGCATCCATCGCTCGAAGAGACCTCAAGAGACGGCTCCCAAACAGACTTTGGCTTTCCTCAAGCCGTGGTCAGAAGCAAAGGCCCTGAAAAGGTCCATCCCTCTTCAACATCCACCTCCATCACTCAACATCCACACGGACGCTTCGCTGGAGGGTTGGGGAGGTCACTCCCACCAAAAACAGGCTCAAGGCACATGGTCTCCCCTATTCAAGACGTTTCACATCAACATCTTGGAGGCCATGGCGGTCCTTCTAACACTGAAGAAACTCTCCCCGCCGCCCTCGATCCATATTCGTCTAACCCTAGACAACTCGGTGGTAGTTCGATGTCTCAATCGCCAAGGCTCAAGATCGCCCCAGATAAATCAGGTGCTTCTGACAATCTTCCGTCTGGCAAAGAAGAAGAAGTGGCACCTGTCTGCAGTTCACCTACAAGGATTCCGCAACGTGACGGCGGACGCTCTATCCCGGACAAGCCCGATAGAGTCGGAATGGTCTCTAGACGCAAGATCATTCTCCTTCATCTCTCACTAAGTCCCAGAACTTCAGATCGATCTCTTCGCAACGAGCGACAACAATCAACTTCCTCGATATGTGGTCCCGTACGAGGACCCCAAGGCAGAGGCAGTGGACGCCATGTCACTGGACTGGAACAGATGGTCCAAGATCTACCTGTTCCCTCCCACCAACCTACTGCTGAAAGTCCTCTCCAAGCTGAGAACCTTCAAAGGGACAGCGGCCCTAGTGGCTCCCAAGTGGCCCCGGAGCAATTGGTACCCCCCGGTCCTGGAGCTGCAGCCCACGCTGATCCCTCTCCCGGGCCCAGTTCTCTCCCAGCAAGTACAGAAGTCGACTGTCTTCGCTTCATCATCGAAAATCAAGGACCTTCATCTCATGATTTTCTCTCCCTAGCCGCGAAGAAAAGGTTTGGGATCTCGAAGAAAAGTCTAGACTTCCTCGAGGAATACAAGACCGAATCCACAAGACAGCAATACGAATCATCATGGAGAAAATGGGTCTCATTCGTCAAGGCAAAAAATCCTACGGAAATCACCATCGAATTTTGCATGTCCTTCTTTATTCACCTTCATGGAAAGGGCTTGGCAGCCAACACGATTTCTACTTGCAAATCGGCCTTGACTAGACCACTGATGTATGCCTTCCAGATTGATCTGTCCAGCGACATCTTCAATAAACTGCCGAAAGCATGCGCTCGTCTACGCCCAGCACCCCCACCGAAACCGATCTCCTGGTCTTTGGACAAGGTGCTCCATTTCGCCTCCAACTTGGATAATGATTCATGCCCTCTCAAGGATCTGACTCAGAAAGTTATATTTCTTTTTGCTCTTGCTTCAGGAGCCCGAGTCAGCGAAATAGTGGCATTATCAAGAGAAGAGGGTCATATCCTGTTTACTGACTCAGGAGACCTTACCCTCTTCCCGGATCCGACGTTTCTCGCCAAAAACGAATTACCCACCAAAAGATGGGGCCCTTGGAGAATATGCCCCCTGAAAGAAGATGCCTCTCTATGCCCAGTAGAGAGCCTCAAGGTCTATCTTCGCAGAACTTCGGACTTTGGTGGAGGCCAACTCTTCAAAGGAGAAACATCGGGCAGCGACCTGTCACTGAAACAACTAAGAGCGAAAATCACCTACTTCATTCGCAGAGCGGATCCTGACAGTACACCCGCCGGTCACGATCCTAGAAAAGTTGCATCGTCTCTGAATTTCTTTCAGAGTATGGATTTCGAAAGCCTTAAGAGTTTCACAGGCTGGAAATCCTCGCGTGTTTTCTTCAAACATTATGCGAAACAAGTGCACGAAGTCAAACATTTTGTGGTAGCCGCAGGTAGTGTTATGAAACCTGCACCTAACTCTGCATAGAACAGTGAGTTACTTGGGACTCTAACTCTTCGGGTGCCTATGTTGACCCTCGAGTGATACGTAGTGATTTCAAAAACACTTAGTGCTTTCTTATAACTGTTCTTATCCCAGGTGAAATGTCATAGTCGTCACACAAGTGCCGCATGCCTAGAGCATGATGTGTTTTACTTTTAAAGACTGACGTTCCTCGTGAACGAGTGCCTACTAATAAATTTGAAATTCTCTTTCAGATTCAAGAGCACGTCTTTCATTACTATGTACATTATAATTTGTTGTAAATTGCTTTTACATATATTGCATTTCATTAATATACTCTGCAATTGTGAAATAAAATTTCTATTTTATTACTTGTGCGTCTCAATCCGCTCCTACTTATACTATGAAATACACGTCTGTCATAGTTTTATTATCCCCTTCCTCTTATGGTTGATGAAGATTACTAAGGTTTCAACCCTTATTATATATTCACCTGTGCAATGTAATATTCCTACACGAATACTTACTTACTTCATACCTTAGAGACCAGACAATTCTCCATTAACATACAGTGCCTAACCACCACTTGTCTGCCCTTGAGAATGTTCCTATATGAATGCCAACCATTCAGTCTTGTCTCCAAGTTCTTCAGGTTCTTCTAGCAAGGTGAGTAGCCCTTCGATGACCACTTTGATCTCGGCATGGCCCATGGGGACTTCACTGCCAGGGGGGCAGGAAGTTCTCTTCCCTACGGTTCTTCTATTAAGATTACTATGCTACCCTGTTCAAAGCCCTCGGCACTTACTCAAATAGGGGAAAATCTACCATGATACATTGATTCTCTGGTATTCTTCCATCAGGACGCCATGGCTTGAGCCCAAAAAACGGATTTTGAGCGAAGCGAAAAATCTATTTTTGGGTGAGATAGCCATGGCGTCCTGATGGACCCTCCCTGCTACTTCGTCCAGTTTTTCAGGTCCCACCCTGCTCTGCTGTATCATGGTGATCGGCAAGCAACTGGCTTCAGGATGAGGACGGACGTGACGTCATTTAACAATGGCGCCCGTTTGTTTACGTCTCGAGTACCAAAAGTAGCCACGAACGAGATTATCTGTGGAACGGCTCCCCAGCTATTCTCCGCCCCTACACTTCGAAGTGTTAACTCTATGTAGGGTGTAGATAGCTATGTGGTGCGTTAATACATGCGTCCCCTGTTGATATACGATGTCTTAAAGGGAAACCTTTAGGATACTCGCTCCAGAAGTTAGTATTCTGTGATAACCTGTGGTTAAATTCTCTGGGAATATTTAGTAGTTATATACCCAAGGAAGCTACCAAAAAGGAACCTTCCATCAGGACGCCATGGCTATCTCACCCAAAAATAGATTTTTCGCCTTCGCTCAAAATCCGTTTAGTCTTAGTTAAGTTTTATCCTTACCTATTAAGAATATTATCCTTAATGATACACATTGTTGCCTCACAGTAATTGTTAGTGTGATGGCCTCTCAACACTGCACCAGCTCTGAAGGCAATCGCCCACTCCTCTCGCCTTTGGACTAGGGTGGTCAAGTAACTGAAATATTGAATTGAAATCACTATAACATGAATTATTACACATGCTTAAAGAAAGGGAAAAATGATATTTTAATTATAAAATAAATTTTTGAATATACTTACCCGGTGAATATATAATAGCTGCTGCTCCAGCGGCTCGACAGAAAAACACACAAAAACTCGCGAGCGATCGCTATGAAGGTTGCGGGTGTGCCCACCAGCGCCAACTATCGGCCAGATACCGCATATGCATGTAAACAAGCCTCAATTCTTCTCGTCCCGCTGCGTCTCTATTTATATATTCACCGGGTAAGTATATTCAAAAATTTATTTTATAATTAAAATATCATTTTTAAATATCTAACTTAGCCGGTGAATATATAATAGCTGATTCACACCCAAGGTGGTGGGTAGAGACCAGAGTTAATTAAGTTTACAGCATATATGCTTAGAGTTTTTGACAGTTATATCATAACAAAACCCAAATATATAGGTACCTGGTAAGGAAGTTGACTTAGACGATTACTCTGCCTTGTAAGTCTGTCTTCCTCACGAAGCCCAGCGATCCTCTTAGGATGCTGAAAGACTCCCAGGAGCTGAAGTATCAAGGGCTGCAACCCATACAACAGGACCTCATCAAACCCCTAATCTGGGCGCTCTCAAGAAATGACTTTGACCACCCGCCAAATCAACCAGGATGCGAAAGGCTTCTTAGCCTTCCGTACAACCCATAAAAAACAATATTAAAAACATTTCAAGAGACAGATTAAAAAGGATATTGGAATTAGGGTAATGTAGTGGTAGAACCCTCACCCACTACTGCACTCGCTGCAACGAATGGACCCAGTGTGTAGCAGTCCTCGTAAAGAGTCTGGACATCTTTTAAGTAAAATGACGCGAACACTGACTTGCTTCTCCAAAAAGTCGCGTCCATAATACTTTGCAGAGATCTATTTTGCTTGAAGGCCACGGAGGTTGCTATAGCTCTTACTTCGTGCGTCTTAACCTTAAGCAAACATCGGTCTTTCTCATTCAAGTGAGAATGAGCTTCTCGTATTAAAAATCTGATAAAATATGACAAAGCATTCTTTGACATAGGCAATGATGGTTTCTTAACTGAGCACCATAATGCCTCAGATCTACCTCGTAAGGACTTAGTACGAGCTAAATAGAACTTAAGAACTCTAACAGGACATAACACTCTTTCCAGTTCGTTGCCTACGATCTCTGATAAGCAAGGAATATCAAAAGATTTAGGCCAAGGACGAGAAGGCAGTTCATTTTTGGCCAGGAAACCAAGTTGAAGTGAACAAGTGGCTTTTTCTGTAGAAAAGCCGATGTTCTTACTGAAGGCATGAATTTCACTGACCCTTTTAGCCGAAGCCAAGCACACTAGGAAAAGTGTCTTGAGGGTGAGATCCTTCAGGGAGGCTGAATGTAATGGCTCAAACCTGTCTGACATGAGGAACCTTAGGACCACGTCTAAGTTCCATCCAGGAGTTGCCAAACGATGTTCCTTAGAGGTCTCGAAAGACTTAAGGAGATCTTGGAGATCTTTATTGTTGGAAAGATCTAAGCCTCTATGCCGAAAGACCGAAGCCAACATGCTCCTGTGGCCCTTAATCGTGGGAGCTGAGAGGGAGCGAACATTTCTCAGATGTAAAAGAAAATCTGCGATTTGGGCTACAGAGGTACTGGATGAGGACACAGATGCTGACTTGCACCAGTCTCGAAAGACTTCCCACTTCGACTGGTATACTCTAATGGTAGAAGCTCTCCTCGCTCTTGCAATCGCACTGGCTGCCTCCTTCGAAAAGCCTCGAGCTCTTGAGAGTCTTTCGATAGTCTGAAGGCAGTCAGACGAAGAGCGGGGAGGCTTTGATGGACATTCTTTACGTGGGGCTGACGTAATAGATCTACCCTTAGAGGAAGACTTCTTGGAAAGTCTACCAGCCATCGAAGTACCTCGGTGAACCACTCTCTCGCGGGCCAGAGGGGAGCAACCAACGTCAACCTTGTCCCTTCGTGAGAGGCGAACTTCTGCAGTACCTTGTTGACAATCTTGAATGGTGGGAATGCATATAAGTCCAGATGAGACCAATCTAGGAGAAATGCGTCTATGTGTATTGCTGCTGGGTCTGGGACTGGAGAGCAATAGAATGGAAGCCTCTTGGTCATCGAGGTGGCAAAGAGGTCTATGGTGGGTTGACCCCAAGTGGCCCAAAGACTCTTGCACACGTCCTTGTGGAGGGTCCATTCCGTGGGAATTACCTGACCCCTCCGACTGAGACAGTCTGCCAAGACGTTCAAGTCGCCCTGGATAAACCTCGTTAACAGGGAGATGTCTCGATCTCTTGACCAAATGAGCAGGTCCCTTGCGATCTCGTACAGCGTGAGGGAGTGTGTGCCTCCTTGCTTGGAGATGTACGCCAAAGCTGTGGTATTGTCGGAGTTGACCTCTACCACTTTGTTTCGAAGGAGACTTTCGAATTTCATCAAGGCCAAGTGGACTGTCAAAAGCTCCTTGCCGTTGATGTGCATGCTCCTCTGACTTGAGGTCCACAGACCTGAGCATTCCCGACCATCCAGGGTCGCACCCCAACCCAAATCCGACGCGTCTGAGAATAATACGTGGTTTGGGTTCTGAACTGCTAGGGAAAGTCTCTCTCTCAGACTGACATTGTTGTTCCACCATTTCAGGCATGCCTTTACTGGTTCGGAGACCGGGATTGAGACCGTCTCTAACGTCTTGTCCTTGTTCCAGTGAAAGGCTAGATGGAACTGGAGAGGCCGAAGATGCAGTCTTCCTAGCGAGACAAACTGCTCCAGGGATGATAGAGTTCCTACTAGACTCATCCAATTCCTGACTGAGCACCGTTCTCTCTTCAACATTAGTTGGACTTTGAGCAGGGCTTGATCTATTCGGGTGGCAGACGGAAAAGCCCGAAAAACTGGACTGCGAATCTCCATCCCTAAATATAGTATAGTTTGAGATGGAATCAGCTGGGACTTTTCTAGGTTGACCAAAAGTCCCAATTCCTTGGTCAGATCCAACGTCCAATGAAGATCCTGCAGACAGCGATGACTGGACGAAGCCCTGAGAAGCCAGTCGTCCAAGTACAGGGAGGCTCGGATTCCCGATAAATGGAGGAATTTTGCCACATTCCTCATGAGCCTCGTAAACACGAGAGGAGCAGGACTTAGGCCAAAGCACAGGGCCCGAAACTGGTATACCACATTCCTGAAAACAAACCTCAGAAACGGTTGGGAATCTGGGTGTATAGGAATGTGGAAGTACGCATCTCGTAGGTCGAGAGAGACCATCCAGTCTCCCTTTCTGACCGCTGCTAAGACTGACTTCGTGGTCTCCATAGTGAACTTTGTTTTCGTAACAAAAACGTTGAGCGCACTGACGTCTAGCACCGGTCTCCAACCTCCTGTCTTCTTTGGGACTAGGAAGAGACGGTTGTAAAACCACGGTGATTGAAGGTCCGAGACTTTCACCACCGCTCCCTTCTCTAGCAACAGAGACACTTCTAGGTTTAGGGCTTGTCTCTTTGACTCCTCTCGGTACCTGGGAGAGAGGTCGATGGGAGTTGTCACTAGAGGAGGTTTGCGTACAAACGGAATTTTGTACCCCTCTCTGAGCAACCGAACAGACTGTTGGTCTGCGCCCCTCTTCTCCCAGGCCTGCCAGAAGCTCTTCAATCTGGCTCCTACCGCTGTCTGAGGCTGTGGGCAGTCAGACTCTGCCACGTGAGGACTTGGCTCCTCTCTTCTTTCCTCTCTTTCCCTCGGCACGAGTACTTCCCCTTCTGGGAGCTCTGCCACGAAAGGGCGGGATAAATCTGGATGCCGGAGTCTCGATCCTGGGTCTTACAGCAAAGGAAGTAGAAGGAGTCCCTTTGCGAGCAGAGGACGCCATCAAGTCATGGGTGTCCTTCTGCACAAGCGAAGAAGCTATGTCCTTAACCAATTGTTGCGGAAACAAAGACGTTGATAAGGGAGCAAAGAGCAGTTCTGATCTCTGACAGGGAGTAACTCCTGCCGAAAGAAAAGAGCAAAGGGACTCTCGCTTCTTTAAGACTCCCGTCGTAAAAGAGGAGGCGAGCTCATTGGAACCATCGCGGATGGCTTTATCCATACATGACATTATAAGTAAGGAAACATCTCTATCAGCCGACGAGATTTTCCTACTTAAAGCTCCTAATGACCAGCCAAGGAAGTTGAAAACTTCAAAGGCCCTGTATACGCCTTTCAGCAGATGGTCAAGGTCCGAGGAGGACCAACTAATCTTCGAGCGTCTCATGGCTAGGCGGCGGGGAGAGTCTACGAGGCTTGAGAAGTCACCCTGGGCAGAGGCAGGGACTCCCAAGCCGAGAACTTCTCCCGTGGCATACCAGACGCTCGATCTAGATGAGAGCTTTGACGGAGGGAAGGCAAAGGCCGTCTTCCCCAAACTCCTCCTGGTATCCAACCAGTCGCCTATAAGTCGTAAAGCTCTCTTGGAAGAGCGAGAAAGCACTAGCTTAGTAAAGGCTGGCATGTTAGCAGGTAAGCCTAGAGCAAACCCAGACGGTGGCGAACGAGGAGCAACGGTAACAAAGTGATCGGGAAAAAGCTCCTTGAAAATTAACATGACTTTCTTAAAGTCCATTGAAGGAGGAACCGTTCTAAGTTCGTCTACATCCGAAGGATGATCATCATGATGAGGGTCAGCAACGTCCTCATCTGAAGGATCTTCATCCGACAACTGCTGAGTAACAAGCAAAGGGGTTGGCAATGCTTGACATGCAGAGTCCACACGCACTGGTGCATCAGTAGCAGTCCAGGACGCTACGTCATGTAACTGCTTAACAGCCTGACTGTCAACAACAACAGGAGCGGGAGGACGCTCAACGTCAACTCGAGACTGTTTTGACTGCCTAGACTGAGCAGTCAAAACAACTCTAGACTGCGGTGGTTGACGCTCAGCGTCAAAACAAGTCAACTCCGCTGGTTGGCGAACGTCCGGAACGTCAACAAGAGCATTAGGAAGTGGCTGAACGTCCATATGCGGCTGAAAGTCAACACGTGACTGCATCGAGTGAGGCTCTACAAAGCGTGACTGACGTGACTTAGTAAAGCCAACGTCAACAGGACGAGCAAAGGCTCGTTTTGGCGGCTGAAGGCCAGGATCTCGATTAGCTAAGCGGCGAGGATCATCGTGAACCTTTTCAGCAGAATAGTCTTCCATAAGGGAGGCGAGCTTGATCTGCATGTCTTGCAGTACAACCCATTTAGGATCAACGGGAATGGGTGCGGTAAAAGACGGGGTTAACGTCTGAGACTGCACAACCTTGCCTACACCAAGACTCTCTGAGCCTGTGTAACGTTGCTGCTTAGGCGGCGAGCAGTCTTCCGATGACTGCAAAGGGTCAGAGCTGTCCCAATGGCTACAACCAGGACGCTGGACCTGTCCTGAAGGGACCGACTTTCGCTTCAAGGGCCTTGAAACCTTGCTCCACGGTTTCTTATGCGAAAAGCCTTCGGATGACGAGGAGAAAATGGTCTTTCTCGTCTTATGGTAGGGGCGGTCTTGATGAGACACGCCTGTTACCATAGAGGGAACGTCTGTTCGCTGATCAAGGCCTCTCTAACCCATAAGTCGTACGACATTACTTCTCCCCTGGGCTTGGGAGCTTGCAAGAGGTCTCGGACTAGGCGAACGACAGGCACGAACAGACGAACCCTCGGTCGCAACACTGAAAACACTTTGCGCACTAATCACTTTCCCACGATTTTCCGCTGTGGCACTCTGACACTTTAGCTCTTTAACGTCAGCCATGAGTTGATTACGATCTGTAGCTAACGACTCAACTCTTTCACCCAAAGCATGAATGGCACGTAACATGTCCCGCATTGATGGTTCCTGAGTGCCAGTAGGGGGTTCAGGCACAACCACTACAGGGGAAGGATTAGGTTCAGGGGCATGGGGAGAGGAAAAATCTACTGATCTAGAGGAACTCCTCCTCACCCTATCTCTCTCTAGCTTACGAGAATACTTGTCATATTCGAGCCAATCGAATTCCGAAAGGCCCACGCATTCCTCACACCGATCTCCTAATTGACAGGTTTTACCCCGACAATTAGAACACACAGTATGTGGGTCGAGAGAGGCCTTTGGAAGACGCCTATTGCAATCCCTAGCATTACACTTACGAAATCTAGGAATTTGAGAAGCGTCAGCCATTTTGAATTAGTCAAAGAAAGTCCAAAAAACAATCCAAGTCATCAACAATTAAATCTGTCCAAAAAAGAGTTCAAGAGTTTAAGTTGAGGAAAAACACCTGCACTGCGAAAGCTCAAACCAAAATGAAGTACTTCACCAAGTCTGTTGAAAAAACTCCAGGTTATACAGCGAGTAATGATACGTCTTGTCATTAAGGCCGACAGAGAAGAATTGAGGCTTGTTTACATGCATATGCGGTATCTGGCCGATAGTTGGCGCTGGTGGGCACACCCGCAACCTTCATAGCGATCGCTCGCGAGTTTTTGTGTGTTTTTCTGTCGAGCCGCTGGAGCAGCAGCTATTATATATTCACCGGCTAAGTTAAATATTTAAAAATGCATTTTAAAGTGTAAAACTTGATCCATATTATACAACAGAAAAATTACCTGCACTACTTTCCAAAGACTTTACTAATAGTGAGAAATGTATATTACCATTTGAAATTGGGGTACTTCTCAGCAAAAGGATTGTTTAGTAGCTTCTCCAGCAATTCTTGAAAAGCTTCTCTTGACTCTGCATAAACAAGAGATTTTACGGCAGCCATTAGTTCTTGGCGATCATTTTTATGGATGCCATGCTTGGAATCAAGGAGCCACCGCCATACTTGTTGTAAAATGTGAAATATACATAAGAATTGCTGGGAAGTAGGCCAAGTGACTGCTAAAGCCTTCCTTTCTGCATCGCAATTGTCCGTCATGAATGACTGCGGCTTTCCTTTCCCATAGAAGGCGTACTCCCCAAGTGCTTCCTTTACCATACCAAACCCTGTAAAACACACAATAGGAAACTATATATAAATTGCATTCCAAAAAAAAAAACTTGAAAAACTAATACACAAAAAAGTCGGAAACTGAGAATTAAAGGATACACTATACACATTAATTACCTTTAGTTAATGTTGCTTCATCTTGAGAAGAGGTGAAAACCACAGCCAATGGCACAGCCCCAGCTGGTCCAGCACAAAGGAATGGTATGACTGCTGTGTTTAGCTGATCAACACAGCCTGTTGCATCGATAAACACCACTTCCCCTGCCTCTCTCAGCTGCCTGTGTGCTCTCATCATGAAGGGGGTAACCAAAACAACTGCAAACTTATCCTTTTCATGACTACTTTTCAGAATGAGTTCTGGATGGTCTTCTGCATAGTTCCTTATTGCATCAAACATTGATGGGGTATTAAGTCCTCCATGTTCACTCTGCCTCCATACTGTCCACATATACTGAACAGACTTTGGAGATGTATTTATAGATTTATTGGCTTGATCGTACAAGTCTTCACTCAAGTCCATCTTTAACAAATGGTGCCTGTGTGCTTGACCTGGTGTCAAACCTGTAAAATATAAGCACATATTTTAAATACCCACCCTGTGTTGGGATGTAAGAATACTGAAATTGTATTCCTTGCTTTTTGAAAACACCAAATGGAAGGAAGGGATA
Source organism: Palaemon carinicauda (assembly GCF_036898095.1). Classification (NCBI taxonomy): domain Eukaryota; kingdom Metazoa; phylum Arthropoda; class Malacostraca; order Decapoda; family Palaemonidae; genus Palaemon; species Palaemon carinicauda. The sequence goes on from NC_090755.1 coordinate 10,516,038, forward strand.
GATGGGCCTACAAAATCAGAAGAAACACGTTGCTAAGTAGTACATGCAGTTTCTAATGTGATTTTAACTGCCTGTAAAAGCATTAAATGCACAATGTTTTATTATTGGAGTACTTTATTTACTTGTGGTAGCGCTACAAAGTAAAACTCATGGGGCATAATTCAGTATATACATACTGTACTGATGGATTAGGATATAGCTTACAGTGTATTTCTAAGCTTAAAGTAATATGTGGCAACTTTTATATCTTAAGCTTAGAGCTTATGTTATATATATATTATGCTTAGAGTTTACATTATATATCTTAAGCTTAATTAAAGCTTATAGTATACATCTTAAACTTAGAGCTTATATATCTTAAGCTTAGAGCTTATACTATATATCTTAAGCTTTGAGTTTGTTACCATTTTCTTTTCTTTTTTTAACCTCGTACTACATTTTATGCACTTGGCATTGATCGAAGAAGACACATGAGCTTCAACGTACTGTATAAGATTTCAGAAAAGAGGGACTGCAATATAGAAATGCTGTATGTATATGAGGGACTAAAATAACGGATTTTGAGCGAAGCGAAAAATCTATTTTTGGGTGAGATAGCCATGACGTCCTGATGGAAGGTTCCTTCAGTAGCTTCCTAGGGTATATTTAACTACAGGGATATTCCCAGAGAATTAAAATAAAGATTATCACAGAATTCTAACTTCTGGTGCGAGTACCCTAAAGGTTTCCCTCTAGGATATCGTATATCAACAGGGGACGCATGTATTAACACGCCACATAGCTATCTGCACCCCATATAGAGTTAACACTTCGATATGGAAAGGTGGTTGAATAACTGAGGAGCCGTTCCACAATTACACTCATCCGTGGCTGCTTTTGGTACTCGAGACGTAAACAAACGGGCGCCATTGCTAAATGACGTTACGTCCGTCCTCATCCTGAGCCCAGCTTTTGCTAATCTCCATGATACAGCAGGTCAGGGCGGGGCCTGAAAGGCTGGATTAGAATAGACGGGAGGGTCCATCAGGACGTCATGGCTATCTCACCCAAAAATAGATTTTTCGCTTCGCTCAAAATCCATTTTTTGGGCTCAAGCCATGATGTCCTGATGGAAGTGTACCAGAGAATTAATGTATCGTGGAATTTTTCCCCTATTTAATGCAAGTGCCAATCGCTTCGAATAGAGGTATATAACATGTCCTTACCAGAGATTCTATGAAGAACTTGCTTCCTGCCCCCCTGGCAGAGAAGTTCTGGTGGACGATAGTAACATCTCGAAGCGATCATTGAAGAGTTACTCACCCTGCGGAGAGTTCATGCTGGACTCGGAGACAAGACTTAAGGTTAATATTCGGGTAGGAATATTATCAAGCATAGGTAAGTAAATAACATTTACTACACTCCTTGGAGGAGAGATCAATCTGGTCTCGGAGGCAGGACAAAGGTTAATATTCAGGTAGGAATATTATCAAGGCATGAGTGAGTATATAATACAATTACATATATCATTCTTCTACTTTAGAGACAAAGGGGTAAATGAAACTATAACAATCGTATATTTCTTAATAAAGAATAGGAGCGGAAAGAGACGCACATGTAATAAAATAGACATTTTATTTCAAAGATTGCAGATTATTGTGGTAGTAATTACAATAATAAATGTAAAGTTTATTTACAATAATAAAGAATAATGTACATAGAAAATAAAGACTTCAATCTTGAATCTGAAAAGAAATTTTTACTTTTTAGAGACACAAGTTCCAGAGGAACGTCAGTCTTTTTCAAAGAAAACACATCATGCCCTAGGGCATGTGGCACTCATGTAAAGTCTATGACATTTCACCTTGGTAAGAACAGTCTATTAGAAACACTAAGTGTCCATGAAATCACTATGTATCACCAAAGGGTCAACACAGGTACCCGTAGAGTTAAAGTCCCAAGTAACTCACTGTTCTATGCAGAGTTAAACAGCAGGTTTCATAACACTACCTGCGGCTACCACGAAATGTTTAACTTCGTGCACTTGCTTTGTATAGTGCTTGAAGAAAACGCGCGATGATTTCCACCCTGTGAAGCTCTTGAGGCTTTCGAAATCCATACTCTGGAAGAAGTTCAGAGAAGACGCGACTTTTCTAGGACCATGACCTGCGGGTGTACTGTCAGGATCCGCTCTGCGAATGAAGTAGGTGATTTTCGCTCTTAGTTGTTTCAGTGACAGGTCGCTACCCGATGTTTCTCCTTTGAAGAGTTGTCCTCCACTGAAGTCTTTAGTTCTTCGAAGATAGACCTTAAGACTCTCCACTGGGCATAGAGAGACATCTTCCTTCAGGGGGCAGATTCTCCAAGGGCCCCATCTCTTGGTGGGTAGTTCATTCTTAGCGAGAAACGTCGGATCAGGGAAGAGGGTAAGCTCTCCTGTATCTGCGAACAGGATATGACCCTCTTCTCTTGATAATGCCACTATTTCACTGACTCGGGCTCCCGAGGCGAGAGCAAAAAGGAAGATAACTTTTTGAGTCATGTCTTTTAGAGGGTACGAATCATTGTCCAGGTTAGAGGCAAAATGGAGCACCTTGTCCAGGGACCAGGAGATAGGTTTTGGTGGAGGTGCTGGGCGTAGTCTAGCGCATGCCTTTGGTAATTTATTGAAGATATCACTGGACAAATCAATCTGGAAGGCGTACAGGAGTGGTCTAGTCAAAGCTGATTTGCAGGTGGAAATCGTGTTGGCTGCTAAGCCTTGTCCATGAAGGTGAATGAAGAAGGACATACAAAAATCAATGGTGATTTCCGCAGGATTTTTTGCCTTGACGAAAGAGACCCGCTTTCTCCAGGAAGATTTGTATTGCCGTCTTGTAGATTCAGTCTTGTATTCCTCGAGGAAGTCTAAGCTTTTCTTTCTTTGCGGCTAAGGAGAGAAAATCATGAGATGAAGGTCCCTGACTTTCAGTGATGAAGCGAAGACAGTCGACTTCTGTACTTGTTGAGAGAGAACTGGGCCCGGTAGGGGGATCAGCGTGGGCTGCAGCTCCAGGACCAGAGGGTACTAATTGCTCCGGGGCCATTTGGGAGCCACTAGGGCCGCTGTACCTTTGAAGGTTCTCAGTTTGGAGAGGACTTTCAGCAGAAGGTTGGTGGGAGGGAACAGGTATATCCTGGACCATCTGTTCCAATCCAGCGACATAGCATCCACTGCTTCTGCCTTGGGGTCCTCGTACGGGGCCACATATCGAGGAAGTTGATTGTTGTCGCTCGTCGCGAAGAGATCGATCTGAAGTTCCGGGACTTGGTGAGAGATGAAGGAGAATGACCTTGCGTCTAGAGACCATTCCGACTCTATTGGGCTTGTCCTTGATAGAGCGTCCGCCGTCACGTTGCGGAATCCTTGTAGGTGAACTGAAGACAGGTGCCATTTCTTCTTTTCTGCCAAACGAAAGATCGGAAGAAGTACCTGATTTATCTGGGGCGATCTCGAGCCCTGACGATTGAGACATCTGACTACCACCGAGTTGTCCAGAGTCAGACGAATGTGGATCGAGGGAGGCGGGGAGAGTTTCTTCAGGGTGAGAAGAACCGCCATGGCCTCCAAGATGTTGATGTGAAACGTCTTGAATAGGGGAGACCATGTTCCTTGAACCTGTCGTTGGTGGGAGTGACCTCCCCAACCCTCCAGTGAAGCGTCCGTGTGGATGTTGATCGATGGAGGCGGGTGTTGAAGAGGAATGGACCTCTTCAGGGCCTTTGCTTCCGACCACGGCTTTAAAAGTGAGCGAAGTCTGTTTGGCAGCCGTCTCTTGAGGTCTCTTCGAGCGATGGATGCGAAACGTCTCCAGACTCCCGCGGCATCCTTTAGCTGTGCGTGAAGCACTGTGTTTGTCACAGAGGCGAACTGTAGAGAGCCGAGGAATTGTTCCTGCTGTCGTCTTGAGAATGAATGAATGAATGATTTAAAGTTTTCAGGCATCCTGACATCTAAGGTCATTGACGCCGGTAACATTTAATTTATGTATACAAAAATAAAAAATGAAACAAAATAAAAAATTAAAGAGTATTCAATAAAAATCATAAAAAATTGAATGTCATAAAAGTTAAATATTTTTCAGAAGACCTGCTTCTGAAATAAATCTAAAAATGCCACTTGCATGGTAGGACACATCATTTCCAAGAATCTTGGCAAGGATGAACCTGCCACCCTCACCTCGAGCCTCAAACAAATATCTATTCCTTAAGTTGTTATAATTGGGGCATTCGGTCAACAAATGCCTTACTGTTAGAGGTACCAAACAGTTGTCACAATACGGTTGGTGTTGGCCCTCCAGCAGAAACTCATGTGTCAACCGAGTGTGACCAATACGGAGACGACAAAGAGAAGTCTCCCATTTTCGGGGCATCATATTATACCTCCAAGGAGATATGTCATTTGTTACATCCCTCATTTTATTGCCATCTTGACTATCCCATTGCTGTTGCCATTTATTGCAAACCAATTTCTTGATGTCAGGTAAGAAATCATTACAGGGAATGGGATACCTTCTTGGCAGCAACTCGGATGCAGCCTCCTTAGCCAGTGAATCTGCCTTCTCATTCCCAGACACACCTACATGTGCTGGAACCCAACAAAATTGAACTGTTATACCTCTCCGTCCAATAAGGAAAAGCCATTCTAAAACCTTTAAAACTAGAGGGTTATTAGAATTAAAAACTTCCATAGCTTGAAGGACACTCCTTGCATCACTAAAAATTGTAAAATTACCCTCCTTCTCCAACGCTATTTTCTCAATAGCGGTTAATATGCCATACAGTTCGGCAGTAAATATGGAAGCGGTCAGAGGAAGTGCACCTCTACAATTAAAACCATTACTATGTACTCCAAATCCAACGCCAGCATCAGATTTGGAGCCATCAGTATAGATAAAAGTTGATCCTCTATGTTCTTTAACATGTTCATTAAAAAAGAGACCTGGCTTCTAGGTCTGACATATTCTTCTTATCTCCAATAAAATATTTACAAAAAGATATCTCTGGTAACTTCCATGGAGGCGTTGATGATACCTTGAATGGAAGTACCTTATTTCTAATTATATCCAGACTATTTAATAATCGTTTCACCCGAAAGCCATAAGGTTGAGGAGATTTTGGGTGCAACTCAAAGTATGATGCGTGTCTTACAAGGCTTGCAGTCTGAAAGGCTAGAGAGCTAGGGAGTCTTTGCAATCTAAACCAATACCGAAGAATGGAAGACATTCGGTAAAGGTCTAGAGGTAACTCTCCAGCATCAACAAGGAGACTTGGGATAGGCGAGGTTTTAAAAGCTCCAGTAGATAATCTAATACCTGCATGGTGTATCGAGTCTAATATTTTTAACCGGCTTGGGGTGGCTGAGGAATATACCTCACAACCATAACTAATTTTGGAAAAAATCAAGGCCTTGTATAATTTTAAAATAGTATTGCGGTCTGCCCCCCATGATGTATGGGCCAATACTTTTAAGATATTCAGAGCTTCAACACATTTAGCTTTTAGCGCTTTTAGGTGAGAAACCCATGTAAGTCTACAGTCAAATATCAAACCTAAAAATTTGGTTTCCGATACACATGGTATCCGTTGACCTTTAATGTATATATCCGGGTCTGGATGTACTCCCCGGATACGACAAAAATGGACAATGGTAGTTTTACTTGTCGAGAACTTAAATCCATTCATGTCAGCCCACTGGATAATTTTATCAATAGAGAGTTGGATTTTTCTCTCAACCATTGCCATTCTAGTGCCAGCAAATGATATTGAGAGATCATCCACAAATAATGTTGAGAGAACATCCTGGGGAATGGCTGAGGATATCCCATTAATTGCTAGTGCAAAAAGGGTTACACTCAGCACACTACCCTGAGGAACTCCTTCTTCCTGGCACTTACTCTCTGATAGAGTTTCCCCCACTCTCACTTGAAAAACTCTACGTGAAAGAAATGCCTGAATAAATAGTGGCAGCTCTCCTCTCAATCCCAATTCATGAATGGTTTTAAGAATACCATATCTCCATGTGGTATCATATGCCTTTTCAAGGTCAAAAAATACTGTAACATGGTGCTGTTTGGAAGCAAACGCTTCACAAATAGAAGACTCAAGTCGTATCAACACATCAGTCGTTGAGTGCATTTTTCGGAATCCACATTGAATCGGTGATAAAATACCTTTTTTTTCAAGGTACCATATCAGCCTTGCATTGACCATCTTCTCCATGATTTTACATAAACAAGATGTCAATGCAATAGGACGATAGTTTGCTGCTAAAAACTTGTCTTTACCGGGTTTTAAAAAAGCTAAAATAATGGCTAGTTCCCAAACACTTGGGTAACTATGATCATGCCATATTCTATTAATAATACTTAAAATAAATAGCTTTGTATTAAAATGTACATGTTTAATCATTGCATATGGAATTCCATCGGGTCCAGGGGCTGTATCATTGCAATGAGCAAGTGCGGAATCAAATTCTCTTTCAGTGAAAGGAGAATTATACGACTCTTCCCTTCTTGTTGCAAAATTTAAAATTTTCTTTTCTTCAGTGCTCCTATACTGGTGACCAGGGGCTCCTTCACACTTGCTAGATACATTTGAAAAATGATTAGCCAGGGCATTGCTAACTTCATTTGCTTCAGTTACATACTGGCCATTCACCCTCAACACTGGTGGTGGGTTGGGGGTGAATTTGCCAGCTATCTTTTTTACTTTCCTCCACACAGAAGATGGTGGTGTTCTACTGTTAATGGAGGAAACAAAAGACATCCATGACTGGCGCCTTGCTTCTTTCATGGCACGACGGAACTGTGCTCTACATTTCTTGTACATAATTAAATTCTCATCAGTTCTGTGTCTACGCAATCGTGTTAGAGATCTTCTTGTGGCTCTGTGGAGTGCAGTTAGTTCTGAAGACCACCACGGGACTGGTCGTCGTTTGAATAACCCTGTTGTTTTGGGAATTGAATTGACTCCTGCTGTATGAAGAGTTCCATTCAGTAGGTCTATGGCATCATCAACACTTTCAAACTGTTCTGCTCTCCCTTCGATTTCACTTAGCTCACAAAATTTAACCCAGTCTGCCTTGTCTAGATTCCAACGTGGCAATCTTTGCAAAGGCGGATCCTTGTTGGTGTTTATAATGATTGGTGCATGATCACTAGTATGCCAATCGTCTAATGTCCTCCAATCAAAATCAAGAAGGCAGTTAGAGCTTGCAATTGAAAGGTCAATGCATGACAAAGTACCTGTCTGAACATGGAAGTGTGTGGGCTCTCCTGTATTAAGGAGTCCCACATCCTCATTCTCCACAATTGATGAGATAATATTGCCCCTTGTGTTGGCCAAAACATCACCCCATAAAGGATGTCTACCATTCATATCTCCCAGTAAGAGAAAAGGTTGAGGGAGTTGTTGAATGACCTCTGCTAAATCATCATATAAAATATCATCATTTGGAGGTAAGTACAGAGAGCATATTGTATATTTTCTCCCTATATCAATTTGTACAACAACTGCCTGCAGGGTTGTACGTATAGATATAGGTATTTGGGGAACATCTCGACGAATGTACATGAGACTTCCGCCATGGCTCCCTACTCCGTGATCATAAGGTGTCCTATAACTAATATATTCGCGAGGACAAGGGGTATTAGCATCAAGCTTGCTCTCCTGGAGACATACAATTATGGGGGAATGCTCGTGAATTAAGAGCTTAAGTTCTTCATATTTGGCCCTCAAACCCTGACAATTCCATTGCAAAATGGATGAAAAAACTATGTATTATTTTCTGGAAGACATCTTTGATGAGGTCTTCCCATTGACAGTTTTTGATTTGACAATATTTTCTGTAGGCTTCTTAAGTTTGGGTCTTGATAAATTAGGTTTTATATTAGCCTTTTCAGTGTTGTTGTTACCTATTTCTTGTGGGGGATGGTGGACCTCCACTTGAATTTTTGATTGATTCAAGAAGTTTTCCTGTTGATCTGAAATATCAACAGGCAAAACATCATATCTATTTGATGACATAACTTTTGTGTTTTTAATGGATGGGGGTGAGAGAGATGGAGGTCTCTCTCTTTTCCTATTGACAGGTGGTGATTTATTAGGTTTTGATGCTTTCCCCACTACAGGCGCACCTGATAATTCTGTTTCATGTGGAATCTCCATCAAATCAGGCAAAGATATAGCCTGAGAGAGGTTAGAATTATCCTTTGTAGTGGGGGACAAAGGTTTACTAGAGGTGAGAAAGGTCTTACGTGATATTCTTGCCTTATCCTCTAGAATTCTATCAGAAGATGGCAAATTTCTTTTCTGGGGAATAGAGGCAGTACCTGTATTAGGTGGGCTGGATGTCTCCTGCCTCATTTTTTCTCCGGATTTCAATACTTTTGCATAACTTGCTGATTTACTCAATAGTCTCTTGGCATGCCCCACACTTATGTGTTCAATACTGGATTTATTGAGAGCAGCCTCTTCTAATTTATATTGCTGGCAGTTCCTATCCGTAGATTTGTGATTCAAATTGCAGTTTATACAATTGGCCTCTAGTGTACAGTCTCCATGGTAAACATTAGAGCATGTACTACACATTTTATCATTCTTACATACTTTAGATGGATGCCCATATCTATAGCAATTAAAACATTGCAGCGGCTTCTGCTTAAAAGTTCGCACTTTAATTCGTTCATTCTCTATGTAAATGTGGAAAGGCACATCAGCATCCTGGAAAGTCAGGATAATCATTGACGTTCCAGGGACTTTATGCACTTTCCACACAGTTAAAGGACACATGGCCAATATCTCCTCTTCTGTGAATTCATATAAGTCTCTATTAAAAACTACTCCCCTTCCATAACTGAAGTTTAGATGGGGTTTCACATCCAGCTTTATGTCTTTGTTATCTGTATTTAAATTGGAAAGTATAACCGATTGAGTTTCTGATTTGGCACTTATTAGGAAACTGTTCTTTCCAAACCGAGATATATCTCCTGGTGCGATAGTACCTACTTTCTTTTGAAGAAATTTACATATTTTGAAATAATTTCCAGTACTCCCTTTTGATTGAGCAATAAGCCACTTTGGTGGTTTTGGCTTTCTTTGGGAAGGTACAACTACCTCTATACTTTTATCAATCCAATCTGCAGGCCTATATACATCCAGATTCTTGGGTACCCGATCGCAAAGAGCACCCTTAAAATTCAAATTACTGATTTTAATATTTATGATATCATTGATAGCTTTGAATGCTTCATCATGGTTATCAAATGATATCCATGAATCCCATTTGTCACCTTCAAGCCTCATCCTAATTTCCCTGATGTGACCATAACATTGAAATAATTTATATAGAACATCGTAATTGGTTTCAATGGGGATCTGAGTGATGTGAAGGATTCGCAAATTCTCCATGTCACCCAAATTACTTTGTTTTTGAACATAAGTAGCATGGTCCTTTAGAGTTTCCGGGTCGTCAACAGAGGGGTTAGTTTTAGGAGTAGAAGCAAGCCGGGTTATCCACCTCTTATCAGAGGATTTCAGTCCTCCTATCCCATGTGGCCCAACACGAGAAGAGGCTTCAGCGGGGACCAGTCCTCTATTAGAGAGGGGCTGCCTCTCTTAAGGTGGGCGTACACTGGTCAGTGGGGGTAGTTAGCCCCTCCCACCGACGACTCCAATGCCTAGCATCACCCATTACCCGCAAATATGGGTGACTTAAAACCGGATCATTGGAGCCCGACTCTTAACAGACTTAGTCTGCACCCAATGGGGTCTGCCAGAGGGTGATGGCGTCTAAATTTGTACAGGTTGAGATGGCATGACATCCATCCCACCCTGCGCCAAATCCAAAGCAGCAGTCAAAACCTAAGTCGTACAAGCTAAAGTCGTCAACAAGTTCATGCCCAAGAGGAAGAGATGGGAGAAAATAAGAAGTAATCAAAGGAACGGAGAGAAAGTGCTGACTAATTTAGTTGGATCAACAGTTGGGCACCGAGGTCCAGTGGGGAAGTAGTTCCCATTGTTCATTAGAGCCCAACTGCTAGTCCCTAAGCCCCCCATCCTCATCAAGGCTTCAGCATCTGGGGGGTCGTCTTGAGATCCGTTTGGATTTTAGAAGTCTTCTGACAGACCCTGCTATTTCCTTCCTTTTCTTCTGTGGGATAGAAAGGCGGTGTGACTGAAGATCCCAATGGATTCCCAACCATTGGAACTTCTGAGCTGGAGAGAGGCGAGATTTCTCGTGTTTATCTTGAATCCCAGATGCTCTAGGAACTGGGTGACTTTGTTGCAGGCTCTTACACAATCTTCGGGCGATGTTGCCCAGACTAACCAGTCGTCTAGGTAGGCCATCACTTGGACGCCCTGAAGACGGAGCTGTTGGACGATTATGTCTGCCAGCTTGGTGAAGATCCATGGAGCCACGTTGAGCCCGAAGGGCATGGCCCTGAAAGAGTAACTTTTCCTTTGGAGTCGAAATCCTAGGTAGGAGGAAGCGTAATGATTCATTGGAATGTGCCAGTGGGCATCCGCCAGGTCTATTGAGACCGTGTAGGCCCTTTGAGGCAGAAGGGTCCTTATTTGTTGCAGAGTCAGCATCTTGAATTTGTTGTTCGCAATGAACTTGTTGAGAGGGGATAAGTCTAGAATGACTGAGTTTGTCGGAGTCTTTCTTGGGAACGCAAAATAGTCTCCCTTGGAACCTGGTTGACTTTACCCTCCTGATCACCTTCTTGTTCAAGAGTTCTAGGACATATTCTTCCAGAAGGGGGGTTGACTGTTGGAAGAATTGCTGGAAGGCTGGGGGTGGTTGAGTCCAGCTCCAGCCTAGTCCCTTCTTGACGATGCTGTGAGCCCAGGGATCGAAGGTCCAACGATCCTGGAATTGGCGGAGTCTTCCTCCCACCGGAAGCACTTCATTGCTTCTGGTGTCCCGAGGGTTTGCCACCTCGGCCGCTAGCTCCCCTTCCTCCTCTGCCTCTGGAGGGACGGCGAGAAGAATCTCTGCCGGAGCCTCTGCTTGAGCCCCTACCTCTGGGACGAAAGGTAGTAGAGTGTTGCTCATACGCAGGGGTGAAGACCGGTGACTGCGACACCACTGGTTGGGGGACCGACTGAAAGGTCTGTTGTGGCTGCGTGGCCACTTGGGGAGTAGCGGGACCCGGAAACTGTCGTCTCTGTTGACGTTGCTGGGGTTTCGGCTTCGGAGTTTTCCTCTTAGGCTGAGGGCCATCATCCTGAGAGGACTTCCTCTTTCGTGACATGCCCCACTTATGGAGAAGGTTCCTATTCTCCGTGGCGGCTTTGTCTACAATCTCTTTCACCAAAGAAGATGGGAAGAGATACTTGCCCCAGATATTGGAGGAAATCAGCCTCCGGGGTTCGTGTTTCACCGTTGCGTTGGCGAACACGAATTCACGACAGGCTCTGCAAGCCCTAGTGAAGCTATATAGGTCCTTTGTCACAGTTGCCAAGTGCGATTTGGCTAGGACCATATAAAAGTCCGGGATTCTAGTATCCCCGGCCATAAGTTCAAGCTGTACCTGGTGGGAGAGCGACGCGGCAAGCCTCTCCTTCGTATCTTGTTCCCTACGAAGGAGGTGATCATTTAGCCTTGGGAGGTCCTCATTAAATTGATGACCGGCTACGTCAGGCTCTAGTTTCCCTACCGTGAAGGTTGACTGGATGTCTTTCCAGTGCCTATCATCGGGGGGAACAGTAATGGAGAAGGGTCTGCACTCCTCCAGTGCAGGGCAAGGTTTCCCTTCCTCCTCTGCCTTTAAGACCGCTGTGAAGGCCTTTTCAATGAAGGGGAAGGTCGCAGCATTTGGCGCAACGAAGGTTGGATGCTTCTTGCTAAGCGCCGGCATCTTGGAGTTGCTGAAACCCCTACTCTTCACTGCCTGGGCTAACATAGCTTGGGCCTTCGCGAGATCGAACACGATAACTTCCTTCGGTTCGGTCTCCTCCTTTGAGGCTGGTCCGGACCTGAGTCGGACGTAACAGTCCGGATAAGCCTCGAAATTTGGGAAGAACTCCACTTCTTCCAGCAAGATAGAGCCAACCCTTTCACTAATGTAGATTTTGCCAGTTGTAATTGGCATATGCTCGGCGTATCTCCATGGGTTAGCTTCCGAGCAGGTGGGGAGGTCCTTAACCGAAATCCTTTTCGGTTGCTTAAGGCTGACGAGAGTCGTCCGGAATTGCTCCTGAGTTTCTCGTAGCTTTCTTTCCATGAGGGCTTCAAGCATCTTGAAGACCTCTTGAGTGGCCGATGGAAGAGGGTCCAGGGTGGCAGAAGTCGAAGGAACAGTTTCCTCGGACAGTGCAGGAGTTGCTGCAGGAGCAGGAGCGACCTCAGTCTCCGAATCAGGGTATTCCACCTGATCTTCCTCATAGTCGAGTTCCTCACCCATGAGGTTCTTCTCCGTTTCTTCCGACACTTCCGACATACGTTCCACGTTGTCGGAATCTAGATGGCACTCATGCGTGGACTGGGCCATGACAACGTCAGGTTCCACCACGATCTGGACGGTGGGAATCTGATCACGGGGGACCACAGTCTTTGGATGCTTTTGGGAAAAGCAAGGCCCTCAAGTCTTCGTTGGGAAGATACGGTCCGGTGGCGTTCTTCTGGAAGCCACGTACCCATTTGCGTAGCTTCTCTCTAGCGTTGTCCCTTGCCTCCGCAGATGGAGGATCGTCAAACGCCTCGACCAAACGACTCTTGCAGACTGCAGTTCTGCGGGTCCCAATACTTCAGGTCGCCTTTCTTGGCGGCGCAGGGGGCGTGGGTCCGGCACGCCTTGTGCCCGTAGAAGTCCGGGCGCTTCACCCCGCAGAAGTTACTCTCACACTTCATATACTCCTCCTGTAAAAGAAAGAGATCATGAGTACATGGAAGGCATAGGAATGACTTACATTACTCTAAAATTAAGATAATTAACATCTAATTTTAAAATTAATTCAATTAAAAAGCCTTTTAATGCTTCAGATTAATGAGCGGGAAAGGAAGTAGATAGACACATACTTGTGAATCCCGCCCAGACGGTTACTGTAACCTTATCTGTAAACAATTTCTTTTGTGTCCGAAGGTCACAATGAGGGAAATCCATATGGATGAGCCAAGCTAGGCTTCTAACAGAAATTGCCCCCAGAGTGTAGCAGGGTCTGAGACCACTCAGATCCCTGGAGGAGAAGGGGTATAGGATAAACCCCTTATTAAAAGTAGGTTCCGGCAATCGACTGCACTAAGATACAGAGTATGCTGGAATATTGTAATGTGCAATCAAACAGCATAGCCACAATCTTGGATGGTAAGACAATACCTATATGGAAGTGGCCAAGCCATCTGGCTGCAGTATATTGACTGTCGGTATGTTGCCGGCAGGCATGAAAGGGGTGCATGTCCCTTAACGTCTCATGAGGGTACCGGCAGACCGACGGCACACCGGAGGCCGGTCCTGCAGGGTGGAAGACATCAAGACAGACACACTGAGTATCTAAAGGATAATACCATCATGGCGACCGCCGGCACAGCGGCGGGTCGTCGGCAGGCGGCGGCGGCTCCGGCAGCCGAAGGCTGACGGCATGGTGAGCCTTGGATCAATTCATAAGATATATGTGTATATTGTCGTATACCTAGATTGCCGGCAATCAATGTCGGCATGTGGGTGGCCGACTCCGGAAGTCGGCTGGCTGTTACTAGGTAAAACGAAGGGTGGGACGTCGGCGGTAAGCCAACGGAAGGCGGCAGCCTCCGGCACACGGAAGGCTGATGTCTTAGAGGAGGAAGGAATCTTATGAAAGGATGTCACCTGAAGTAGTGGCGGTATCGCCGGCAGTAGAGACGGCAAGGGACCGGCACCAGGATAGAAGGAGAGAAAGGTAAGGAGGGATGGAAGGGGTAAGATCCCATACCCCTCCGGCATCCCTCTGGAGAGAGTGCACTCATGATAGGAGTGGATACTCCTAACATCCGGCGGCAGGGAGCCGGCAATAGGCCGGGTGCCTGGGGTAACCCAAGGGAGGGTTAGAGGGCACTCAAGAGGGGGGAATCCTCCGCCGGCAACCACCCCCATAGAACGCTATGAAGGGTATGTGTACCAGAGCAGCCAGCTCACCAGGAGAATAACTAGCCCTACCACTCCACCCAAGGGAGGAGTTGTAGGACTAAGGACAGAAGTGTGTAGGCAAGCCTACACCAAAGGGATAGGTGGGGAGGGAGAAGAATAGGTCTTTCTAAGGAGGAGAGACTGTATGAGAACGGCCACCAAGGTAAGGGAGAACGCTCCCTAACCTAGGGTAGGTAGCCCAGAATGAGAACGGTACAGATGTACCGTCTCAAACTATAATAAGGCAGAGTCAACCCCCAGAGCTAACCTAGAGTAGGAGGACTAACTCCTAGGCTAGGAAGGCTTGAAAGACACATCGCTAGTCACAGGGAGGATGGAGTAACCCAACCAGGTGCAACTAAGGAAGGGCAGGGCCTTTCCTAATCTCTCAGGCACGACCCTAAGGGAGGGTCATTCCCTTAGGGGAGGCAGAGAAGCGATAAATACTCTGTTTGTAGACAAGATTCCTCAATATAGAAGGGAAAGCAAGACTACCCAGAGGGAATGCCCGCAGGCAGGGGGATTAGGGAGCATATAGGGGTTTCTACATTAGGTTAGGAGGAGATGATACACAATCAACACAGTCCCCTATATGGTCCCCGAAGGCGAAAACACTTACATCACAGTAAATAATGTTTAATAATGCCACAATCTTCATAACTTAACCTAGGAACACTGGTATATATCATGCATAAAAACAAGCACTAGGCTGTCCAGCCTAAGGGCTAAGCTAGCGATCTAGTATGGGGTCGAACAGTGACCGAGTCTGATGAGCGCTAAAACACGATATAAATATTTCCTAGCTATGAAGACTAAATAACTAATAATATTAATTAGTTAACACTAGAACGGCCACTGATGGTTAACCCCCTAGAACGACCAAGCGGTCAAAATGACTGCACATGAATTTCCATTGCAGTTATGCTATTATTTTCTAATATATAATTCCTAATTTATTCTACGATAATGGAAAACTGTTCATGAAATAAACAAGCTGTGTTTTATTTAAACCAATACCATTTAAGGGTACAATTAATAATAATAATAATAATAATAATAATAATAATAATA
>NC_090755.1:10536237-10626237 GCF_036898095.1 Palaemon carinicauda
GAAATAATTACTAGTTAGTTGACTAAAGTAGCATTCAATTGTTCTAAACCAAATATAATAAATAAAACTAATCCACATTAGTCTCAGTTTTTGGTGTACTGAACATACCTTTGCATTTTCAGATTACACTTGAAAGTATTAATGATCTAACTTAGTATATTATTCTTTTTGGGCTCAAGCCATGTCGTCCTGATGGAAGTTCCTATAGGGTAGCTTCCTAGGGTATATTACAACTACGGCGATATTCCCAGAGAATTTACCTTAAGGTACCCAGAATTCTAACTCCTGGAGCGAATATCCCTGATGAAAGTACCAGGGATATCGCGAAATATCAGAGGACGTATTCTTGACACGCCACATGGCAATCTGCACCCCGAACAGAGATAACACTTCGAAGGGGTCAATTGGCAAGAAAACGAAAACGAGAAAGAAAAAGGAGAGCCGTTCGCAAGGCTCTCTCTTCTCCCGTTTCGTAAGCGTGCATTGCGCCGATTCTGGCGCCATCTGTATTCCTTTTTGCGTAGCTTAACAACTCGGTGTTTTTTCCTGTGTTTCTCGCAAAATCTTGGATTTAATCGCTTTATTATGCTTTCTCCAACTTCGTCTGCCTCTGATAAGTTGAGTATTATTTCTTTTATGTATAAATGTAGGCTCTTGGTAATTTTTAAAGTGATTAATAGTAATAATCTTTGTTACAAGAGCCGTTGCCTACCGGAGGCGTCCTGGACGCTGTCGCTTGCTAGGTATGAGTTTTAGTTAGCCAGAGCGACGTTCCCGGCTGTTTTGCTTTAATAATTTTAGCTATTTAGCGTTACATAGGATTTCCTTATTCGTGCTTTTAGTATTGTTTGTTTTGGCGAAGTATTCGCCAATTCTGGCCTACGCTAGACCATGTAGCCTAGTCGTTTGGCCCTTGTACTTTCCTGCATGATTTTTGGATTTCCGAGTGTTTTAAAATTTTATTGAAGCTTTAGGCAGTTTTATACATTTAAGATTATATTGATTATTTCCAAGATAGTATACGAGTGAGTTTCGGTGATTTAGGTAATCGATTCTCTTGGTGCCTAGGCTAAGTTGCCTATGGAGCCTTAGTATACTTTCTCATACTCCCCGGTTGCTTTCTTTTCTTCGGAGAAGGTATGCAATCCCTTTCCCTCTGTTTAAGCCTTGGGCTTAGCCCTAGTGGTTTATCTGAATTAACTTTCGATACAACTATATTGGGGTGTTACTGTACCTCCCTGTTCCAGTAAGTCTGGCTTCAGAGAGGGGCAGAACATCAGAGTTTTTAGTCTGAGTCTGTGTTTGTCTGGCTTGGGGTTGAGCTCCCTCGCTAGTCTGACGCAGACATAGGAGGCTTAACCTCCTTAGGTCACTCCCGAAGGTTTCTGTACGAGATGATTCCTTCTTTTGTGATCTAGCAGACTAGTCCTTGTTGCTGTTCTCGGTGGGAGGATAAGATCCTTTCCCCGGGAGTAGCAACACCTTCCTTGCTTTGGTTCAGTGGGGGTTGGCAAGTATTGCTGGCCTCCCTCCTTGGATCGCCCTTAGGCTAAGATGAGTTTTCTTGGCTGCGGGTGATTCTTTACTAAAGCAAGGTTGGTAGGACCCTCTTTGTCCCTTCCCCCTCTATCTCTGTAATGGCCTAGCCGTTACAGTACTGTACGTCATTCTACATCTGGACCTAGTATAGGTTAGGATGTGGAATTGACTCAGTCCCTTGCCGGCCGGCAGTGTGTGCCGGCCGGCAAAGGTCTTCTGCTTTGAGTGCTGCCCGGACCTCCCTTGGTCCCTCATCCATGTCTGTCTGTAGAGCCAGACGACATTGGTCAGGAAGCCTGATTTAGATTCTCCCCTTCCTTGTATGCACTCTTTCGGATTGCCGGGCTTTGAGGTAGTACACTCTCTTATCCCGGCATCCATTCTGTTTTCTTCTAGTGTTGTACCCTAGCCGGCTGCCGGCCTATGTGGCCGGCAGTCGGACAGTCGGAGTTCTCTGGTTTGCCGGCTGGCAGTTACTGCCGGCCGGCACATGCATTTGAACCAGCGTTCTGCCACCTTATAGCTGTTAAGTAGTATACTTTAAAGCTAGTTATGGTGTGTGCCGGCCGCCGCATTACCTTCTATACTGTACCAGTATTCTTCAGTATGGCATATACTGTAGGGAGAAAACTATAGTATAGTATTGGTATAACACTGTGTGTTCTAACACTTTTGTGTTGTCTTGCACAGCCCTTTGGTGTTGCCTTACAGATAAGAAAGTGAGTTCTTTCTTGTCTATTATCCGGTATTTTAAAATCATATCTTAGGTGTGAGCTCCACCTGTTTCCTCTGGAAATTTGTCATTGGTTACTCTGGGACAGATTAACCATACGATTTTATTATCTGGAAGGCTGCAATGATTGGTTGCGTGGGAAACACAAGTGTGTGTCTTTCCTTTCTGATTTGTTATGCTAAACTGTGCATATCCAGTGATACGTATTTTATTTGATACTCATGGAAATTTCTTCTCTTTACAGGAGGACCGTCCGAGGTGCGGAAGTGCTTTCTGCAACGTCCGCAGTAAGAACTTCTGCGGACATGAGTTATGTAGGAGGCACGCAGCATGCGCTGTCTCCAAGGGTAATCTCCGGTATTGGGACCCTCAGGTATGTACCGTGTGCTCTAACCTGATTACTGAGGCTTTTGATTCCCCTAGGACGGCGGAATCAAGGGATATAGCAAGGGAGAAGCTTCGTACCTGGGTAAGGGGCTTCCAGAAGAACACCTCTGGACCTTATCTTCCAAGTGAGAAGATGAGGGCTTACCTTTTCCCTAGGGCATCAGCTGATGCAGTGATTCCCCAGCCTCAAGAGGAGATCCCCCTAGTTCAGATCCCGGTGGATGCTGAAGTCGCGGTCGCCTTGCAAGACATCCAGTTGGACGACAGGATGTCAGACGTGTCCGAGCATCTGGAGGAAGACCTCCTGGCAGAAGGCCAGGATGAAGATCAAGCCCCAGACATTGTAGAGGAAGAGGCCGACGAGGTGTCGGCTGCTCCGGTTCAGATCACTGAACCTATTCCCTCAACATCGTCCGCTCTCCCAGTAGAGCTGGGACAGGCCCTCTCCTCCATTGTTGGAATGATCCAACAAATGCAGAAGGAGAATAATGTGAAGGCGGCTGCAATGGAACTGCAGATGCAGAAACTTGCAGCATCACGTGGGCCCCAGAAAAGGCTCAATGTGAAAGACCTTCCCTTGTGCTCAGATGCTAACCCGTGGAGATATGCTGAGCACATGCCGATGACGATTGGGAAGATCGTCATGTCGGATAAGTTGGGTTCAGTTCCCCTAGAGGAGGTGGAATTCTGGCCCAACAAAGGGTCATATCCGGACTGTTATGTCCGGTTGAGGAAGGAACCAGCTTCAAAGGAGGAGACAGAGCCGAAGGAGGTCATAGTGATGGACCATGCTAAGGCTCAAGCTTTGCTTTCATCTTCGATGAAAGAGAGGGGCTTCACGAACTCAAAGGTGGCTGCATTGAGTAAGAAGCTCCCTTCCTTTGTGTCCTCTCCTGCTAGAGCCTTCCCCTTTTTGCAGAAAGGGTTTGCGGCTGTGTTAAAAGCAGTCGAAGCTGGCAAGCCTTGCCCCTCCTTGGAGGAGTGTAAACCCTTGTCGCTGGCCCTACCTATAGACCACAAGGATTGGAAGGACGTTCATCTTACCTTCTCAGTCGGGAAGTTGGAGGCTGATATTGCCGGACGTCAGTTCGGTGAGAACCTCCCTAAGCTGTCTGACTTTCTTTTGCGGAGAGAGCTCGAGACAAAAGAAAGACTGGCTGCCTCAATGTCTCTTCAGACCACTCTTGAGACGATGGCAAGTGACCCCAAGGTCCATGAAATGTTCATGGTAGTGGCCAAGACTCATCTGGCCACAGTGACGAAGGATCTTTACAGCTTCGTCAGGGCGAGGAGAGCTTGTAGGGAGTTCGTGTTCACCTCGGCTACGGTGAGGCACGAGCCAAGGAAACTAATCTCCTCCAACATTTGGGGCAAAGACCTTTTCCCTAGCGAATTGGTCAAAGAAGTTGTTGATAAGGCCGCCACGGAGAATAGAAACCTTCTCCAGAAGTGGGGCCTGTCTATCAAGAGAAAGTCTTCCCCGGATGAGGGTCCCCAACCGAAGAGGAAGACTAAGAGGACTAGGCTACCGTCTCGGCCAGCCAAGCCATTTAGACAGCAACAGCAACAGCAATTGCCGATGCCTTCAGTGCCCCAGATGGTGGCACAAACCCCGACCACATTCCAGTGGGTACCCCAGGCCGTGTCGACACAGTCCCCGGCATTCAACCCAACGTTCAAAGGGCAGTCAACTTCCTTTCGAGCAAAGCCTAGAGGAGCAGCCAGAGGCTCGTCTAGGCGCCCCTCAAGGGGAAGGGGATTCAGGGGTGGTCGCGGTCACGGAGGCAAGACCTCAGGACAACAGTCCAAGTAAGATGATACCGGTAGGAGGGAGACTTCAGAATTTTCGGGATCGGTGGACCTTCGATCCCTGGACCCACAGCCTACTCAAGAATGGACTGGGCTGGAGCTGGTACAGCACTCCACCCCCGTGCCCTCGGTTTTTCCAACACTCCACCCCCGTTCTGGAGGAGTACATCCAAGATCTGTTGGAGAAAAAAGTGATCCGAAGGGTAAAGTCCATCAAATTCCAAGGGAGGCTGTTTTGTGTTCCCAAGAAGGACTCGGAAAAACTCAGAGTCATTCTGGACTTGTCGCCACTCAACAAGTTCATAGTGAACTGCAAGTTCAAGATGCTAACACTGCAACACATAAGGACCTTACTGCCCAAGAGGGCATTTACCGTCTCCATAGATTTGTCAGACGCCTATTGGCACGTTCCAATCAATCGTCGACTCTCCCTCTACCTAGGGTTCAAGCTACAACGAAGACTATACGCCTTCAGAGCCATGCCATTCGGGCTAAATATAGCCCCAAGGATCTTCACGAAGCTTGCGAGCGTAGCTCTCAAACAGTAACGCCTAAAGGGAATTCAGGTAGTAGCCTACCTGGACGACTGGCTGGTGTGGGCAGCATCCAAGACAGAATGCTTGCAAGCTTCCCTGCAGGTGATCCAGTTCCTAGAGTATCTAGGCTTCAAGATCAACAGAAAAAAGTCTCGACTTTCTCCATCTCAAAAATTCCAGTGGTTGGGAATCCACTGGGACCTAATGTCACACCAATTCTCCATCCCGGCGAAGAAAAGGAAGGAGATAGCTGGTTCTGTCAAGAGACTTCTAGATTCCGAAAGAATATCAAGACGCGAACAGGAGAGAGTACTGGGTTCTCTCCAGTTTGCTTCGGTAACAGACCCGGTGCTAAGAGCACAGCTAAAGGATGCAACCGGAGTTTGGAGGTTATGCATCAAACGCGCGAAGAGATCTGAGAAGACCAGTTCCGCTTCGTCTACGTACTCTTCTCAGGCCTTGGTCCCAAGCCAGACATCTAAAGAAGTCGGTACTTCTTCAGCCACCTCCCCCGTCGGTGACGATTCACCCAGACGCCTCGAAGGAGGGGTGGGGAGGTCACTCTCATCGGAAAAAGGCCCAAGGGACTTGGTCCAATCTATTCAAGACCTTTCACATAAACTTTCTAGAAGCTATGGCAGTGCTCTTTACCTTAAAGAAAGTCTCCCCGCATCACTCGATCCACATAAGGTTGGTGCTGGACAGCGAGGTAGTTGTGAGATGCTTGAATCGACAAGGATCAAGGTCGCCATCTCTCAACCAGGTGATGTTGGCCATCTTCCGATTGGCGGAAAAGAAGAAGTGGTACCTGTCGGCAGTTCACCTTCAAGGAGTCCGCAATGTGACAGCGGACGCTCTATCCAGGTTCACACCGATAGAGTCGGAATGGTCCCTAGACGCAGGATCGTTCTCCTTCATCTTGAGTCAAGTCCCAGAACTGCAGATAGACCTCTTTGCGACGAAAGACAACAAGAAGTTGCCCCTGTACGTGTCCCCGTACGAGGACCCCTTGGCGGAAGCAGTGGACGCGATGTCCCTCGACTGGAACAGATGGTCCAGGATTTATCTGTTCCCTCCTCACAACCTTCTGTTGAGGGTCCTCTGGCATTGGAACTACGGTTGAAGTTTCTACCGCTACCAGATCCAGTTCTGACCCAGCGAGTCCAGAAGTCGACTGTCTGCGCTTCATTACAGAAAACCCGGACCCTGCAGCTCATGATTTTCTCTCCCTACCGGTGAGAAAGCATTTCGGGATTTCGAAAGCCAGCATAGACTTCCTAGAGGAACATAAGTGCAAATCTACTAGAAGGCAATATGAGTCATCTTGGAGAAAATGGGTGGCCTTTGTCAAGGCGAAGAATCCGCAGGAGATCTCGACGGACTTCTGCTTATCTTTCTTCATCCACCTCCATGGTCAAGGGTTGGCAGCTAACACGATTTCAACGTGTAAGTCTGCTTTGACAAGACCCATTCTATATGCCTTCCAGGTCGACCTCGCTAACGAGATCTTTAATAAAGTTCCGAAAGCCTGCGCTAGGCTCAGACCTTCAGCACTTACAAAGCCCATTTCATGGTCTTTAGATAAAGTTCTTCATTTCGCTTCACTGTTGAACAATGAGGAGTGTGCGTTAAAGGATTTGACCCAAAAAGTTATTTTCCTATTTGCACTCGCGTCCGGGGCCAGGGTTAGTGAGATTGTAGCCCTCTCGAGAGAGGAAGGTCGTGATCAGTTCCTGGATGGGGGAGAACTGAACCTGTTTCCGGATCCTACGTTTCTCGCCAAGAACGAGTTACCCACCAACAGGTGGGGTCCCTGGAGAATCTGCCCTCTGAAAGAAGATGCATCTCTATGTCCAGTAGAATGCCTAAAGGTCTATCTTCGTAGAACTTCAGACTTCAAGGGTGGTCAACTATTCAGGGGAGAAACGTCAGGCTCAAATTTATCACTGAAACAACTCAGGGCGAAAATCACATATTTTATTCGCAGAGCGGATCCTGACTGTACACCCGCAGGTCACGATCCGAGGAAAGTTGCCTCATCCTTAAATTTCTTTAATTGTATGGATTTTGAACATCTTCGTTCATACACTGGCTGGAAGTCTTCCAGAGTGTTCTTTCGTCACTATGCGAAGCAAGTGGAGCAACTAAAGAGATCTGTGGTAGCTGTGGGCTGCGTCGTTAACCCTGCTGTTTAACTCTGCGAGGAACAGTGGTTTTAATTGGGACGATTAATTCCAGGGTGAGTGTGTAGTTACATACTGTGCTACAAACTAAGTGAGGGCACCTAGTTGCCCACGTTGACTGTTCCACTTCCAAAGGTGAACCTAGCATAAGTGCAGACATGTGTACCGAGCGTTTCTAACGCTAATGTGACTGATTAGTAATATAGACTTTTATGACTTTGATACCTCGGTATGTTAAAAGTGGCACTAATGTTTTTCTTTCAGATAAACAAGTTTCTGTTTACTATCATACTTATGCTTAAAGTTTTGGTTATCCTCCTCTTATATATTTATATATAATTGTTGTTAACCTGTCAATAAACTTGTTCTTGAGAACCTTGCGTCTCCTTCACCTGTGTCAATTTATTGGTATAATTGAGCATTCATTCTATGTATATTTATCTGGGATAATTCTAATAGATTGTTCCTTTATGCAAGCTAATGTTGCATTGGTTTATGCTTTCCCTTAGCGGGAGGACTTCATCCCATAAGGGGACGGTGGCGGATTTACAAAGTTTCCTCCTATGCGGATATAAACCTTTGCCCAATACAAGTATTGAGCG
This sequence comes from Palaemon carinicauda, assembly GCF_036898095.1. Classification (NCBI taxonomy): domain Eukaryota; kingdom Metazoa; phylum Arthropoda; class Malacostraca; order Decapoda; family Palaemonidae; genus Palaemon; species Palaemon carinicauda. The sequence continues at coordinate 10,544,027 of NC_090755.1, forward strand.
GAGAACTGGTCGATATTTCATATTGACGCAGTGGTTCTTTACAAACTATGCTTTACTTAATATAGGGTGAGACCACTATATTGGTTTGCCTGGTATTCATACATAGGTATATGTACTCTTCGAGACTTTTCCAGAGTCTAGTAGGACTCTTCCCTGTAGGGGGCAGGAAGCTCTAACATGGTTTATGGTTAGTTGAAAAGATGTATAACGGTAACATCTTAGGTTTCTAGGTCTAGTCGACCGGGGAAATACCTCCGGGGAGTATGGCACGTTCTGAGAATCCACAGATACAGTAATGCTCTGGTATACTTCCATCAGGAAGACATGGCTTGAGCCCAAAAAACGGATATTGAGCGAAGCGAAAAATCTATTTTTGGGTGAGATGGCCATGTCGTCCTGATGGACCCGCCCTTCCCTTTCTATGAAAGGGCTGTAGGACCCCTCCCTACATACAGTATCTGTAGCACCTCGTGTATCGCTACAAGGAATACAGATGGCGCCAGAATCGGCGCAATGCACGCTTACGAAACGGGAGAAGAGAGAGCCTTGCGAACGGCTCTCCTTTTTCTTTCTCGTTTTCGTTTTCTTGCCAATTGACCCCTTCGAAGTGTTATCTCTGTTCGGGGTGCAGATTGCCATGTGGCGTGTCAAGAATACGTCCTCTGATATTTCGCGATATCCCTGGTACTTTCATTAGGGATATTCGCTCCAGGAGTTAGAATTCTGGGTACCTTAAGGTAAATTCTCTGGGAATATCGCCGTAGTTGTAATATACCCTAGGAAGCTACCCTATAGGAACTTCCATCAGGACGACATGGCCATCTCACCCAAAAATAGATTTTTCGCTTCGCTCAAAATCCATTTTTTGGGCTCAAGCCATGTTGTCCTGATGGAAGTTCCTATAAACAGCTTCCTAAGGAATATATGTACTACAGTGATATTCCCAGAGAATTTTACCTTTAGGTTTCCAGAATTCTAACTCCTGGCGCGAATATCCTTAAATTTCTCTCAAGGATATCGCATAATATCAGAGGACGTATTCTTGACACGCCACATAGCAATCTGCACCCCTAATAGCGTTTACGCATCGAGGGGGAAAGTGGTAGAATTAGGAGGGGAGCCGTATCAAGGTTACTCTAGTTCCCATACTACTATTGAGTATCACAACAGCGCCGTAACCAAGATGGCGGACATTCCTTGTAGCATTGAGCATTGTGCTAAAGATGGAGTACTTCGGAAGGGATATTGATAGAGTTAAAAGAACAGCAACAGGAAACATCAACAGCTAAAGTACGTGACCAGATGTTTCCAATGTTTGTGGAACGGCCATTTTACATCAGGAAAATCTCATGGAAAAGTCCAAAATATCATGTAACAACACAGCAGTTGCACTTAAAGAGAAGCAATGAATAAAATCTCTCCCAAAGAACAGGAAGTAGATAGAAATGTCAGTGAATAGGGAAAAGTTATATTAAATTTTAAATGGAATCTACTAAACTTTACATACAAATTATAATCCAGGATGAAGATAATCTTGAAAAGACCACCTAGAACTGTAGTTCTAGGTGGTCTTTAAATACTCAATAGATTATACAGGATTTCCCCTGGACACAGTTGACATTTAAGCCATGTAATGAATAATTGAAATTATGGGGAAATCCAAAAGAAAGAAAACTTAGGAAAGCATTCCAGGTACTGTACAGGATCCTCTTAAAAAAAAACAGGACATTAAACATGTCGAATAAGTTGGAACAAAGAACCCAAAACTTTGACTGTAATAATGTCAGTTGTTGACAAAAGACTGTTTCAACATTCAAACATTTGGCTCAATGTAGAAGATTATCATTACTGAGCAAAAGGGCAAGGCAAAGGCAGGATCAAACCAGTGCAGATATACACATTAGACAACCAGGTCACTCCCAGATTTTGGAGAATGATCTTAAAAGGATGGATGACATCCTGACATTATCAGTGGATTGAAAATGGTCAAGAAAAACAAGACCAGGAAAACCATTGTAAAAAATCTAAAGGAAAAGATTACATAATTTTTACAAGGCCAAACAATACTGCGTAAACATTATCAAACTGTTCTTGAGAATCAAATGAACTGGACAACAATTAATTTCAACTTGAACCAGCGATCAATATAAAGGACATGAATGCAAGTAACATTTAGTCCCTCAAATCTGTGATAGTTTGGTCCACAGATAAAAAGTTTGTGCTTGCAATATGGCCCAGAAGAACAGTCAATAATAGTTGGGTTGGATCAAGTCTCTATCACTTTACAAAATCAATATTCTGGCCGTACACAATAGCCAACCAAACAATTATTTCTTGGTATAATATGGAATACCTCATGACTAACTGCTTCCAGATACAATCATTCATAAAATCTTTCCTTCCCAAATGACAAAAATATTATTCATCTTGAAATCTTTCTTCTACCATTTGACTTGACCAACCATGAAACTCTTCCATAAAACAATGAAATTTAAAACATCTGAAGAGTATAATAAACTAATTTACACTTAAAGAAATGCTAATTGCTTTAAAACTATCAATGGATTTATCTATGCTGTTAATATTACAGATCTTGTCAACTTCGGACTAAAATTTCACTCCCCTAACTAAAAGTACTACTGTATTTTGACCAATGTTCTGTCGAGCTAAAAATAAATCGAGTCAGCGATGGAAAGAAGTTTGGTAAGAGATGAAAAAATTACTTTATATTTCAGAAATGTCTAAAAAATTTATATAAAACCTGTAGATATGGAAATAACAGGATGAGGACCTGTAAGGACGACCAAGAAATCATTTGAAAAAAAATTAATGTAAACACAGACCTACAATGAATTCAGGCGCAAATTACGCGAGTAAATGAAGCCATCATATCAAGACTAATCCCATAAGATGTTTTTATATAGAATGTGACTTGAAGACCAGGTTACAGAAATTTGTCGAATGACAATGAATATGACAAAGATGATTTTAAAACGTGATAAGCACAGGAGGAATAAAAAGTCCCATATTAATTAGTAAGAAAAAGTCCGGTACGATCACAGGAAAGTAAAAGAATGTAACAAAGGCCAATAGTGAACCAAAGAGTACAGTACACTAGATGGATACAAAGCTCATAAGTGAAAAAAAAAAGAGGAGAACTTGTGCGTCTATAAAAAAGGCGATGATGATAATGGTATAATTTTGTAGTAGTATTCAGCTGAAAAAAGTTTAGGAAAACAAAGAAGAGAAGAGAGTTCTGTGACTCAACGAAGAGGTGGACAGTTATGAAAAAGACTAATTCTAAAGATTTTAACTTTGTTACACCTGTTTAACATAATAGAGATAAGTTTTAAAATTTAGTCTTTTTAACAATGCCCATACATTTTAACATTATAAAAATCTAAAATTGGATTTTAACAGAAATACTTGATACAAAATCGTAAAACAATTAATTTATTCTACAAGAGGCAATCCCATTAAACTATGTTACTACCACACAGAGGCAATTCTATAGACAGTTTATACACTTTCATCTGATATTCCTGAACATACCTAAAATGGTTCTTGCATCAAATCACTAAGTCAATAAAGATTACGTATTCCCAAAAACTCAATATTTAAAATACCAACATCTCCATATCTAACCTCATCGTGAAAATTAAAACCTCTTCAGTTCAAACCAAACCTAAACCACAGAACAACTCATTTTGATATAAACCACAATTCTCTCTCTCTCTCAAACATAAGTTTCATGATTTTGTCATGGCAGAGTAAAAATAAATTTCTTCACTGTAAAGGTTAATAAACATTAAAGCAATAGAGTTGATAGAGAGGCAATGTGGAATGTGATGAGGTTATATGGAGTTGGTGGAAGGTTGTTGCAAGCAGTGAAAAGTTTCTACAAAGGTAGTAAAGCATGTGTTAGGATGATAACAGAAAATATTGTTATTCCTATTTCACCCCAGGAACTGCGTTTAACCTCTCATGGACAACACATTAAATATGGATTCTGGGGTAGGGGAAGGCACTGGACAGTCTAAAACTTTTAGGAGTAGTCCAGGGCACGTGACTGCCACTGCACCGGAGGCCTAGACCTAAATTTGGGATCCAAGGATGACTGTGAACAGTAATAACCCCCCCCCCCCCCACAAGAGGTACGAGGGAGTGAAGATCAACAGCCAGTTTCGAACCCTAATAAGGTTGCACAGTCCCCCTTTCCCCTGGCAAACATCATCATCTTGCTTCCACTCCATTGCAACCAATCATTCACTTCTTGAAAAGTAAAAGAGATCAGGTAGTTTGATATAAGGAGCATTGTCTTATACATCAGTCAATGACAGCGACTCTTTGCCCACCCCCTATCCAACTGGATAACCATTTTCTATCAAAATTTTAATGAGCGATTACAGCTCCTGTTGAAACGCTATCCTTAATCAAAGGACCAGGGTTTGTATGCCATGTTGGAACAAATAACTATACAGGAGCCTCCTCCAGTTTAGCAGATTCAGTTGAGTGAATTTTCAATGTACAGGTATTGCTCGACTTACGACCTATGCGACATACGACTATTCGACTTTACGACCATTTTTTCAGGGTGATGACGTCACAAGTTTATCGGAAATAGGAGGAATATTTCCTTGAAAATAATCTATTTTCTTGTATACATATAAACTGATTTATCTTGGTAAATTATTATTTTCTTTTATTGTTAATATTCAGTATTTATTTTCAGTTAAAAATAAATTAAGAAAAGTTTTAATATCTGTCGAGTTCATATTATATGTCTGGTGACATCACATCACCGGCGGAAAGCGTCCGGGCAATACAGTGATTTCCTTCCAATAGGCTAACAATTAATATTAGTATTTCCATTATCGAAATATCAAATAACGATACAAAGTATTTTGAGGGTCTGTATCGGTTGTCATGAGTACTACATAGCGTAAATTTGACTGTATGCTACTTTTTTAATCTCTGATAATGGATCGATGTTTATCTAAAGAAAATATACTTTTAGGGCAAATATTTTCTTGAAAATAATATATTTCCTTTTACATTATAAAAACAAAATACTTTTGTTTGTTAACCCTGGAAAGGTACGCTATTCGGACACCCCTTTAAGGGTATACTCGGTCGCACGCGACCCAGACGCAAAACAAAATTCTTGAAAAATCTGTTTTTGCAGTAACCTCCTTTTTTTTTTTTGCCAAAAAAAAAAATTCAATGAATGCTTACAACTACTGTAAAGATAAATACTACTCATCTGCAGAAAAACTATTTATTATAAATATTTAAAAAAATTAAGTAGAAATAAAAAGACCTTACATAAAAATTCATAAAAAAAAAAATTTATACATATATACACAAATCGTTTTAGGAATTGATTCTTGAATGTTCAGGACACATCTTGATGTATTTTGGATGAAGTCGGACCCATGGAGGTGAAGATCTGAAATGAGAAAAAAAGGGTAACTTTTTTTGGCCACAAAAATTTGTCCAAATTTCATGAATTTTTTTGGGTACCCAAATGAAATATGAAGTGGCTAATTTTTTAGGGAATAAACATATGTTATCCTAAAATAGAAATATGTAAAATCTTCATTATTTTGTAAATTACATTTATATCAGGGGCCATATCTAAAGGTCATTTTTTGAGTACTAAGAAATTTCGTAAAAAATATATATATATTTAATATATATGATATTTATGCAGGTAAAAATATACCAAAATATCACAAATTCTATAGGGAACAAGAATATATATAGATAGGGCAACTTACGCTTCGGATATGTCCACAAAATGGCCGCCAACCACACTGACTCAGACTCCCTAATCTGCCACCTGAAATGTAGGAAGGGTATGTCAATTTCAAGGTGTTATTTACTAATCTAATTATTCTTGGATAAGCATAAAAATTGTATGGTGGGTTGCTGGATGATTGTCGATTATTTTACGACTATAAAATTAGATTTCTGACCCAAAAAAAAAAAAATTTGAAGGGAAATAAAATAAAAAAAAAAAAAAAAAAACAATTGTAAAACAATATATTTTAGCTAAAAAAATTTGATGATATCCAATCAAAAAAGAAGTAAACAAAATTTTCATGTTGTAACTTACCCATAACGCTGCGTTACAGTTTGGACAGACGCTACAGTTTGGACAGAAGACACTCTGGTGCGTCAGACAAACAGGACTCTTGCACCGGACACACGCAGTGTTTGTCTTGCGGTCGTCCCTAGGTGGGCAGCTGTGACAGCGAATCCTTTTAGGGAGTTTTATGTGGCCAATGGCAATTTGAGGTCTTGGTGGTTCCAGCTCAGGTATCTTGAAAGTATCCACCATGACTTGACGGAGTCCCTTCGACAAACTGTGTGACGTTAGATACCGATGTATTGCCTGGGGAGCACACAACTCGTAGGCGATATCTCTGAGGAACGTTCGCCTTGTCGTTGTCTTGGCGAAGGGCAAGCGCGTATAGAGAATATAAGAATTTACCATTATTATATTCAATATCCCGTAAAAGAGAGTCAGAGGCCAGCGTCGTGACTTACGAATACAACTAGATGAAGAACACATCTGGTCGAATGTGTCTACACCTCCCTTGGTCGCATTATAAAACATCTGAATGTCGGTCTTCCTTTTTTCGACCTCACTAGACGGATCATGATGCAGGGAACTCAACAGCATCACCTTCTTAGTCCTACTAATTTGCTGACACTGTAGAGTTAGATTGTGGTCGTAATTGAACACTGCCACTGAGTCCTTTGGGGGAAGCACCTTCTCCATAAGTTCCTTAGGAATATAAGGCTTTTGGCGAATGGTGCCACACAAATGCATGTCCTTATCCAAGAGTGACAAAGCGAGCGGTAGCGTCGTGAAAAAGTTATCCGTCGTCACTGTGCGGCCACTTCTCTGAAAAGGTGCCACAAGATCAGACGTAAAAACTTCTCCAAGCGTCGATCCTCTTGGTATCTGGACAGTGTCCTTCCCCAAGTAGGCAATCGCATTACACATGTAATGGGTATCGGCATCACACGCCAATACAATCTTGATACCATACCTAGAAGAAGGGAAATGGAATTAGTAACTAATAAAGGTTAAAAGATAAAAAAATATAAAAAAAAAAATACAAAATATACAATTATATTACTAATCAATGTAGTTATAATAATAATAATAAATATATAAGAAAAACATTTACAAATACGAAAGAGAAATTAACAGATAATTAAATCACTGATAATTATTGTAATGAAAATTATGATAATAATAATAATAATTATTACACAATAACATTATTTACACATACGAAAGATAAATTATCAGATAAATAAATGACCAAGTTATACATAGATAGAGATAGATAGAGATAGAATAGATGATATATTATATTTTAGATACATAAATCATATAGCAAGTTCTTTACTTCACAAAATAGATATATATATATATATATATATATATATATATATATATATATAATATATATATATATATAATATATATATATATATATATATATATATATATATATATATAATATATATATATATATATATATATATATATATATATATATATATATATAAATATATATATATATATATATATATATATATATATATATATATATATATATATATATATATATATATATATATATATATATATATATATATATATATATATATATATATATATATATATATATATATATATATATATATATATATAATATAGGTATATATATATATAGATATATATATAAATATATAGATATATATATAGATATATATATATAGATATATATATATATATATATATATATATATATATATAGATATATAGATATATATATATAGATAGATAGATAGATAGATATATATATATATATATATAGATATATATAGATATATATATATATATATATATATATATATATATATATATATATATATATATATATATATATACATTTTTTTATAAATACAAAACTAATAACATGAGCAAATATAAAAAACAAAGAATTTTACTTACTTAGCAGGTTTATTTGGAATGTACATCTTGAATGGACAGCGGCCCCGGAAAGGGACAAGCTGTTCATCCACAGTCAGATGTGGTCCTGGGCTATAATTGCTTCGACAATTGGTCACCACGTGATCGAAGAGTTTTCTAATGGGTGCGAGGCGATCCATTTTCACCCTCTCTGCTCTGGTGGCCGAATCATCGAAGCGAAGAACCCTCACCAACAGGGTGAAACGACGCTCGTTCATTGTACATCTGTACAAAGGATTTCCCTCTGTGAGGTTCCACATGTCCCAGGTCGGTGTATGGTTGTCCGACCGCACTGCCGTCATTATTAGGATACCAATAAACGCCTTCAGTTCCCTCAGGTCAATGTCCCTGAGGGCAACGTTGCCCCTATGATGGTAATGACTCCTCAATAGGGCAAGGTGTTCATTAGTACGCAAAACAACCTCGGCTAGCATGCAGTCGTTCAAAAAGAGCGAGAAAATGTCGGACACTTTGCTCGCTCCCAACGTGAGAGAAGTGGGACCCCCAGGCTCAATCCTTGGTGTGAACATATGGGGGAGGGTGGGATTTGGGTCTCTATGCCAAACAGTACCGTCGAGACCTTCAACCGATTCAGCATCTATCTGGGTGATTGCCGTCCCCCTGGCTGCCAAAACAAGGTAGGCATGGGTAGCCAGATCATCTAGAAACACTTTCCAACACTATAAAAATATAAGTTTTGCGACACTATTTGCCAATTTCTTACTGTAACATGACTAAGCAAAAAAATGCAAAACAAATAAAAAGGGGCACTCGATGAAAAATGGCAACGTGCTAATGGGGGGCATTTCAGAAAAAAAAAAAATTTCATCCACGTGGTGGGCAAACAATCAAGGCACACTTTCTGACAAATAAACATCTAAATGAATCATTACTCTGTGATAGTTCCTTACTACATAGTAATTTTGAAAGAAATGGGAAAAAACGAAAAAGTGCCAATCGCAGGAAAATCGAACACATACCAATATATTATACGGCATATCTGGTTAAAGTGCAGAGTAAACCTACTTATGAATAAATAAAATGGAAAGGTTTCAATACTTACTTAGAACCTTATTATTCCCTAATCCTTCTGGAAAATTCAATTTGGAAGAGACTGGCTTTTCCTCTTCTTCTGTCCAAGACAAGTCCTGATGTTGCTCAATTGGTTCCTCTTTTACGATACAAAATGCTTCTTCTTTCATTTCCTCCTCTGACCAAGCTCGTACAGAGGATAAATCAAGTTCTTCTTTCTTGATGCATCCTGAGTCCATGGTTGAATCTGCATCACACTTTTGTTCAGCACTTTGGTCCTGTGAGAAAATAAATAGCGTTAATGAATCAGTATTCACTCTCCATTTTAGGACTGTTATTAGAGTAGATCTTTTACATGTGCAAAACACCAATTTTTAAAAGTAATCTGTATTTCTCCTAACTATACAAACCCAAGTCATTCAAAAGGAGTATGCTTTCAGCCTGGGAGGAACTTTGGCCGTTTAAAATCACAATGAGGTGTCGGTAGTTACTGGCAGGTAGTAGGGAAGGAAACCCCCCAACCAGTACACTGAGTAGCCACTTACACATTCACTTAGGGTTAAGGCAGGGAGTGACTCTTTAAAAAGACTTACGTAACGTAGGTATAGTTGAGAAAACTATATATTACCAGGTACTTTTAAAAATTGTGATTTGTTCCTACAAGAACAGACACATTAGTCTTTTAATAGGTCTTTTCTCCTTAAGAGGGAGGAAGCTACTGTACTTTAGCCAAATTGGCTCCTTTAAAATCCAGGAATTTCAATACACCCGCACCAGATAGAGAGTTGGAAGTGTTGACTACCACCACCTCCCGATACTTGAGAGTAGATTCCCACAGCACGGGATAGGTTTCCGTCTCCTGACAGAAAATCGAGGAAAACTCCATATCCTCTGATGTTACAAAAATGGCCATCATCCACTTCGCAAGGAGGATGGTGGATATTCTACAACTGAAGTTTATACAATAACTCCTTGGTATGTAAGCTAACCCACACCAAAACTCGATCCAAAAAATTAAGGAACGACGGCTGCACCCACAGAGAGGGGAAGGAAAAAAGCAAAAGGGCTAGACACGCCACCTCTAATCCAAGACCAAAATTGCAACCGTTACCTTAGACGAAATGCTTCTTGACATAGAGGGGGACATGGCTAAAAAATGGGAAGGAAATTCACATTTTATAGCAGGCCGGATGCCCTGGCGATTAATATACAAAGGCTCCTACAGACTAAACAGACGGGTAAATAGTACACACGTTTAACAATGGGAGTTGTAGCTTCGCACTCTAAACTCTGTTTGAACAGGGACTTAGCTTCCATTTCCCATTATCAGACCAAAGATATCAAACGCATTTCTACTGTATTATAATGATTAGAGCAGTAATTATATTATATACTGTATTCCATTATTGAAAACAAATAACAGAGGTCAGTATATAAAACTTTGGGCTCTATTCTGCTCAAATAAGAACTTACGAAGAACCTCCATCTGGTTTTTTTTCTGACTACCAGGTCGAAGGAGGCTCCTGCAGCCTGTGCTAAGATGACAAAAGGGGCAAAATGAGAATTTCTTTTTTAAATCTGTAACTTCGTTAATAGAGGTTTCTGCTGGTAGTACACAGGACCCAAAATAGTGTATTTGCAAAGATCTATTAGATTATCAGGTCCAATGTTCTAATATTGTTTTTCTTTTTTTTTACACAAACACAACTTTCCCAAAACCATTTTACTACAATGGCTCCTAATAATAACCCAGATATTTAAATCTAAGTTCTTATAATTCATAATCAACGTCAAAATAGAAGCCCATGGGACTAATGTGCACAGAAAAACATGTTCCGCTTGCCAAAACATAGGAGCAGTGATGTTTAATCGAGAGCAAAGCCAGCATACGCAAAAATAAAAAAATACCAGTAAATTTTTATAATAAAATTCTTTAATGGCTTTAAAAAGCAGATATCTGGTGTGATTATAGTATTAGAGTTATGGTGGGTCAACTACCTAGTAATAGTACAAAACATGACTCTCCACCTCATTCTATGGAGTTGTTCATGCAGTATACAGACAGTCCCCAACTAACGAACACAATATACCCCGAGAGTCTGTTCGTAATGCGGATTGTTCGTAAGTCGTTAGTGTTAAATTTTGGTCTAGGGTAAGCGTAACCTAACTCAGATGTCTACGATTTTCAGCCGTAGAAGTCAACAAATAGCCCCATTTCATATAAAATAGGTTATTACAAATATTTTACTTTATCATATTACAGTAGTCTGTATAATACTGTAAAGTTCAGTACAGTATGTTGTTGTTAGTCGTGGTGATCAATTTCTCACGAAACAAAAACACAGCATTCGATTACAACAGCTGATTCATTCTCTCTCTCTCTCTCTCTCTCTCTCTCTCTCTCTCTCGTGTTATACAATACTTACATATAGATGAAGAAACTAAAATTAGTTTTCTTAGTGTCAATTAAAAAAGAAACGAAAAAAATATGCCGAGTCTACATCCATTTCAATTGTAGCTAAAAATACGGCATCCGACTTCATCAGCAAACCACTATTTTTTGGGAAACAACATTTTAATCTAGAAAATTGCTATCCTTTAAATAGTTAATTGCACATTAAGAAAGCGTGTACTTTCGTTTTTAAATTTCGGGTGTGTTTTAAAAATCGAGTATTGTTGACTTCTTTTTGTTTTACTTTTGTCTGTGATCAGATCAGCTGACGTCTAGCTGCCGCTCTTGAGAGCGTACAAATACACTAACAAAGTATCGTTTATACCATTTCTTAACTTATTCAAACCGTCTATACAGTTAAGAATTATCATAAATTATCATTCTGTCATTAGCGGAAGTTTGTTATTGATGATTAAACGCCCCCCCCCCCCAAAAAAAGTTTTCCTACTTTGCTACGTATGTAGGATTTTATATAGATACGGTAAATAATATTTGTAATAACATATTTACTAAAAGCTTTTAATATCATTATTTATCACTTTATACATGAATGTTTAATTCCTTCGCTTGTTTATTATGATGGAAGGTTTTCGTAACACGGATGTTCGTATCTTGGGGAGCGTCTGCATATCAAACCACAAATACCTCCATAAAGAATTGAGATAATATTTTATTGGTTTCTGTTTTGAGGTACTGTATTCTCGCTTCACTCACGATTAAACATTGTATCGTTGCTACTATGGGTGAATATATGATACTGTACACTAATTTCTAGCGAAACTGGAATTCGCAAAGAAAAATGGACGAGTGCTGGCTAGTTTGGTACTTATCTGTGTTCAATAGGGGCTAGGGAGCTTTCTGTGCATTTACAATGACGTATTAGTCAGGTGGTTCTTCTAAACTAATTAATGGCTTGCAAGTACTTCTTATTAAGTTCCCGGATGTTGTTCTACAACGGCCGTTTTTTCATCACCTTCCCCTTCAGTTTCAAATTAACCACCATCACGTAAAAGACGTCTCCACGAGGGAACTTAAGGGAAGTACATCAATCTATTTCAAAATTTAGTGTAATTTTATTTATGGCAGCAATTGATTATGGCGGAAAAGCTCTCTGTGTAGTTTAAGGCTTTTGTTCATGTGAAATTAAAAAATAATAGCGAAATTATGCCTCAAAGGTCCGATTATGACTTCATCTTTAATTTTAGAGAAGGCCAGCACATTTTATACTGCAAAGGTTCTGTAAAGATCCCCCCCCCAAAAAAAAAAGTAGACTGTGTCAATCATAAGGTAAGGAATTAACTTAAGATTTAGTTTTTCATAATCTAAGGAATTATTTCTGATTTACTTTTAGTTTGTGACCTGGGGAGTGAGGGGTCTGACTAGTGGTTGTGACCTGAGGATGGGGGTCCACGGGGCTTGCCCACCGGCTAGGGGTTGTGACCTGGGAACGGGGTCTGGGGGGCTTGCCCCCAGCTAGGGTTGTGACCTGGGAACTACCAGGTTGGTATTATTGTACTGTATTACAGGGCAATGTAACCTAGGAAAAAAAACTACTTTTTCTTATAGAAAAAATTATGCTCTCTTCGAAAATGACACTCGTTCCCGTCGCAAATGAATAGTTTCAGAAATACATATATATCTATATCCTACGATAATGGGGACCCCCAGTGGGAACTAGGGGTTGTGGGTGGGGAAAACATACTGGGGAAACGATGTATAATCATAAAACAAATATTTTCTACTCTATACAATACCTTCTTGGATTTATAATAACCGGAGGAAAAGACAAAACAGTATAACTGGATAAACTATGGAGGCGCCGTTGCAAAGGCTATGTCTCAAGAAAAAATACAGTAACCAGTGCTGCCAACGTCTGATATAGATCAAATGTTAGCACACCATGCTAACACTAGCAGTGTTTTTCATTTCATTTTTCTCATTCTACTTGCTGGTTGTAGACCCTCTCGTTCGTTCGCTCGTACATAGCAGGTTTCGACCCTCTGCGCAGAAACTTTTCCTCCACCAATATGTTTCCTTCTTCTCTAACCGTGAGATGTAACTCTCGGTCTCTCTACCAGATCTGTTCAAGTCTATTACTTGATTAGTTATGTAATACCCCGTATACATATTACTTTTGGCCCAAGAATTACTCGTTTTATTATCCTATACCGGATAAAATCAGCTCATTTTATATTCCCATTCAATATTATTTATCATTCATTCCATTTTAACTTCCTATATTGGTTTTATTTCTTTTGATATTACTTTGTCACACCCCAATTTCACACAAATACTTGCTCTGAACAAGTTCCCAATCCAATTCATTCATTTTTACCCTCTAGACTCCGTTGTTTTCCCGTTAACCAATCACGAACCCATACGTATTCAAAGTTTGCACAAGGGGGTTGTCAGTTAATATTTCCCTACCCCCTCCTTTATCTCTTTAAGGCGTCTATTCATACCCCTGCCACCAAATCCTTTTCCCTGGAAACATTTGACCTAGTAAAGTGTCCATCATTTCAAGTGAGATTTAATTTTTCGTATCTTGCGATGGAGGAAGTTATATAAACTTGTAATGGCTGCAGTATTCCATACCTAAAAGCATTTGCTAAATTCCATGGTGATTTTTATGATTCTTCTTCCAATGTTGATAATTTCCTTAAAGCCCACAATGTAATACCTCAACGTTTTCAGTGCCCCAGGTGCCGTTCCCTTCTATCTTACAGGAAAGACATTCACGTTTTTTACAGTAATACCGAAACCAAGATACCTAAAACCAAAAAGAAACGTCGGTGTGGTTATACTGTTACTGCTTATAAAGTTACATTTTTTGGAAAGAGTCGTCTACCCCCTTGGAGGATATTATTATATGCAAACCACTTTTTACATAAACATTGGCCCCACAACCATCCTCTTCCTAGTCATAGGAGTTAAGCCGTCAGTCTCACCCTTCCGTGACTCGCAAGTTTCGACGTCTTCTTCATAAAGGTAAGTCATTCCTCAATAGTCATTATATGTGTTTTGTGACCGGCGAACTCCTAGGTTAGGTTAGGTGGGTTTGTTAGGTTCTGTGCCCTTTTTGTACTTTTTATATATACAGTGAACCCTCGCTACTTCGCGGTTCGACCATCGCGGATTCACCACTTCGCGGATTTTTTCCATAACCCATATATACAGTAATATATATATATATGTATGCATGTATATATGTAGGTATGTATATGTGTATACATATATATATATATATATATATATAGGGATTTTGACGTAGGAAAAATCTATTTCTGGGCGAGGGACCTGTGCCGCCCAGTGAATAAGCTCCATTTAGCACTTATTCTTAGGTAATTTACTGCTAAATATACCAGAGAAAAAATGTAAAGGAGTGCTAGGTTAACTAGCTCGCTCACCTATTGGTGTCGGTATAAAATTGGGCGTATAATCCAGAGGTCCCGCACTATTTAGATTCATCCACGACAGAAACCCCAATAGAGGAGAGCCGTTCAACCTCACTCGGTACTACTAACACTGCATCCGCTCAGAACCCAACTCCTTAGCACCCAAAGTTTGGGGACTCCAAGGGAGAGGAGCTGGGAGGGTTCACTGGGCGGCACAGGTCCCTCGCCCAGAAATAGATTTTTCCTACGTCAAAATCCCTTTTCTGGGCTCGAACCTGTGCCGCCCAGTGAATCTATACAAGAGAAAAATGTCACCAAACTTGCAAAATAAAGGAAAAAACATAAGCGTAAGGGAAATACAGGATGCTTTAATCAGAGATGAGTACCAAAAAACAATTATAAGGGTATCTTAAATATGAACATAAATCCACTTGGTAGACAATTGACAAATAAGGTAGGTATAATAATGCCGTGAGTGATAATATATACAGATACTCAGGAGTTTTAAAAATTTACAAATATAATAACAGTATTCAGGTGCGAGACCAACGAATACAATAGGGTATAAATGAGGCAGGTAAGAGGGAGAGATAAAGAGACAAGGCATTAACCTGCGAGTTACCTAGGAGTAACTACGCTCCCTGCAGCTACTGTAGAAAATTTTAGGGCTTCCAAATGTTTAAGGTAGTGTTTCTTGAACACTGACGGTGATTTCCACCCTGTATACCTGGAAAGGTCCGTAAAATTCATGTGGTGAAAAAAGTTCACCGAAGTAGCAACCGCTCTGATATCATGTGCAAGAGGAAAAGAGTCAGGGCTAGCTTGTTTAATAAAATACAAAATTTGTTGCCTGATCCCTTTAATAGTAATGGTACCGCCTTGTTCTCTAACGAATAGAGGCCCGGAGGAGTTAGAGGAGGTCCGGGATAAATAAACCTAAGAGTAGTAACAGGGCACAGAGACGGGTCTTGCGTGAGGGGAACAATTTTCCAGGAGGACCATCTGTTCTGAGGGTCTTCGTTCTTAGCCAAAAAGAATTTGTTAGGTGAAAGAAGGACCTCTCCCGAAGGCAGGAACTCAATATGACCCGGGTCTCTCGACAAAGCTGCCAGTTCAGAAATTCTTGCCCCGGAAGCCAAGCTCACCAGGAAAAGCGTTTTCCTGAGAAGGGGCATGTAATCACAAGAACTGTTAATGGTATCAGAAGCCAATTTGAGTACATCATTAAGGAACCAGGTCACCGGGGTAGGACGAGTAACCGGTTTCAGTCTGGCACAGGCTTTCGGAATTGAAGCTAACAAAGAGTCGGTTAAGTCTATGTTAAAACCCACTAGGAAGATCTTTTTCAAAGCGGATTTAATAGTGGTGATAGTATTGGCTGCCAGACCTGATTCTAATAAAGATCTAAAGAAAGCGACTGTAAGGTTCAAGTTCATACAGTTCACGTCTGAGTCTATCAAAAATTTTGCCAACTTTTTAACTGCAGAGTCATACTGGCGGATGGTGGAATCCCGTTTATCCGATTCTAGGAACAGGGTGTTTTGAGGATCAATATTGGCACCATGCATGGCCGCAAACTTCATAAAGTCCATAAAGTTAGGGCGCTCTGAATGTTTGAGGAAGCGTACACAACGCGTGTTTGTACTATCTGAGACAGAACCGGATTGGGTATCGGGTGAGGGTATAGTCTCAACTCTCGCAGGAGAGGATACCAGTTGCTCTTGGGCCAGTTGGGTGCGACCAAGGCTACTTGTCCCTTGAAGGATCTCAGCTTGTCTAGAACTTTCAGCAAAAGATTCACCGGGGAAAAGAGATAAATCTTTTCCCAGATGTCCCAATTCTGAGACATGGCGTCTGTGGCGTAAGCCTGAGGGTCTAGATTGGGAGCCACATATACTCTCAATTTGTGGTTGGACTCCGTGGCGAAGAGGTCCACTTGGAGACCGGGAACCTGAGAGAGAATCCACCGAAATGACTTTAGATCGAGTGACCATTCCGATTCTAGAGGGGAGGTCCGGGACAGGGCGTCTGCCACTACATTCCGGACTCCCGCCAGGTGGACAGCTGAAAGATGCCAATGGTTCAAGGCTGCTAGGGAGAATATGGCTACTAGAACATGGTTCAGAGGCCCTGACTTTGACCCGCCTCTGTTGAGGCAGCGGACCACCACTTCGCTGTCGAGGACCAGACGAAGGTGTTGTCTCTTGGGAAGAGCGAGACGTTTCAGGGTTAGAAGAACTGCCATGGCCTCCAGCACATTGATGTGAAATTGGCGGAACAAGGGGGACCAAAGACCTTGAACCTTCCTGAGCTGGGAATAGCCGCCCCAACCTGATAAGGATGCGTCCGTGTGAATGATTAACTTCGGAGGCGGAAATCGAAGGGGAACTGACTTTGACAGACTGTTTGCTCTTGTCCAAGGAAGAAGTCTTTCCCGTAGAATGGGAGGGAGGCGGACTTTCCTGTCCCGGAGCTTCCGGTTCGCCCTCGAACGCCAGACACGATTGATATCTTTCAATTTTGCCTTCAGAAGAAGATCCGTCACTGAGGCAAACTGAAGGGACCCCAGAATCCTCTCTTGGAGTCGTCTGGAACTTACTTTGTCTTTGAGAAAGCGTTTGGTGTTCCTTGCAATCTCTAACCTCTTGGGTTTGGGAAGACACAGAGTATGAGATATAAGATCCCATTGCAGGCCGAGCCATTGGAACTTCGATTTTGGAAGAAGACGGGACTTCTTGAAGTTGATCTGGAAGCCTAGAGATTGAAGATAATAGATGACTTTGTGAGTGGCTTTTAGGCAATTTTGGAGGTGTCTGACCAAATGAGCCAGTCGTCCAGATAGGCTACTACTTGAATCCCTTGATTTCTGAGTTCCTGAACAGCGACTTCTGCTAACTTCGTGAAGATCCTTGGGGCGATGTTGAGCCCGAAAGGCATCACCTTGAAGGAGTAACTTTTGTCCCCTAAGCGAAAGCCTAGATACGGACGGAAGTGCCTCGCTATCGGGACGTGATAATAGGCGTCTGTAAGATCGATAGAGGTGGTGACGGCCCCACGGGGAAGTAAGGTCCGCACCTGCGAGACGGTAAGCATTCGAAACTTGTCGCATTGAATGGACAAGTTGAGAAGGGATAGGTCTAGAATCACTCTTCTCTTGTCTGAATCCTTCTTCGGGACACTGAGCAGCCGACCTTGAAACTTCAGGTGTTTCGTTTCTTGTATGGCGTTCTTTTGTAAAAGATCCTGGACAAATTCGACCAGGTCCGGAGTGGAATGTTGATGAAATTTGTTCGGAGGAGGAGGTCCTTGAATCCAACTCCACCCCAGTCCCTTGGAGATGATACTGAAAGCCCAGGGACTGAACCTCCATTTGTTGCGGAAGGCATAGAGCCTCCCCCCTACCTGCTGCACCTCAGTATTGGTTTGAGGAGTTGCCTCCACGTCCGCCTCGGAAGTTCTTTCCCCTGCGAAAGGCTCTTCCCCTGCCTTTGTTCTGGTTAGAACCACGGTGGTAGCCTCTACCTCTACCATAACTCTGGGAAGAGCTATGAGCCTCATAAGACTGGTTAAAGGCAGGAGAAGTGGCGGAGGCACTGGAAAGCTGGCTCTTAGGGAGCAGAACGGTGACATAGTCGTCCGAAGGAGCCTGAGAGGTGGAAGGCTGTGCAGGGGCAACAGGAGATGGGGGAAGAGGCAGCCGGAAATTGGACGAACCACTCTGCTGTTGCCTGAACTGGGTGGAGGTATATGGACGGAGCTTCTTCCTACCCCGGGCTTGGTAGTTTGCAGGGTCATATTTACGTTTAGGAGTCAAACCCCAACGGGCTTTAAGGCTCTGGTTGACTCTAGTGGCCTCCGTCAAGACTTCCTCTACAAGAACCTCAGGGAAGAGATTTGGACCCCAACAGGAGGACCGGATAAGCTTATTAGGTTCATGCCTAATAGTCGCCTCTGCCAGGACATGTTTGCGACACCTGCGTTTAGCAGTAGCGAAGTCATACAGGTCATAGTATAATGACTGCAACGTAGCCTTGTTGAGAGACTTAAAAATACTCTCAGTATCGTAAGTCAAGGCTATCGACTCCGTGGAAGTGGCCAAGTTCAGAGTACGGCCAACGCGTAGGCGGGAATCATACTCCTGTTTAATGAGGGATTCCGGGAGACAGGGAAGCCGCTCACTAAACATTACTGAAGCACAGTCTGCTGCTAGCTTGCCAGAGGTAAAAGTGGTATGGACGTTGTCCCAACACTCAATGCCTGAAGGAAGAAGGAGGGAGATTGGATCCACCTCTCGGATGGGAGGCAAGGGCTTCTCCTCCAGAGCATATTGGAAGGCAAGCTCTGCTACCTTATTGACACATGGAGTCACAGTGTTTTTGTCCATTAAGAACATTGTGAAGGAGCTCTTATAAGGCGTCAACATGGTGTTGGTGCAGCCGATGTCATTCAGGAATCTGGCCCACACAGATTGGGCTTGCTCTTTAGGAAAGATGACTGTCTCTTTGGGGACCTTGTCTAACCGAACCAAAGCTTCCTCGGTAAGCCTGGCATAACCATGAAATGGAAATGCCAGACCAGGAGGAAAGAATTCAAAGTCCTCTAGGGGACGAGTGCCAAGACCCTCCAAAGTTAACATTCCGTCTGAGAACGGGGAATGAAGAGCCATACGCCAAGGGTTATTCTTGGCAAACGGCGGGAGCTTAGAGGCATCCGGGATGAGAGAGCTTTGGACTCGCTCCGGAGCACCTTGCTCTAATGCCCCAAGTCTCTGACCGATGTTAGAGAACATCGTGTCCATCTTAGACTGCATCTCTGATACCAACTTGGCCTGCATCTCCGACACGATGCGAAGCATGGCTGATTCGGAAAGGCCCGGGCTAGCAGCCGGAGTGGCGGAATGAACTCCCGGGTCGCGAGACTTAGAGGAGGAGCCAGAAGCCTTAGATGACAGGTTTGTATTCTGCTTAGAACCATGAGAAGCCTTATGAGGCTTATGAGCTTTAGGTAAGGTTCTAGACTTATTCTTGGGGGGAACCGAGTGTGATCGTTGGGACGAATCACGGTCCCCAGAAAAACCATGAAAGGAAGAGCGATCAGATGAAGAAGAAAGAGAGGGGCTGAGGATAGAAATCTCAGCGCCGGAAACACCTGCCTCACTTACCACCCTACCTGTATCTGGATCATCCAATAACATGGGTTCCACGTCAAGGTTCATGGAGGCAACATTGTCTTCTAGATCCCCAGGGGCGTCCGACGGATCCTGCTCTGGATCAATGAACCCCGCTATGGTGGCATCAATGTGGGCAATGATGGGAGCTGCAACATGCCTAGCCACAGCGGCTGAAGACTTGGCGTTGGGGTAAATCAAGGAACAGTAGTCCTCGGAGAGGACGTACGGCCGCTTGGACTTCACGTTCCGGGCAAAACCACCAACCCACACTTTCAGTGTGGCCCGAGCCGCAGACTTTTGCTCCGGGGATGCCTGAAATAATAGTGGGAATTAAAAAGGGAAGACTCCCAGTGGTCCTTCAAGACCATAGATATCTTACTAAAAAGTGTATGTATGCCAAAAAAGGTAAGATAAATAAGAAGGCAACATAGCCAACGGGACTCACCGAGTCAGATCCAAGGGTGGTAACGAGGTCAAAACAGACCACACAGTTATCCGGGTGCCATACCACGACATCCTCCAGCTGCACTCCGCAGAGGGCGTGAGACCGACAGACGGTATGGCCGCAGGGCTGATGTAGAACAGCTGCACAGGCCGTCGTCTGACAATGCACCATCTATAAAAAGAATAGTATATGAGAAACTGTAATTCTCTTAAGTAGGGGCGGGTCCGGAGGACCCGGGCCTAACATAGGTCTAACACAAGATTAGGGCTTAACTGTAATATTCTTAAGTAGGGGTGGGGTCCGGAGGACCCGGGCCTAAACATAAGTCTAGCTTAAGACTAAAGTATAGCCATCCATTCCGGTCGAGCCGGGAGCATAAAAAAAGGATGCAACAACAAGAAATTAAGACACATGGTGTCTGATTTCCCGGGGCGAGGCTAAGCCCCGGGCCGGGAAATAAAAGTATCCAAAACCAATTCGTATAGGAACTCCGGGATAGTGATCTGTCATATAATCATTATATATAATCATAGGAACTGTTATAAATTAATAGGGGGACGGAACTGTAGATAAGAACCGCCAACCGAACCCAGAGGGTTTCATATAACATAAACCAGTGTGATAAGTGAATATAAAATAGGGTGCACCGGGATCCAACTCTGTTGACCGGTGGCCAACCAGACTAGACAGAGACGAACCCGCCGGGACACCCGGAGGACAAAGTCCATAAACACTGAACTACCCCCTCTAAAAGGAGGGAAGGCCACGGTCCCCTAGGGGAGGGGGGGAGAGAAGCCTAGCCGCCCACCTAGCGAGAGGGAGAGCATGGGGGAGGATTACGTGATACGGAGCAGCAGGGCTACCAACTGACGATCCCCAACCAGACAGATCAAACGGAGTAATAGCACAATATTCATTATAATAGTAATAGCGTTGATAATATAAAATAAACACATAAAAAATTTTTGGGCAAGGCATGCAACATAATAATTAAATCACAAAAGACACACCTGATGGCTTAAAAAATAACATTGCCGCCTAGCAACAAAGGTCGGCAGCCATAACGATACGTAAATGATATCGGCCCAAAAAGTGAACCACGAGGGTTCTAAACGCTAAATAATGAATATCCACAATAATAAATAAAATTTAACAATAAAAATAATACATATAGTAACACCGCGAGTGAAACTAAAAGCTCTCAAAACAGGAGTACCAACTGTAGGTGGAATCAAGCAAGATCGGTATGAACGAAGAGAATAAACTCCTATAATTCAAATATTAAACGATCTAGGTTGCTCAAAACACAGCAAAACCAAGCTTGGTACTTAACTTAGACGGTGTCTCCAGGGAAACCGACGAAGAAGCCATAATCCAATGAAAATAAGTGGAAAAACGAGAGCACAACAAAAAAGCGGGTTACAACACAAGACGTGCTAAAAGGAGTTGGGTTCTGAGCGGATGCAGTGTTAGTAGTACCGAGTGAGGTTGAACGGCTCTCCTCTATTGGGGTTTCTGTCGTGGATGAATCTAAATAGTGCGGGACCTCTGGATTATACGCCCAATTTTATACCGACACCAATAGGTGAGCGAGCTAGTTAACCTAGCACTCCTTTACATTTTTTCTCTGGTATATTTAGCAGTAAATTACCTAAGAATAAGTGCTAAATGGAGCTTATTCACTGGGCGGCACAGGTTCGAGCCCAGAAATATATATATATATATATATATATATATATATATATATATATATATATATATATATATATATATATATATATATATATATATATATATACACACACACACATATATATATATATATATATATATATATATATATATATATATATATATATATATATATATATATATATATATATATCTAAAGTAGGAAGATGTGATGTAGTTCTAAGGGAAAAGTATGGGAAATATGTCTGGGTAATAAGCAAAGCTCTACCTCCAGTTTGTTTCTACATTATGATCAGAGATAAATGTAAACAAAACATTGGTTGCTATTTTTTATCGTGCTTTTTAGCATGTTTAGGAAATGCATGATATAAAATCACCTTTAATATTTGTGCCTGTTTTAGTTTAGGGTACTGTAGTACATGCATTAAGTGTTCTGTACATTAAAGGGTAGTTTGTTAACAGTACTACGTACAAGGGAAGGTTTTAAAAGTCTGAATATACATGTTGAATAAATAGGTAAATATGGTGTCACTACTTCGCGGATTTTCACCTATCGCGGCCGCGACTGGAACCTATCTACCGCGATAAACGAGGGTTCACTGTATATGTTGTGTAACACTTACAGTATATGGGAAAATTATTTAAAATACGTATGGAAATATATCTATCATTACTATCGCTATTAATGTCACCGTACCGTTGGTAACTGTGTACCATACGTCAACGTTGGTAACACTGTGTATCATTGGTAACGTTACTAATGTTATCGTTCGCAGTACATTGGTAAGGGAAGTGACACCGTTGAACAAGTGCTTATATTTAAGTATTTTAACACAACATATATGACAACAGTGATTATATTTAACCATTTTAACAGAAAACATAAGTTTTCCTCTAGGAAATAACGTGATTAACCAGTTTTCACCTTCATTTCATCCGTAATAACAGCAACCAATTCGGCAACTTAAAGTTAGTCGAATTGGTTGATCTGTTTCTTTACGGGTGAAATGAAGGTCAAATTCGGTTAAATCACATCATTTACTATGGGAAAACATATATTTTCTATTCGAAATCACACCCTGTAATACAATACAAATTTACCGAAATGGTTGATAAAGTTCTCATTACCAGGATTGACTACTGTAATTCCATCCACTGTAATATTACACTTTACCAATTAGGCAGATATGCGAAAAATATTTAGCAAAAGGTAAGGAAGTGTATGTTGCGTTTATGGATCTGGAGAAAAAGTATGATAGAGTTAATAGGGAAGCAATGTGGAATGTGGTGAGGTTATATGGAGTTAGTGGAAGGTTGTTGCAAGCAGTGAAAAGTTTCGACAAAGTAGTAAAGCATGTGTTAGGATAGGAAACGAAGTGAGGATTGGTTGTCCAGAAACTGGTAGACGAGAATGACCATGAATGGGA
Source organism: Palaemon carinicauda (assembly GCF_036898095.1). NCBI lineage: Eukaryota > Metazoa > Arthropoda > Malacostraca > Decapoda > Palaemonidae > Palaemon > Palaemon carinicauda. The sequence goes on from NC_090755.1 coordinate 10,567,696, forward strand.
GGTAAAACAGTTGTTGTTTGCGGATGATACTGTACTGCTTGCAAACGAGGAAGAGAAGCTTGGCCGAGTAGTGACAGAATTTGTAAGGGTGTGTGAAAGAAGGAAGTTGAGAGTTAATGTGGGTAAGAGTAAGATTATGAGATGTACAGGAAGGGAAGGTGGTGCGAGGTTGAATGGAGAGTTACTTGAGGAGTTGGATCAGATTAAGTACTTGGAGAAAGGATCACCTCTATAATTGATTTACACTGGCTGCCGATGAAAGCGAGAATTAAATTTAAAATATGTAAAATAACACCAAGTTATCAGAACCGGGAGTCCCAAATATTTAGGAGAATTGCTACATATTGTGCGGCCCACAAATCATGTTGACACGAGAATAGTTACAGATGGTTTAAAACCTATCTACTGTGGGCTCTAGATCCTTTAAATATGCATCCTCGAGACTACAGAATAAGCTTCCGCCAACAGTACCCTAAGTGCTACTGTCCTCAACGGGTTGTGTCCTCAGTGGGCACGTACCCACTGAGGCTAAACATGTTATATAGGGATTATGCAGGGATGACCAACACAATAGCTAGCCTGCCAAGCCGTCAGTCTCAACCTCACGTCCCACAAGATTCGATGTCCCCTTTATATATTGTGTAAAACTTATATTGAAAAATTATTTAAAATACGTATGGAAATATCTAGCATTACTATCGCTAGTAATGTTACCAAATGTTACCGTTGGTAATGGTGTGTATCATTCGTATCGAGGTTAATTTTACCGTTCTCAGTAAATACCTGAGGTTTGTGACCTGTCAGCTACTAGGTTAGGTTAGGTGGGTTTTTCAGGTTCTGCACTCTTTTGTACTATTTATATATTGTGTAACCGGTAATATTACCTTAACAATCCGAGTCATCATTGGTAACTGTGTATCATTGGTAACGTTGCTAATGTTATCGTTCGGCATACATTCATGAGTGAAGTTGTTATCAGGTTAATACCAATTATCATGTATGACAAATGGCTCCATTGCCTGGAAGGGACATGGCAGGGGAGACCCCATTCACTAACTCAACATAGCCTGGTGGGGGAATTTTCTCTATATAACATGTTTAGCCTCAGCGAGGTAGGACCCACTGAGGACATGATACCCGCTGAGGACAGTAGCACTTCGGACCCTTATCGCTTCCGCGAGACTACAAAATAATTGAAGATATTAAGGATTAAGAGATGTGAACTATTTCCCTGTTGGGGCCTCTAGGTTTATTGCATCCTGCTTTTCCAACTAGGGTTGTAGCTTAGCATTTAATAATAATATGTTGAATGCTCTTCGAACGAGAGTAGGGTGCCCCTGCTGTACAGGACCGAAAAAGCAGCCTTTAAAGTAAATAAGTAAACCATTCTGCTAGTCGAAGTCAACCATTCCTCGAAACTCACAATGAACATTCAAAATATTTATGAGTAATCTCGTGAAACAACCATCTTCACAAGTATGTCCAACATGGCGAGCACCTACCTGTTTCATGGTGGTCGAAGAAACACAAGTTTCGCCACTATTTCGTTTCCTTTTTGGAGTGTTATGAATCAGAATTTCCTCATTACATAAGCGTCTACGTCCTCCCGAAGGCCCTTGGCTATCCGCCCACTGTTGGTTATCCATAATCAACTGGGATAAAGTGTAAATAATAGCAAAAAACACGAGGTTACTACCCAAACAAATGGTTCCAAACGCCGTGTGCAGAAGAAAGAATGAACAGCGGCGCGCGGGACCCTAGGCGGGATGCTAGAGCGCCTCTGATTGGCTGAGATCGCTGATTGGTCGAAAAGTAAACAAGAATTAGTAAGGCGCACTCCTATTGGCTTTAGCCTGTGTGTGTGTGTGTGTGTGTGTGATGAATACTCAATACATTATAATAATAATAATAATAATAATAATAATAATAATAATAATGGTGATAATAATAATAATAAATTTTATTGGACAGAAAATAAATTACATTAATAATATTTACAAAAATTCAGATTCAGTCCATGCTTTTAAGTTAAAAATATACTGATATGAAAATATTTTTATCATGATTCTCATATCCAATAATATTTACATTAAATGTATTTAACAGTTTATTCTTTATACACTAATAACAATTTGCTGTTCAGCACTTATTCCCAATTGTCTTGCTTCAAAAAACTAGTTTTATAATCCTTAACATCTTTTATTTGCATCATAACTATTATTATTGTTATTATTATTATTAATTGCTAAGCTACAACCCTAGTTGGAAAAGCAGAATGCTATAAGGCCAGGGGCTCCAACAGGGAAAATAGCCAAGTGAGGAAAGGAAACAAGAAAAAAAAAATATTTTATGAACAATAACATGAATAGTTACTATATAAAATATAAGATTTTAACAAAAAAAAGAGGAAGAGAAATTAGATAGAATAGTGTGCCCGAGTGTACCCTCAAGCAAGAGAACTCTAACCCAAGACAGTGGAGACCATGGTACAGAGGCTATGGCACTACCTAAGACTAGAGAACAGTGGTTTGATTTTGGAGTGTCCTTCTCCTAAAAGAGGTGCTTACCATAGCTAAAGAGTCTCTTCGACCCTTACCCGGAGGAAAGTAGCTACTGAGCAATTGCAGTGCAGTAGTTAACCCCTTGGGTGAAGAAGAATTGTTTGGCAATCTTAGTGTTGTCAGGTGTATGAGGACAGAGGAGGATATGAAAAGAATAGGCCAGACTATTCCCTGTATGTGTAGGCAAAGGGAAAGAAACGTAACCAGAGAGAAGGATCCAATGTAGTGCTGTCTGGCCAGTCAAAGGACCCCATTACTTTCTAGCAATCTTTTAAGCAGGATAGGGAACAACATCTTTTAATTACAGTATTGTGTGGAAGCTGCAGTACTTAAATTTAAATCGAACCCCGAATGGGAAGAAGGAAATGCTGAAAACAATTATCCTGGATATTCAAGAAAAAGAAGGAAGATGATGGAAACAACCTGCAAAGTACTTAGAAGATTTAAGTATAGGCATAAAACAGATAAGAAGAATGAACAAGGCAGAAATCGCCGCTGATTGGCTGAAAATGCCACAAATTAGTAAGCAGGGCTCCCATTGGCTGCAGCATGTACGGTGAATGCTTCTCATTGCCTTCATTACAATACGGCGCTATTAGATGACATCTATTTTTATTATTATTACTATTATTCTTAGCTAAGTTACAATCCTGGTTAGAAAATCAGTATGCTATAAGCCCAAGGGTTCCAACAGACAAAAATATCCCACTGAGTTGAGGAAACAATGAAAAAGTAAACTACAAGATGAATAAGGACAATTAAAATAGAACATTTTAGGAACAGCAACATCGTTAAGATAAATCCCCCATATATGAACTACAGAAAAACATCAAATAAAATGTTGATCCCGTTGTCTCTTTATATGAAAATCTAGTCCGGGTTTCTCGTTGCTCTCTCCACAACACTATAATTGTGGGCACACTACTAGAAGAAGCGTAGTGGTTGCAAAATGCAGAAAATTCATTATCATTAGTTACCTCCGACACAGACAGCACAGCTTGCTTACTTTTACTTCTAGGACCTTTCCAATATACCTGGAAACCTCTTTACTTGGAGTTTCTAATTTCCCTATTTCTGTGTTATTTCTAAATCTCCTTAACTCATTAGTTAAAAATATGCTCAGTAGTATCCTGTCTCTCTTCACAACGCCCAAAGCCTATCATTATCATTCCTGTTTCTATAATTTTCTTTTAATTCTAGCATATTGAACCTTGTTTTCATAACTATTACGGCCTCATTAGTGTTAAGTTCTCTTATGTAATATCTGCTACCATTACTATTCACAAAGCTCAGTTTGGTCATCTTTTTTTTTTAATTCTTGCTTTTTATACTTTCTTACTTCTTAAATTTTAATATATTATTGCATATTTATATTATACTTTTTCCCCAACATTCCCCATATGGTTCTCTCATTTTGATGTTCCACCACCTCCTTAACTAGGCGTTTGTCATCTGATGTTATGATATAGCATCACCTTTTTATACTCTATCTTCAACTGGCCATATTCCTGTTTCTGCTATTAGCCCCCAGTATGGTGTGGTAGCAACCTGTTCAAACATTCTTTTCATAATTTTGTACTGTAACCTCTCTAGCTCTTTAATTTCTCTTATTACACCCCGCTGTAAGAGTTAGACATGCTAATGACCCATATAGACTATTCGAAATTAGTGTGAATCCTGCAATAGGAGGAAGAACTTTTTGTTATGCTGCACCAAGACTCTTCAACGACTTTCCACTTGATGTCAAGAATAGCAAAAATGTGGCAGCTTTCAAGAAAAACCTGGAGACTTATCTCTTTGGAAAGTGTTATAACAGTGATCTGAAAACTATTAAGCCTGAATACAAATGCTAACGAATAACTGAAAAGATACAGAGCAAAATATAAACTGGAAAGAAATTATTTTTCACACATCAAGGCCCGCCTGAACAGACTCTTAGTGTCTGATGGAGGGCGAGAAATAAACCCCTAAAAGTAAAAGTAAAGTCTCAATATTTGCAAACATTGTAGGTAGCCTACTACTGCTGTCTCATAGATCTTTATTCTCACTAGCAATTCCAAATCTCCTACTGTTACTGTCTCCATATTTCCTAACTTCTGTACCATGCATTCTTTTTGTGCTTCCTTTTGCTTATGCTGAGACTATGGTTTCCTTTTTCTGAGTACCATTCTCCTAAGTATTTATATTCCTTGACTGTTTCTATCCTTCCATTTACATTTTAATCTCTTCTTTTTTTTCTTTAAAGTCTTATTTTATTTTATTTCCTTCTATTTTTATATCTTTAATATATTTTTTGCACCATATTACATTAAATGGTTTATAATATATTGGAGTTAAAACACAAGTGACATTTCTACTTATTTTTATTAAAAAAAAATAATAAGCAAAATTTTACAATATAAAAAATAATACATATTCTCAAAAGTACATTACATTTTACTTATTCTTCTGTGACTTGGTTGTTGTGGGGATGATGGCACAGCTGCTTGTTGGTGGGTTTGGCCCATGTGGTGGGGTGAACAGCCCCTGCATAAAACTGTTGCTAGGAAGGCTGACATTTAGGTCAGGCACAGGTGATCAGAGCTCTGGTGTGGAGCACATGGGCCTCAGCACCTTAGACAGTGTGGCATATTGGTTGGCAGTGATGGTGAGAGGCACTTGGACCATGGAGGGAGGCAGTGGGGCTGGCATTGAGGTGGGCTGAGGGAGAGGCTGTGGGGCAGACTGTCGTTTATTCAAGTTGTAGAAGGTGTGGAGGAGGAGATCTGCTTCGTCAGGCTCCCCACCCCTCTTTTGTGCAGTAGAAAACCTCTTGATGACTGCCGCCACCTTTATCTTGAATAGATGCCTCAACGCTCCCCCTAAGCCTGCGGCGTCTTGAGCATAGCACTGGAACAAAGTCTTCCAATGCTCCACCTCTGTGTTTCTGTCCACCAAATCCGCTGCCTACTTCAGGATATCGCGGAAGGCAGTTGCATCCTTTATTAACTATGGGAAGGGAAGAAAAGCATTAGGAGACAATATAAACATATTTTAAAAAAATGTCCATAATAATTGCAAGTCGTTTGACTGAAAATTAATAGCTTCTATAGATTAACACCTTTGAAAACATGTCAGTAAACATTACAAGTAGTTTGACTGAAAATTAATAACTTCTTTACATTAAATATTTGAAAACATGTCGGCAAACATTACAAGTACTTTGACTGAAAATTAGTAGCTACTTTTTCTTTCCAGCAGTTCTTGATTTCTGTTTCTTCTCCTTGGGCTGGCATCGCCAGGGGTGTGTGTGTGTGTGTGTGTGTGGAAACAATCTACTCGATGGGCTCCTCCTCTGTTGCTGGTTTACCACCATCGATGGCAACAACCAAATCGGTAGGAGGTGCAGCACCAGGCTGGAATATGTATAAAAAGGAATTATTAGATGGACATGTAGACACTACCTGATATCATGTATATATGTATATGTATATTATGTATATCAAATCTATAATATATTTCATTGTTTAGGATTTTGGTTTCTATGTCCCACTTGTGCTTGGTGACTGCATATCCACAATTACTAAAATTATTTGTCTTTAAACGAATAATAAATAAAATATTAATAAAATATTATAATCAGTACGGTATTACTAAATGTAATAATATTAATAATGCTAACAATATTTAGCAATCATAATAATGAGACTGATATTGGAAAAAAATATCAATAAGGATTATCATATTAAAAATAATAATGGTAATGATAATCATATTGAAAAAAATCATTAATACTAATAATATTGATAATAACAATAACAGTAACAATAACAATCATAATAAGCAAAATTTTTAATAACCATTAAAAATAACGTCGATTGTTCTTTGTAGCCTATGTGGTGCACTTTTGAAGTTAAAGTTCAATTACTGACACAGCACTCGACATTACGTAATCACATACACATACCTGTGGCAAACCTAGGACCCTGGGCTTCCTCTGTTGAGTTATGTGGGGCTTCAGGAAGTGGTATGTCCGGAGAATCCACTTCTCCCTCTCGGTGTACCTCACTGCTCCCTGGCCACTCTTCTCGTTGCTGAGGCTACCAAATCGGGTCCGGATGGTAGTCAGCCACTGTTCCAGCTGTAGGCCAGTGATTGGTGGGTCAAGGCTCTTCCCCATCTCCTCCATGACAGCCTGCTGCTTGGCCTTGTTCCTGTAGTCCGGCAGGCCTCTGTTGTACAGGAAAGGGACATCGAACTCCAGCCAGTCTCCCAGCCGGCATTTGGTTTCCTCTGGCAGAATAACCTGTATGGACTTCCTCTTCCTCTTTTTGGTTTGGTGGATCTCCTGTTCTTCCACTTACCCCTCGTCATCAAACCTGGGGAAAGAGGAGAAGACAGTGGATTGATGAGCTTAGAACACTTGCTGATATACACATTTTATATACATTATATCATATATATATACTGGCCAAAAGTGAAGTGACTCCCAGACCACTTACAAGATTATTTTGTAGAATGTGGCATGAAGACACGAAACCTCTTCCACTAAAGGGTCCTCGTATGGGGCCACATAACGAGGTAGCTTCTTGTTGTCACTCGTCGCCAAGAGGTTGATCTGCAGTTCTGGGACTTGACGTTAGATGAAAGAGAATGAACCTGCGTCTAGGGACCATTCTGACTATCTGCGTGAGCCTGGATAGAGCGTCCACCGTTACCATTGCGGAACCCTTGAAGGTGAACTGCTGATAAATGACATCTCTTCTTTTCCGCTAGGCGGAAGATGGACAAAATCACTTGGTTGATTTGGGGCAATCTCGAGCCTTGATGATTCAGACATCTCATTATCACCTCGCTGTCCAGGATCAGTCTTATATGGTCTGATTTGCGAGGGGAGAGTTTCTTCAGCGTCAGAAAGACTGCCATGGCCTCCAAAATGTTGATGTGGAAGGTCTTGAATAGAGAAGACCAAGTCCCTTGGACTTTCCGTTGATGGGAGTGACCCCCCATCCTTCCTTCGAGGCATCCGTATGGATGGTGACTGATAGTGGAGGTGGTTGCAAGGGTACAGTCCTCTTTAGGTTCTTGGCCTTCAACCATGGCTTGAGAAGTGATCATAGTAGGGTCAGTATCCCAATGTATGCCTAGCCATTGGAACTTCTGAGCTGGAGATAGTCGAGACTTTTTGGTGTTTATCTTGAATCCTAGATGTTCCAGGAATTGGATCACCTTCTCGGAGGCTTGCAGGCATTCCATTTCTGATGCTGCCCACACCAGCCAATCGTCCAGGTAAGCCATCACCTGGACGCCTTGTAGGCGTAGTTGTTGAACGATTGTCTCTGCAAGCTTCATGAAGATCCTTGGGGCAATGTTTAGCCCGAAGGGCATGGCTCTGAAAACGTACTGTTTTTTTGAAGCCTGAATCCTAGGTAGGAGGTGGTTTGGCGATTCATTGGAATGTGCCAGTAGGCGTCCGCCATGTCTATCGAGACTGTGTATGCCTCTCAGGCCAATAGGGCTCGTATGTGCTGAAGGGTCAGCATCTTGAACTTGTTGTTCTCGAAGAACTTGTTGAGAGGGGTCAAGTCCAGAATGACTCTGAGTTTGGCAGTCTTTCTTGGGAACACAGAACAGTCTTCCTTGGAACATGATGGACTTTGCCCTCTTGATCACCTTTTTGTCCAAGAGTTCTCGGACGTATTCTTCCAAGACATGGGTGGAGTGTTGGAAGAATTGGGGGAAAGCTGGTGGAGTTGCGTTCCAGTTCCAACCTAGTCCGTTCTTGATCAGGCTGTGGGCCCAGGGATCGAAGGTCCAACGATCCCGGAAAGAGAACAGTCTCTCTCCTACCAGAAGCATCTCACTTGGAGTGCTGACCGGAGGACTTTCCTCCTTGGCCACGTCCACCCTTGTTGCCTTTGCCTCTTGAGGGGCGTCTAGAGGAGCCTCGAAAGGAACCTCTAGATTTTGGCCGAAAGGTAGTGGATTGCCTTTCGAAGGCCGGGGTAAAGACTGGCGACTGTGTCGCCAACTGCTGGAGTACCAATTGGTACGTGGGTGGGTGGTTGTGCCACCGCCTGGAGCACCGTGGCCGCGGGAAGGTGTTGCTGTTGTCTAGGGGGGCGAGAGGGCGTCCTTGGCCTCTTCATCTTCCTCTTGGGTTGGGGACCCTCATCCTGGGAAGACTTCCTCTTCATCGACAAGCCCCACTTTTGGAAAAGGTTCCTATTCTCCGTGGCAGCTTTGTTGACGACCTCCTTAACCACTTCACTTGGGAAGAGGTCCTTACCCCAGATGCTGGATGATATCAGCTTCCTTGGTTCGTGCCTCACCGCAGCCGAGGCGAACACGAACTCTCTACAAGCCCTTCTGGCCTTGATAAAATAGTACAGGTCCTTGGTCACTGTTGCCAGGTGTGCCTTGGCAAAGACCATGAACATGTCTGGGGATTGGGAGTCGCTTGCCACCATCTCCAACATGGTTTGAAGGGACATTGAGGCATCAAGTCTCTCTTTCGTCTCCTGTTCCTGGCGCAGGTGAAAGTCTGACAACTTAGGGAGGTCTTCGCCAAACTGACGTCCGGCAATGTCGGCCTCCAACTTCCCGACTGAGAAGATATGATGAACATCCTTCCAATCTTTATCATCCGATGGTAGGGCGAGGGAGAACGGCCTACACTCCTCGAGTGTGGGACATGGTTTCCCTGCCTCGATCGCCTTCAAGGCCGCCTTGTACCCTTTTTCCATAAAGGGGAAGGCTCGGGAAGAAGAAGTAATGAAGGAAGGGTGCTTCTTACTTAGAGCCGGCACTTTGGAATTAGTAAAGGCCCTCTCCTTCAGAGTGCTAGTTAGCAGGGCCTGAGCTTTGGGGAGGTCAAGGACTATGACCTCTTTCGGCGCTGTCTTCTCTTTTGAGGGTTGTTCCGTCTGCAGACGGACGTAGCAGTCTGGGTAGGCCCCTAGGCTGGGCCAGAATTCCACATCTTCAACAGGAAGTGTGCCCAGTTTGTCAGAGATGAAGATGTTCCCCGCCGACATTGGCATATGCTCAGCATGCCTCCACGGGTTGACGGCCGAGAAAGGGGGAAGATCCTTGACATGCAGCTTCTTCGGAGCTGAACAAGATGCTGAGAGTTGGTACATTTCCAACCTTAGAGCAACTTTTTTTTCATTGGACTGCTTCTTTAAATCTTGTACCATAGTGTGTATGGACGTTAAGGTCTGGCTCATATTGGCCAGTTGGGGAGCAGATGAGGTCGAGGGGACGGGCTCTGCGGAAGGAACCGATGAAACCGAAACTATCTCGGTCCCTTCCTCGTCGGTCTCAGGAGCCACCAATGACTCCTCCTCCTGATCTTCAGCAAGAAGACCTTGTTTGGTGCCTTCTGACACTTCTGACATCCTGTCGTCCAGCTGGATGTCCTTCATTGCGTCTGATACATCAGATTCTACCGGAATCTGGACGCAGGGGATCTCTGAATGAGGTTGAGGGATTACTGCATCCGAAGATGCCCTTGGGAAAAGACAGGCCCGCATCTTTTCACTAGGAAGGTAGGGCCCAGTGGTGTTCTTTTGAAAACCCCTCACCCTTTTTTGCAGCTTCTCCCTTGCTGCATCCCTTGACTCCGTTGTCTTTTAAATATCAAAAGCCTCAGTAACCAAGTTTGAGCAAACATCACATACCTGGGGGTCCCAATACTTCAGAGCTCCCGTTGTTGCTGCACAGCGCGTGTGCGTCCTGCACAGTCCATGGTCGCAGAAGTTCTTACTGCGGACGTTGCAGAATAGATTCCCACACGTGGGATGGTCCTCCTGTAGAGAGAGGAAAATATATTGAGTATTCAGTGAATTATCTCACAATCTTAAGTATACAATATATTATTTTGTATATACAGTATAGCTTAAGATAGGTAAACTAGAAAGGAAGAAGGAAAGACACATATATGTACTTCCTGTCCAGCCAATTGCTGTGACCTCCCCCAAAATTAAAATCATGGGTGGTTCTAATATTAGAAAACCATTGGAAGATTTCTATCCAATAAGAATATATAAGTGTAACCTAACAATGTCTTCCAGATTTTTAATGTTGGGGATTGATATCAGTGATCACTAATTATATTAAAGAAAGAATTCACTTTCTTTGTATTAAGTGGTCTCACAATAGGCTGCCCATGAAAACACAGTGTATGTTAGAAGAAATTATGGGCTACCGTATAATCTATACAGTACTGTAGTTTTCTGATTGCAGTATGATCTAGGAAGCCTAGCGTCAGCGAGGAACGGTTACCTAAATCGCGGAAGCCCATAAATACTAACGGCATAATATAAAATTTCCTAGCAATGAAGGCTAAATAGCTAAATTTATTAAAGCTAATAAAACCGGGAAGGTCGTTCTGGCTAACTAAATGACTCATGTATAGCGAACAACAGCGTCCATGATGCCTCCGGTTAGGCAACAAGTCGTTACGTTAATTGAACCTTGAATCGAGTAAAAAACTGGTAAGAGCTTACATTTATACAAAGTAAAGATAATACTCAACTTTCCAGAGGCAGATGAGGCTAGAGAAAGCATCATAAAAGCATATAAAATTTCCTCTTCGAAGATAGTATACAAGAGAGCTTCAATGAGTTAGGTAGTTGATCTCACTGTCGCTAGGCTAGTAGCCTAGTGGCTTTAGTATACTTTCATACAATCTCCCCGGTTACCCTTATGTATGGGGTAATCCCTCCTTCCCTCTGAGTGTAGCCTATGGCTACAATCCTAGTTGATCTTGCCTTGAATTGTCATTCAGGCAAGACTAGGATAAGGTTTTCTGCCCCTTCTCCTAGCTACTGTTGGTGAGCTTTGGGTTTGGGTCAGAACCTCAGAGTACTTGTTGTGTGCCGACTACTGATCGATAGGGTGAACGTACTCCCCTGTCGGACATTGTTGGATGGCATAGGAGGCCTTGCCTCCCTACACTGCACTTGAAGGGGTCATGTGATCCCCCTTCTCCCTGTGGTTTAGTCGACTAGTCCTGTGCTCGCAGACCCTAGGCTGATGAATAGAGATTATTCTTCTGCCTAGGATGGCGCTGGCGTTGGGACTGTTTCTCTATGATTAAGGGTGGCAGCTAGATGATTGCCGTCCCCCTTACTGTATTAGCAGACCCTAGGCTGGGGAATGAACTCTCCGTCTTCCTAGGATGGCGCCGATACTGAAACAGAGCTCCCTCAAGGTGTGGTAGGGCCGACATGCTGCCGTCTCCTCTCACACCTTATACAGGACCCTTTCCCCTCCCCATTCTGTCCTTTAGTGATGGCCTAGCTATCACATCCCTGTGGCCGTTGTCCTACAATCTCGCCGATTGCCAGCAGGCTGTAGGGACGGCATGGGGCTTCTGCCTGTATGGCCTAGTCGTATAGCTTCCCTATCGGACATAGAGCTCCGGGATGCATATTCCTGAAGTCCGGTGTAGTATATACAAGGCCCGCCCGTCATCCGTGGCCAGGCTCCTTCCCTTTACGTCATAACAGCTACAGCTGTATAAACAACCTTTAAAAACACGCTTGTAGCTGTTTGAACGAAGCCTACTTTATAAACAATTAATGTAAATATATATGATATGTATAAGCCATTGAGTTTTCTCCCTTCCTAGGGTACGCTGTACAAAATTAACATGGTGTAATAAGTTTAGTTGAATAGCAACACAGTAAATCTTGCCAATTTTCGTCCATAATTCCATATTAGAAAGTCGAGAAAATTAATTGGAATGCATACCATTTTTACGTCATATTTGGCTAAGACGTGTTTATATACTTGTATGTTATGATTTTTTTTTTTGTGAATACCAATGAGACAAGATAACCTATATTAGCATTACGTACATTCATTTATTACAATACCCATTTTTACGCTTTTCAGAGGATAGTAAAACAAGATTTATTATACTATCCTTGCGCCTTTTCCTGGTAGTACCTCAAGCGATTTCATATTTAGTTCTGTGCTTTATATGAACTGCCCACTTCATTTCTTATTCTTAATCTTCGCTAAATTGTCTTCAAAAATTATAGTCTTCCTATTACAGACAGTCCCCAACTTACGAACACAATAGGGACCGAGAGTCTGTTCGTAAGCTGGATTGTTCGTAAGTCGTTAGTGTTAAATTTTGGTCTAGGGTAAGCGTAACCTAACTCAGATGTCTACGATTTTCAGCCGTAGAAGTCAACAAATAGCCCCATTTCATATAAAATAGGTTATTACAAATATTTTACTTTATCATATTACAGTAGTCTGTATAATACTGTAAAGTTCAGTACAGTATGTTGTTTTATTATCCTGTACTGCACACTACATAATAGAAACTTGCACAAACAATTGGCCATACATATGCACTGCATTTCTGAATCAGCTGACTTGAAGTAAAATCGTAGTAAATATAGTGTACTGTACATTTAGTACAGTACCGTACATTAATTCCTTTTTAAATAAATGTACTGAAAGCTATTTTATTGTTCCAATACCCATTTTATTTTGCTAGAAACTTACGTAAACAAGCGGCCATTTGCATTATGTACTGTACTGTAATGTTTACATTTCACGCGCTGATCAAATCAGCTGACTTGTACCGTACTGTATTTACTGTATGTAACAGTACTGTGCATATAACTGCTTCATGGTTGTTTTGGTATTGTTAAATAAAATCCAGAAGGCTAGTTTACTGAATTGTTCTATTTTAATTTTGACCGACGGAATCATTCTTTGTAGAGTATACGTCACATATCTTGTGACGTCATGTATTTGGCGGAAGCGCTGACAAACCGAATAATTTCCTTTCATTATGTTGCCGAGTAATCTTATTACAGCATTCCCATAATCGAAACACCGAGTAACGATATCAAGTGTTTTAGTGCTCTATCATTAGTTATGAGATTAGTACAACTTACCGTAAAGTTAAGAAAAAAAAGTCTGATGACGTTATATTTCTTCTGGCGGAAGGCGAGAGGCAAATCAAGTGATTTTCTTCCGATCCGTTACTATTCCCATAATCGAAACATCGAATAAGGATATAAAGAATTTTTTAATCATTTTCAAAGAAATATGAAGATTTAACTGCATTAAAAATCAAAATACGGAGAGAGAGAGAGAGAGAGAGAGAGAGAGAGAGAGAGAGAGAGAGAGAGAGAGAGAGAGAGAGAGAGAGAGAGAGAGAGAGAGAGAGATTTAAACTTGCGATGAAATCTACGGATGTTTACGAACATGTTTGGACTTACTTCAATTTGTGTACGTATGTCCGGATGTTCGTATCTTGGGGAGCGTCTGTACTATCATCAGGAAATTGTCCCACTAGACATTGGAAGAGACACTCATGATGCTCTGTATCTCTTAAGGAAGTAGTACCCCACCCAAATAGTTGTACTTCATAATTGTGCACTGGGCACCAAGTCACCACATTACTATAAATAAAATAAACTCTTAGATAATTTGTATTTTTCCTAACTATACAAACCTTAGCTATTTAATAGGGGTTATTACTTTCGGCGTAGCAGAAATGACGAGCCATTAGAATTTTAAACAACCGCCCCCCCCTCACACACACCTGTGCTTGAGCTTACTTTGCTTGGAGGTAGGACTTCAAGGGGGATAGGGCTGGCGGGCAAGTTTGATTAAATAGCTAAGGTTTGTATAGTTAGGAAAAATACAAATTATCTACGAATTTGTCATTCGTTCCGTAACTGACATACAAACCACGCTATTTAATAGGGGTGACTCACCCATTAGGAAGGGTGGAAAGTTTCAGCCAGTACTGGCTTTTGGCTTTGCCCGGGGACTCATTATTTGAGTGTGTCAGCACTCAACAATAAGGAATCCCTGCACCTAGCTAGAACCTTGCTACGTAAGGACTGCGGCCTACGCAAGCTGTGTGTGAAGGTATAATAAAGCGTGACTTGTCCTAGGAAGTTGACCTATAGTGCTTTAGATGGAAACTTTAGGCTAGGACTCTCCCAATACAAACCTTTTCATTCATGCAGACTAAGACCGGGTAACAATACCCTCAACCTTCTCCTACTTGTCCACTAAGGAGCCTGAGGTTTTAAACCAGCTGTTGTGCAGCCACCACAGGGCAGATAGAGAACGTATCGAGCCTCCTGTGGATCACGTCTTGCAGATAGTGGGCTGTGAAAGTCGTCTGACACTTCCACACCCCAGCCTGAAGAACCTACGTCACTGAGAAATTCTTCTTGAAGGCCAGGGACGTAGCTACGCCCCTGACATCATGTGCTCTAGGGCGACGTGACGGAGGAGGGTCTGGATTCAGGGACAGATGGATCACTCTACGAATCCATGCCGAGATGGTGTTCTTGGTGACAATCCTCTTAGTCCTCCCAGTGCTAACAAACAATGCTTGCACCTGAGGACGGACTGCAGCCGTTCTTTTGAGATATAGCATCAGACTCCTTACTGGGCACAGTAGGAGATGGTCTGGGTCATCTGTTACAGAACGAAGACTCGAAATCTGGAAGAAGTCGAACCGAGGGTCTGCCACCCCCGGATTCTGAGTTTTAACAATAAACTCAGGGACGAATTTGAACGTTACCTCACCCCATCCCCTTGAATGGGCGATGTCATAAGAGAGACCATGAAGTTCACTGACTCGCTTGGCCGAAGACAAAGCTAGTAGGAACACCGTCTTCCAAGTTAGGTGGCAATCTGAAGCCTGGCGTAATGGTTCATAGGGAGGTCTCTTAAGAGACGTGAGAACTCGAACCCCGTTTCATGGAGGAGGTCTCACTTCCGACTGAAGCCAGGTAAGTTCATAACTTCGTATGAGTAGGGAAAGTTCCAGCGAGGAAGAAATGTCCATTCCTTTCAGCCTGAAGGCTAAACTTAAGGCTGAGTGATAGCTTTCCAACGCCGAGACTGAAAGGCGCATTTCTTCCGCAAATACACGAGGAACTCCGCTATTGTTGGAATAATGGCATCGAGTGGAGAGATACCCCTTCCAAGACACCAACCACAGAAGACTTTCAACTTTGCCTGGTAGACAGATGCGGATGATTTTCGCAGATGTCCAGACATCCTAATCGCAACTTGTTGTGAAAATCCTCTCTCAGCAAGGAGATGCTGGATAGTCTTCAGGCGTGAAGTCGTAGCGAAGTTACGGCTTTGTGGAAGATGTTGGAATGTGGTTGGCTGAGTAGATCGTGTCTTGGAGGGAGTTCTCTTGGAATTTCCAATAGGAGTTGCAGAAGTTCCGGAAACCATTCCGCGTGATGCCATAGCGGAGCTATGAGGGTCACTGAAAGATTGACCGATATTCTGGTCTAGTTGAGCACCCTCCTCATCAGACAGAACGGGGGAAAGGCATACACGTCGATGTTGTCCCACCGTTGTTGGAAGGCATCTTGCCAGAGTGCCTTGGGATCCGGGACTGGGGAGCAGCATAGTGGAAGCTTGAAGTTCAACGCTGTCGCGAACAGATCCACAGTCGGGGAGCTCCACAAAGTCAGGACTTTGTTGGCTACTAGATGATCCAAAGACCACTCGGTGCTCACTATCTGAGACGCTCTGCTCAGATTGTCGGCAAGCACATTCCTCTTGCCTGGAATGAAACGTGCCGATAGTGGAATCGAGTGGACTTCGGTTCATCTCAGTATCTCTACTGCAAGATGGGATAGCTGCTTCGAAAAGGTACCTCCTTGCTTGTTGATGTAAGCCACTACTGTGGTGTTATCGCTCATCACCACCACAGAGTGACCCGCCAGGTATTGTTGGAACTGTTGAAGGGCCAAGAAAACAGTCTTCATCTCACAGCATCAAATCCAGGGGGAGGACAAGAAGATCCACTCCTCTTCGTAAGTTCTCGTCTGTCACCCCCCACTGGAGGTACGTCAGTTCCGCAGGTCCCATAGGGATCATAACGTCCGGGGAATCGTAACCTTGATTCCATCGGGACTTGAGCCGCCACTGGAGGGATCTCATCCTGGGAACTAGACGAGCCAAAGATGAGAGGTGACAGAGGAGACGTAACTGTTATGTATTTATGTTGATAACTACCTATTACAGGAGGTTATATTTGTGTTTACAGATACTTACTACTCATTAAGCATAACTACACTGTTAACTATCTTGTCTTCTTTTAAACTGTATATCATTATAACTTAGTCTTAAAAATAAAGTCATTCAGGAAGGATCTATCCGAGTTTCGTTTCCATCTAAATATACTTCAATGGCGACGAGGAACTGACTCACGAAAGGGAAAATTAAGGATGGCGCATTTGGGTAATATAGCAGCATATGACAAATCCGAGGACTTTGAAGATTATGTCGAAAGGTTTGATCAGTTCTGCTTAGCAAATGACATAACAGAGGAAGATAAGAAACGGGCAGTTTTCTTGAGCGCCGTCGGCGCTCCTACATATGGACTTCTGAAAACATTGCTTGCCCCTAATAAGCCTCATCAAGGACTTATCAAGAACTTACTGAACTTTTGAAAAATCACCTCCACCCAAAACCCATCCTGATAGCTGAACGTTTCAAGTTTTACAATAGGAAACAACGTCCAGGAGAATCCATCACTGATTATGCAACGGAGCAACGGAAATTGGCGTAAACATGTCAGTTTGGTGCGTTTCAAGAGGAAGTTTTAAGAGACTTGTTTGTTATTGGATTGGCCAACCGCTCAGCACAGAGGAAACTATTAAGTGAACAGGAGCTTGACTTAAAGAAAGCTTTTTGGATTGCGCTAAGTCAGGAAATGGCTGATGAAAACGTCACGAAGATTCAGGGTCAAACTCAGGAGGTAAACAAAGTTGTTGGGCCGACAGCTTCTCTCAAGAGTTATCGTTGCGGGAAGACAAACCATAAGGCTGATGTTTGTTTCCATAAGGATACTGAGTGTAATGGGTGTCATAAAAAAGGACACCTTCGGAGAATGTGCCGAATGGAAAATCACACCACAGTCAATCGAAATTTGAAATATGGAAGACAAGGAAGGAAACGATCGACGGTCAACAGGGCAGAGGAGGAGACCAGCGGCTCGGAAGAAGAAACTACAGAGTGCAAACTGCAGGATGAATTGGTGCATACATTGAAATACTGTGTTAAGAAAATGAAAGCAAGACACAATAAGGTTCCAGAGATAATAGTGAAAGTTAAATTAAATGGGATACCAATTGATATGGAATTGGACACAGGAGCTTCTGTGTCACTGATCAGTGAAGAGTTCTACGCTAAACATCTGAAAAAAACAGTACTTCAATCCAGCGATATTGTGCTGAAAACCATGACTGGAGAAAAAATAGAAGTTGTCGGGATGTGTTACATAACTATGGAAGTTCATGGACACAGAGTGGAGGAAGTGCCAGTGTATGTGGTACAGGGGAATGGACCTGCCTTATTCGGTAGGGACTGGCTGCATTTTGCTAAATTTGACTGGAAAAAGTTAGCTGTAAATCATTTATATTCTGGTACTCTGAAAACCTCAAAGTTAGACGAACTGTTAAGGAAATATGGTGATGTCTTTGATGGTAAACTGGGTACAGCCAAGAATATAAAGGCTCATATTCGTGTAAGAAAGGATGCAAAACCAATCTTTTATAAAGCGAGGACAGTTCCTTATGCAATCAGGGATGCTGTGAATGCAGAACTTAAAAGACTAGAATTAGAAGGAATTATTGAGAAAGTTGAATATAGTGAGTGGGCGGCACCGATAGTGCCAGTTTCAAAAGACAATGGTTCTATTCGGATCTGTGGTGAGTTCAAGGTCACCATAAATCGTTATGTGGAAAACCCTGAACATCCAATGCCAAATCCAGATGAACTTTACCAGCGACTGACCGGTGGAAAAACTTTCTCAAAGTTAGATTTATCACAAGCTTATCAGCAAGTGGAATTAGATGAGGAATCTAGGAAATATGTCACAATCAACACACCACTTGGTTTGTACAGATATACCCGTTTACCATATGGTGTCTCAGCAGCACCACAACTTTTTCAGTCTTTAATGGATAAGTTCTGCAAGGAGTACCTTGTGGATGCAACATAGATGATATTAGTCTTACTGGGAGAACCGAAGCTGAACATTTACACAATCTTGAAAAGGTACTTGAGCGGTTGCACATCAATGGGTTGAAATGTAATTTGTCGAAATGTGAATTTATGAAGCCCTCCTTGAAATATTTGAGTTTCATTGTGGATGAAGAGGGTATCCATATGACGGAGGATGCCATTGCAGCAGTCACGGATGCACCAAGGCCAGAATCAAGGTCTGAAATGCAATCCTTCCTGGGGCTGGTAAACCATTACCGTCGTTATGTGCCAAATCTCTCATCAGTCGCAGCGCATCTCACTGAATTACTGCATAAAGACAGAAAATGGCATTGGTCAGTAGAGTGTGAAAGAGCTTTTTCCGAGATTAAAAAAATGCTGACCACTGAAACAGGAGTATTAGTGTACTATGATTTGAGTAAACCTGTGACGTTGGCAGTAGATGCATCACCCAAAGGACTTGGAGCAGTGCTTTCCCATATCACCAGAACGGAGAGAGACCAATTGCTTATGCATCAAGGATGTTAACACCCACTGAACGTAAC
The DNA here is from genome assembly GCF_036898095.1 of Palaemon carinicauda. Lineage (NCBI taxonomy): Eukaryota > Metazoa > Arthropoda > Malacostraca > Decapoda > Palaemonidae > Palaemon > Palaemon carinicauda. The sequence continues at coordinate 10,586,810 of NC_090755.1, forward strand.
TATTCCCAAATTGAGCGTGAGGGTTTGGCAATCATCTTTGGACTACGGAAGTTTCATCAATATCTATATGGTCGTAAATTCACCCTTATTACAGATAACAAACCACTGTCATACATTCTGGGACCCAGGAAGGGCATTCCAGTCCTTGCAGCTGCAAGAATACAACTCTGGGCTATACAGTTAGCAGCTTATGATTATGACATTGAATTACGTCATTCAAGTGACAATGGAAATGCTGATGCACTCTCACGGTTGCCTTTACCAGATTGTGACTCCGATGCATCAGATAAGCTTGTAAACTGGACACAAGAAGCAACTGCATTTAACAGGCACCAGGTGAACTCTCTTCCTGTAACTGCAAAATCTGTTGCAAGGGAAACCTTGCATGATGCTGTACTGGCTAGAGCTTTATATTACACAAGAAATGGATGGCCAGACTCTGAGGACGTTGCACAGGAACTGAAACCCTTCCATAGCCGTCAGCGTGAGTTTTCAATTGAAGAGGGATGTCTTCTATGGGGTGCCAGGGTAGTAATACCGTCTAGATACAGAACTCAAATCTTAGAAGAGCTACATGGTGGTCATCCGGGGATTGTTAGGATGAAGGGATTAGATCGCTTGCATGTGTGGTGGCCGAATATCGATCAAGATATTGAAAACACTGTGCAAGGGTGCTCGGCTTGTCAGGCTACTCAGCCAATGCCGATTCGTGCTGAGGGTAATCCGTGGAAAAGAGTACATGTTGATTTCGCAGGACCATTCCTGGGACAAATGTACCTCATTATGATTGACGCATTTTCAAAATGGCCAGAAGTACACCCAATGAAATCAATTACAACTATGAATACCATCGAGATCATGCGGCGGGTATTTGCTCAGCATGGGGTTTGTGTAGAGCTCGTGTCTGATAATGGAAGACAGTTTGTGGCTGAGGAATTTAAAGAGTTCATGACCCAAAATGGTGTAAAACATATACTGATACCCGCTTATCACCCAAGCAGTAATGGGCAGGCCGAAAATACAGTAAGAACATTCAAACAAGGAATGAAAAGGGCGATGAGAACATTGCAATCGTGTAATACATCTTTAAATACCAAGTTGTGTCAATTTCTACTGACTTACCGAACTACACCTCACTGGACAACAAAGCGCACGCCTGCAGAGCTCATGGGTCGGCAGTTGCGCACTCGCCTTGATTTAATACACCCAGATGCATCTCAGAGAATTGAAAGAAAAGCCTCAGAGAACGAGAAACCAATGAGGGAACTCGATATAGGGGACGTGGTACTGGTTCGGGATTATCGTCAAAATACCAAGAAGGGCATATGGACTCGAGGAGTTGTGGTTCTTAAATTGGGTCCATGTACATACAATGTACAAGTGGACGGTAACTTAGTATGGAAGAGGCATATTGATCAAATGAGAATGATCTCCAATGATTCTCAAGATAGCAAAAATGAACTCTTAGCACGTGATTTTTCAGACCCGCCATTACCAAAAGAGTTCATAAATACTCGTGAAGAGTTAGGTGATGAAGTTGCAGGTGCAGAGAAGAATGAAATCCCAAATGTAGAAGAAAAGGAAGCGGCAGCTGCAGAAAAATTATCGGGAAATGAAAATGGTAAACCTTCTGATGACTCACCTGATGGATCGATATCTGAATTACCAAAACTTCGAAGGTCTAGCAGACAAAGTAGACCACCTGACTATTTTAGAATGTAAAATGATTAATAATATTATGCATGTTTTGTATTATTTATTCGAAGCTATGCCACCATTTAATTATTGATTGTTTATCCTTTTATTTGCTTTAATCTTTCATCCTTTTTCGCGAGGGGAAAAGGTGTTATGTATTTATGTTGATAACTACCTATTACAGGAGGTTATATTTGTGTTTACAGATACTTACTACTCATTAAGCATAACTACCCTGTTAACTATCTTGTCTTCTTTTAAACTGTATATCATTATAAATTAGTCTTAAAAATAAAGTCATTCAGGAAGGATCTATCTGAGTTTCGTTTCCATCTAAATATACTTCAGTAACCAAGATTGGGTTGGAAGCTCTTCTTGTCTGAGAAAAGGGCTTGCGACCTTCCTCAGCCTTGCCATCCTGTCGTCTGATGGGAAGGCTTTGTGGAGATTGGTGTCTATAATCATGCCTAGGTATACCAGTCTTTGAGCGGGAAGCAGAGAGGACTTCTCGAGATTTACCCTGATCCCCAGATCCTGGCAAAGTCCCAGAAGTTTGTCTCGGTGTTGAAGAAGGGATGACTCCGAGTCTGCTAGGATCAGCCAGTCGTCCAGATAACGGAGGAGACGGATGCCGATCCTGTGTGCCCATGACGATATTAGGGTGAATACTCTGGTGAAAACCTGTGGAGCTGTGGAGAGACCAAAACACAGCAGCTTAAACTGATACTCCTTGTTGTCTAGGCTGAATCTTAAGTACTTCCTTGAAGATGGATGGACTGGGATCTGGAAGTACGCGTCCTACAGATCCAGTGTACACATGAAGTCTTGCGGTCTCACTGCAAGTCTGACCGTGTCTGCGGTCTCCATGCTGAACGAAGTTTGCTTGAAAAACTTGTTCAGAGCCGAGACGTCGATGACTGGTCTCCAGCCTCCAGACGCCTTCTTTGCAAGAAAGAGTAGACTGAAGAAGCCAGGGGACCCATCGAGGACCTCTTGCAGAGCGCCCTTCTTCAACATGGTCTGGACTTCTGCCCGAAGGGCCTGTCCCCTTGCTGATCATATGGCAAGGGAGCTCAATGACACTGGATTCGTCATCAGGGGAAGTAGAGATGTTGTGAACGGGACTCGATATCCCCGTCTGATTACGGAAATCGTCCAGGAATCGGCCCCGAGTTGCTGCCACCTGTCTGCACAACTTTGTAGGCATCCCCCCCTGATGGACATGCAGGGGGACTGCCAATCCTAGCGTTTGCGACCTTGGCTGCTCCCTCTAGGATTCTTCCCTCCCCTGGAGGACTTCTTGCCTTTCATGTCATTGACAGGAAAGGGCTTAAACACCACCGTCTTCGCTGCCGTTGTCGGTTTCGTGGTCTTGGTAAAACGGGGCTGCTGGGGTCCTGCAGGCTTGTAGGGCTTGGATGTCAAAGCCCTATGTAGGAGGGAGTCTTGGTAGGACTTCCTCCATCTCTCAGCAACATGCTCCACGTCCTTAGGCTCAAACAGGTTCGTTCCCATCACGGAAGAATGTCTGAGCTTGCTTAACTCGGTGCTAGGGATCTTCTGATGGAACCTCTCAGACACCGCATCCCGACGTTTCAGGATGGTGTTTGCCCACAAGTTCGAGACTTGGTGGGCCAGAAACTCGATCGTGCGAGTGCCTGAGAGTAGAAAGGTCTCCAAAGGTTTCCTGGTACGTTCTTTGGATAAATCCTCCTAACGTATCAGGATACCTAAGGTCCCTAACCAGATATGAAGCCACCAAGTGGCCTGCATAGCACACTTCGCAACCTTCTCCTGATTAAGGATCTCAGTCGCTGAGAATGAGACCTGCCGTTGGGGGGGGGGGCTGCGTTGATGGCGACCTTGCTGTGCGTTGTCCTGCAGCCTCGCTTGTGCAATGGGGAATACTCAGGGTCGCGTGCGGGCGATTGCGAGGGCGCACGGGCGAGCGATGGCGTGTAGGAGCGTGCGCAGAAGGCTGATTGTGCGCTTAGCGCGAGGATGAATGTTTGCGCGAAGGATCAGGATGAAAGGCCCGTGGGCGAGAGATCGTGCGCCCCAGATGTCGTCGGGCGTGCGCACGCAGGAAAGATATTCCTTGCGCGCGGGCGTGTAGCCGGAACCTGCGTTCGTTGGCGCGCCTCTTGTGGGCGCACGTCAGGCTGGCGGTGCGTAGCTGCCTTAGGAGATGGGCATGGGCGCGCATCCTCGTGGACGCGTGGTTGCGCGCAGGAGAAAGCAGGCGGCGCGTTGGCGAGCGCTGGCAAGTAGGAGAAGACTTAGACTTCCCTACCGCACCCAGATCCGAAGATCGTGGGCGCGCAGGAGATCGTTGGTGTGTTGGAGAGCGCTGGAGTGCAGGCGACCGCTGGCGCGTCGGTGAACGCTGACGTGTAGGAGAGTGCAGGCGACCGCTGGCGCGTCGGTGAACGCTGACGTGTAGGAGAGTGCTGGCGCGCAGTAGGTTGAAGGCGCTCAGTGGCGCGCTGGCGAGCAGGTGAGCGCTGGCGCGCTATATGAGGAACAGCAGCAGCAGCAGGTGACCGCTGGCGCGCTATCTCAGGAACAGCAGGATCAGGTGAGCGCTTGCGCGCTATCTCAGGAATCTCAATGAGGTCAGGAGATCGTTGGTGCGCATGCTTAACGTGGCGCGTACGCCCTTGATGCCCCCAAGGGACCGGTGCCTGACTTTTAAAGACAGGTTTAGTTGGTGCATAAAGCGCATCAGCTGCCAGGAACGGCAACGGCAGGTCAGTAGGTCTGTCGGGTGGAAGGTCGACGTGTCCTTTGTAAGGACGACCTTCCACCGAAGGGGATCGGGAAAGATCCGTAGAGAGGTCCAGGGTCGTAGCAGGAACAGTCGGAGATCGATGACGAGGCTCCTCTGCGGCGGACTGCAACGACGATGATGAACCGAAGAGGCACCTCCTCCCCGACTTATAAGGTGAAGGAAGGCGAGCCTTGCAACGTATACGCCCTCTGGGGGCCGTTGGTTCAGCAAGCTGACCTTCAGCAGTCCTCCGAAGAGGAGTCCCTGTGAGTGAACTTCCCCGAGGGGAAGAATCACCGGCAGGAGAGACTGTTGGACTTAGTTTCTCCCTCGTAGGTTGAGCAGGAACGGGAGAAATTAAGCCTTCAGCTACTGCGGGGTGAGAAGAAGCAGAGGTATTAGGAGATACCGCATTGGATACCTCTGACACCACAACGTCGACAATAGACAGAGGATCAACCTCTGCCAAAGTCGGCGATTGCTTGACAGCGGCACCCAACCGGATGATGTCAATCAAAGCTTCCATGGAGGGCGAACCCTCGAGCCCCAAGGAAGACCAAAGCTGGAATAAATCAGTCACATTTAAATCCTCTCCCAGGGGAAGAGGTGGAGCTGCCTCGCCAGGGGAGGCAATGCCATCTCTCGAACCCCAAGATCGGGGAACAGAACCACGGTCTACGCTACCACTCGACGGTCTCTCGAAAGAAACCCATTGAGTGGGAGCTTCGGAGGAGGTTTGGGCAACGGAAGAAGAGTCCTTGGGTTTTTCTCCTTTCAAAGAAATCTTCGAAGGAGAAATATCCCACCTGGACTTCTTATGTCGCCGAGAAAACTTCTCCCACTTCTCCAACTTCACACTCAAACCTGTAGGAGAGAAAGCAAAAAGACATTAATGGCTGTCAGAGAGGCGAAGGTGAGAGCGGACACGTCCGACTACCACCCGAGCCGAGAGCAAAGTGAGCTCAAGCACAGGCGTGTGTGTTTGTGGGGGAGGATAGCAAGCTACCCTCCGTAACCCCTGCTAACTAGCGGTGGGGTAATAAACCCTCGTTAAAATTCTAATGGCTCGTCATTTCAGCTACGCCGAAAGTAATAACCCCTATTAAATAGCGTGGTTTATATGTCAGTTACGGAACAAATAATGATTAATAATGTCAACAATAAATATGTTACTAAGCTGTTCTTCTTTTCTTTTAGATAATAATTTTTATTGTCAACTTAAACACACCCAAAGCTTCATCTAGGCATGGATACATTAAAACTCAGGTACTATTTGTTTCCTTTTATGACTAGTTACAAAAATAACTATAAAATAAAAAAATATACATTACAACAGAGAGAGAGAGAGAGAGAGAGAGAGAGAGAGAGAGAGAGAGAGAGAGAGAGAGACTTCTTTATCAGTGACCAGTGCCATGGGACTTGGCATTGGCCACATTGCTATTGACATTACGGGCCAGGTTATGAGGACGTTTGGGCCTTGATGCTAGAGTTGTTGAAGGTCGACGTCCTTTACCAAGGGTAGCAGCTCCTCTTGGCATACCTGGGGTTCTTCTTGTGATTGAAGTTGGCTGGCAAGGTATCTTCCCTCGACCAGCTCCTTTTTTCATGGAAGATCCCGTTATGTTCAAGAAACTGTTTAGTTGGTTTGCTGATTTTATTGACCTTAAACGTCCTATGAACTTTTTCATACCCATAAGGGTGTCTGCATTACAAAATTTAGCACATGCTTTCACAAGTGTTTCAGCAGTCTCATGTGACTGTGCAATCATGTCTTCAATTCTTACATGTTCTTCTTTAATGCTGCTTGGTGACATCACATCATGTGTTTCAGCTTCCATCTGTGGGCCTGTACAATTATCATTGGACGAATTTCCTTCAATATAAGTGTCAATTTTCTTCAATAGTTTTTCCACTTTCTACTTCCTTAAAAGACTTGAAAAAACATTCTTTGGGGGCTTTCTCCTCACCAAGGGCTAAAACTGCCAACCGATGACGGCTGCTGCTGTTCAACACTAGCATCTGGGGCACCACAGTCATCCCTTGGTTAGCACATACAACCTGATGCTTGCAGATTGCACCATTGTTTCCTTTAATGCATGTGCATATACCAATATTCAGGTCTACCACATATATTTGTTCTGGGTCACTCTCACTCTGCACCTGGTATATACCACCACCCAAGGCTTTTACTGCTTCCAAAGGGAGTGAGTCTATGATCACTTGCTTGATTCGTCGTCGACTCAGTGCCACATCCACTATGCGCTGTCTCATGTAGGAGTCAAAAATCTCTGCCATAAACACTACCAGCTGAGCAGTGTTGTAGGCCTTGCATCTGAAAAATAATGATAAACTAATTAATTAGATGGCTCTACATCTAAGGGTCACCTACCAAAGGCATCTTCCTACTATGAACAATACTATCTATTAACAAAAAAAAACTGTGTTAGCTTCCACCCTGAATGAGTTTACTTTGCTACGTGAAGAAGTGTAGTAATGCAAGTTTCAGTAAGTATTTGTAATATAATAAAACAACAATATGTTGCCTTCTGTTGATAAGATGTTTCGTGTGACTGAATTTAAATACAGAACATAATTTGAAGAACTACCTAATATTGGTAAGATATCCTCTGCAACTAGGGTGGTCAATCTCTGACTCTTTAAGGTGTAACATCTGGCCCACCAAACTTATCAACATTAACATGGGAGTCTGCCCTGCAAACCCTTAACTGGGTCCCTGGGTGCAGATTTCAAGCAGATGGAATTGAAACTTTAAACTGTAATTCCACAGTAACAAAGATGAGTTCTTGGGGGTTGGCATGGACCATCTACAGGTGCCACTTTAAAACCATTGCTAGCAGCACAAACAGATTTCTCCCCAACAACTAAGGACAGATAATACCTACTAGTGCACTTGGGTTAGAGCATAAACACACCACAACACAACAAAAAGTATTCATGACAAGCAGCATCAGCCCTATGATTTATTTGTATAGCTTCCAAATGACTGTGTTTGTAGTCACTTTCTTTCCCCGGCCCGTAAGCAGCTCATATGTATTTCTAAACTGGCTCTCACTCTGGAAAGATTGTCTTCCCCTGATATATAAGAGTCAGGCTCAGATATTTTACTGGGCAACATAGGCCATTAACCTAGGGCTTGCTGGTAACTAGGGGTCCACTGAGGACTTGTTGGGATATACCAGGGACATGGGGATGAATGGTTTGTTTCACTGTTTCCTAAAATTATTACATATTATTTTTGGGGTCCACTAAGGAAAAGTGATCTTGGGCCCACATACAGATAAATCCAGTCCTGAGTACAGTGATGGCAAATTAAATTAAAATAAATAAATTAGTCTTAGTTAAGTTTTATCCTTACCTATTAAGAATATTATCCTTAATGATACACATTGCTGCCTCACAGTAATTGTTAGTGTGATGGCCTCTCAACACTGCACCAGCTCTGAAGGCAATCGCCCACTCCTCTCGCCTTTGGACTAGGGTGGTCAAGTAGCTGAAATATTGAATTGAAATCACTATAACATGAATTATTACACATGCTTAAAGAAAGAGAAAAATGCATATTAAAGTGTAAAACCTGATCCATATTATACAACAGAAAAAATACCTGCACTACTTTCCAAAGACTTTACTAATAGTGAGAAACGTATATTACCATTTGAAATTGGGGTACTTCTCAGCAAAAGGATTGTTTAGTAGCTTCTCCAGCAATTCTTGAAAAGGTTCTCTTGACTCTGCATAAACAAGAGATTTTACGGCAGCCATTAGTTCTTGGCGATCATTTTTATGGATGCCATGCTTGGAATCAAGGAGCCACTGCCATACTTGTTGTAATATGTGAAATATACATAAGAATTGCTGGGAAGTAGGCCAAGTGACTGCTAAAGCCTTCCTTTCTGCATCGCAATTGTCCGTCATGAATGACTGCGGCTTTCCTTTCCCATAGAAGGCGTACTCCCCAAGTGCATCCTTTACCATACCAAACCCTGTAAAACACACAATAGGAAACTATATATAAATTGCATTCCAAAAAAAAACTTGAAAAACTAATACACAAAAAAGTTGGAAACTGAGAATTAAAGGATACACTATACACATTAATTACCTTTAGTTAATGTTGCTTCATCTTGAGAAGAGGTGAAAACCACAGCCAATGGCACAGCCCCAGCTGGTCCAGCACAAAGGAATGGTATGACTGCTGTGTTTAGCTGATCACAGCCTGTTGCATCGATAAACACCACTTCCCCTGCCTCTCTCAGCTGCCTGTGTGCTCTCATCATGAAGGGGGTAACCAAAACAACTGCAAACTTATCCTTTTCATGACTACTTTTCAGAATGAGTTCTGGATGGTCTTCTGCATAGTTCCTTATTGCATCAAACATTGATGGGGTATTAAGTCCTCCATGTTCACTCTGCCTCCATACTGTCCACATATACTGAACAGACTTTGGAGATGGATTTATAGATTTATTGGCTTGATCGTACAAGTCTTCACTCAAGTCCATCTTTAACAAATGGTGCCTGTGTGCTTGACCTGGTGTCAAACCTGTAAAATATAAGCACATATTTTAAATACCCACCCTGTGTTGGGATGTAAGAATACTGAAATTGTATTCCTTGCTTTTTGAAAACACCAAATGGAAGGAAGGGATAGATGGGCCTACAAAATCAGAAGACACACGTTGCTAAGTAGTACATGCAGTTTCTAATGTGATTTTAACTGCCTGTAAAAGCATTAAATGCACAATGTTTTATTATTGGAGTACTTTATTTACTGGTGGTAGCGCTACAAAGTAAAACTCATGGGGCATAATTCCAGTATATACATACTGTACTGATGGATTAGGATATAGCTTACAGCGTATTTCTAAGCTTAAAGTAATATGTGGCAACTTTTATATCTTAAGCTTAGAGCTTATGTTATGTATATTATGCTTAGAGCTTACATTATATATCTTAAGCTTAATTAAAGCTTATATTATACATCTTAAACTTAGAGCTTATATATCTTAAGCTTTGAGTTTGTTACCATTTTTTTTTTCTTTTTTCAACCTCGTACTACATCTTATGCACTTGGCATTGATCGAAGAAGACACATGAGCTTCACCGTACTATATAAGATTTCTGAAAAGGGGGACTGCAATATAGAAATGCTGCATGTATATGAGGGACTAAAATATTATACTAAAAAATAAACAAATACAAATATATATATACATACATACATACACTGCATGCATAGTTTTCTTACATATATTACAAATTTTTAAGTAATTTGTATTTTTTCTAACATACTTACCTAGAACTACCTTCTTAGGAGTTACCGGTAACTCTACCTAACCGACCAGCTTTTTGTATAGTTTACCCTCTTTCCGTTTTCTAAGGGGCTAACCTCAGGCGGAGTGATACGTGCCCTGAGGCGACCCGGGGTCGGAAAGCGTGCTAACTCAGGTCGGCTCCTCAGTAAGTTTCATTGGAACAGGTACTACTCGACCCTGCAGGTTTCTCGGGGAAGGATGGGTGGGCCATAACCCGAAGGTAGTTCTAGGTAAGTATGTTAGGAAAAATGACAAATTCGGAGATAATTTGTATTTTTCCTAACCATACAAACCTTAGCTATATACATTGGGTTTACCTTTTAGCGTAGCTGAAATGGCGAGCCATTAGAATTTAACGAGAGTGTATTACCCCAGCGCTAGTTAGCGGGGGGTAGGGGAGTGGTAGCTAGCTACCCCTCCCCCCCCTCACACACCAGTGGACTGCTTCACTTCACTTAGAGGTAGGACTTGTCTTGGGGGACAGGGCTGGCGGGCAAATATGTGTAAATAGCTAAGGTTTGTATGGTTAGGAAAAATACAAATTATCTCCGAATTTGTCATTTGTTCCGTAACCGAAATACAAACCACGCTATTTATATTGGGTGACTTACCCCTTAGGAAGGGTGGAAAGTCCCCAGCCATACTGGCTTTGGCTTTACCCGGGGACTCAAAATCCGAGTCGCACTCGAGAAAAGGAGTCCCTGCACCTAACAAGTTCCTTGCTACGCAATGAAACGTGTGGCCTACATAAGCTTGTGTGTGAAGGAAGTGTGACCTGTCCTAGGCCGTTGACCTTGAGTTCCAGAAGGACCTCTGGGTTAGGACGTTCCCAATACCACATCGTCAGGGTATGGGGGACGCGACAGTATTGACTCAATACTTGGAACACAAGGAAGCATGGTTTACCTGCAGAGGTTTGAGGTCAGCTATGCAGAGACCAGGATGCTGCTTCCCCAGTAGAGGGGACGATGAAGAAAGAAGTAAGGGCCAGACATACTTCTTTCGTTCATGCAGACTAGAACCTGATAACAATGCCCTCAACCTTCTGCTACCTGTCCAAAAAGGATCCTGAGGTTAGACCAGCTGTTGTGTAGCCACCACAGAGCGATAGAAACGTATCGATACTCCTGTGGGTCACACCCTGCAGGAAGTGGGCTGCGAAGGTCATTAGACGCTTCCAGACTCCAGCTTGTAGCACCTGCGTCACAGAGTAGTATTACTCGAAGGCGAGGGACGTTGCGAAGTATCCGACATCGTGCTGTAGGGCGAACGTGATGGAGGAGGGTCTGGATTTAGGTCGAGATGAATGTCCTTGAGTCCGAGCTGAAGAGGTATACTGGAGACTCTCCCCTGTGTCCTTCCTGTGCTCCCAACCCGGCTGCACGTGAGGACAAACTGCAGCTGTTCCCTAGGATAACCCCTCGATTCCTTTACTGGCAAGAAGGAGAAGGTTTGGGTCATCTGATACAGAATGGTGACTCGAAATCTTGAAGGAGTTGGACCGAAGGGCTGGGACCCCAAGATTCTGAGTCTAGCAAACAACTCGGGAGCAAACCTGAATGTTGCCTTCCCCTATCCCTTAGAAAGGGCGGAGTCATACGAGACCAAAAAGATTGCTTACACACTGGCCGAGGCCATAGTGAGCAGGAGCACCGTCCCCCAAGACGGAATATGATCAGAGGCCTGACGTAATGGTTCTTGAGAAGATCTCTTAAGGGACTAAAAAGTCCGAACCATGCTCCATGGAGGAGGTCTCACTCCGACAGGGGGCAGGGACGTTCGCAGCTTCGCATGAGCGAAGAAAGGTCCAGCGGGAAGGATAAAGTCTATTCCTTTCAGCCTGAAGGCCAGAGAAAGGCTGAGCGACAGGCTTCATTGCCGAGAGCGGAAAGGAATTTCCTCCCGCCGAAAAGCAATAAGTCCGTTAATGCTGGAGAAGAGGCCTCAAGGGAAGAGGTATCTCTCCCACGACACCAACCACAGAAGACTCTCCACTTCGCCTGGTAGACCCCTGCGGATGACTATCGCAGGTGACGCGACCTCCGCTCCGCAACTGTAGCGGGTTGTCTCTTCTTGAGGAGGCGGCGTAGTGTGTCTCCAGGCGGGAAGCCGAAGCGATGCCACGGCTCGTGAAAGATGTTGTGGTGTGGTTGTTTGAGTAGCCTGTGCCGTGGGAGAAGCTCTCCCGAGAGTTCCGTCAGGGGAAGCAGAGGGTCCGGAAACCATTCCGCGTATAGTCACAGTGGAGCTCTCAGGGCCATCGAAACGTTGACAGACAACCTGGTCTTGTTGAGACCCATTCTCAACAGACAACAATAGTGGGAAGACGCAGGCGTCGATGTTGTCCCACCATCACCGAAAAGCATTTTGCCAAAGAGTCTTGGGGTCTGAGACTGGGGGAAAGAACAGCGGAAGCTTGAAGTTCCAGGCTGTCGCGATCAGGTCCCCCAGGCCAGGACTTGCTGGCTACTAAAGGCCAAAGACCCCCAGGTACCCTCTAACTGCGAGGCTCTGCTCAGATAGTTGGAGAGAACATTCCTCTGCCCGGAATGAGCGAGCCGATAGTGGTATAGAGAGGACCTCGGATCATCTCAGTATCTCTACTGCAAGATGTGAAGGTATGAAAATGCGTCCCTTGCTGGTTGGAATACGCCAGTACCATGAAGTCGTCGCACGCGGAGCGACTCGGCAGGAACTGTAGGATCTGTAGAGGGGCCAGACTACGGCCACTAAGCCTGCCTGAATGATGGAGAGATATCCTTCAGGTCCTGACCATAGGCCTGAACCGGAACATTGCCCCCCCCCCCCCCCCCTTTTCTTTGACGAGTCCGAGAACAGCATCAAAATGTGGGGAAAGGACGAGAACATCCACTCCCATGAAGAGGTTCCATAGGTCAACACCCACTGCCGGTCTAAACGTTCCGCTGGTCCCATAGGGCCAGAAAGTCCGGTTAATCGTTGCTTTGATACCACCGGAAGTTGGGCCGCCCCACAGGGAACTTATCCTGAGGCGACCGTTCGGGACGTTAGATGGGTCAATGAGGAAAAGAGACCCAGGAAACGTTCCAAGGTAGGGCTGAAAGCTCTACTTGACTGAAAACAGGAACTGCGACTCTCCTCAGCCTTGCCACAGTCAACTGAAGGGAAGGCTCGGAGAAGAAGGCAACAGCATCTGGCGTACCCAGGCGGTCACCCATCCAAGTACTGACCAGCCCAACGTTGCTTAACTTGGCTGATCGGACGAGAAGCGGTGTTTCCAACGTGGTAAGACCGTTGACTCAATATCATGGCTAGATACCCCAGATGTTGAGGCAGAAGTAGAGAAGGCTCCTAGCAAATTACCATGATCCCTCACTCATGGTAAGGACCCGGAAGCCTGTCCCGGCGTCGAAGAAGGTCGAACCCGAGCCTACCGGAGTTGACCAGACCTCCAAAAGGCAAAGGAGGCGGAAGCCTGCTCCTGAGCGGCCATGAGGAAAGCAGGGAGAGTTCTTTGGAGAAAATCCTGCGATGCCGCGGCGGGATCGCCACACCGCATCTAAGTCTAGGCTGAATTCCAAGAGCTTCCTGGAAGATGGATGGAATGGAAACTGGAAGTACCCGTCCTTCCGGTCCAGGGCCTCAGGAGTCCTGCCGCCTCGTTACCAGTCTGATCGATTCTGCTGTCCCACGCTGGACGAAGTTTATCCGACAAACTTGAACAGAGCTGAGAGGTCGACCACGGAATTCCGTCTCAGATGCTTTCCTACGAGAAAGGATCGACTGAAGAAGACGGGGGGTGAAGCCGTCGACGATCCTATGGAGGACCTTCTCCTAAGGCATGGATCATTCTGCCCAAATGGGCAAAAACTCTTGCCGACCCCATGGCATAGAGGTTCAGTGACACTGAATTCGCTGACAGAGACGGAGAGATGGTAAGACCGAGGCGCGATATCCTTGGCTGATCACGGAGATCGTGTAGGAATCGGCATCGGGAAGCTGTTATCCGGATGAGTAACCTTAGGCATCCTCCCAGCGTGAGACCTGCACGGGGGGTTGCCAATCCTAGAGTTTGTGAACTCTGCCGTTCCCTCTATGATTACGCCCCCCCAGGAGAGCTTCCCGTGCTATCTGTCCCTGACAGGAGGGGACTGCTATTGGACACCTTGTCTTAGCTGCCGTAGCCGGTCCGATAACTTAGGCCAACGAGGCTAAAAGAAGAGGCGCTGGAGGCCTGCAGGGTCTGGAAGAAAGCGCCTTGGAGGAGTGAAAACGGAAGTCGACTTCCTCCGCACAACCGCTGTCCATGTCTCTGTCCTTGGGCACAAACAAGCTCTTCCCAAGGATGGAAGTGTCTGAGCTTGTCGACATCCACGGATGAAACACTCGAGAGGAAACCCTCAGACACTGCGTCTAGATGGTCCAACCTCGAGCTTGCCCGCAAGATCGAAACTTGGCGACGAAACGCCAAGGTGCTAGAGCCCGAGAGGAGGAAAGTACCCATGACCTTCCTGGAGCTTCCTTGTACAAAACCTCGGGTCGCAACCGAGGAGGGAAAGGACCTGGTAAGCCCCTTCCACGAGATGGAGAAGAGGAAAGGGGTAAACCAGTCACCCCTTGCCCGACGGAGAAATCTCGAACGGAAAGCTCCCTGGCAAGACCCTTCCAGGGAATGACGAGGAAGGGCTAACCCAGGTTCTGGAAAGAAGAATGTTGCTCAGACCTCCCTGAAGATTCTTCCTGCTCTTGCATGTGCCATGCTCTGCGTTTACGGGGTGAAGACCGTGTTCTGGAAATACGCTCCAAAAGACTCGCCAGGCTGGCCATGTTGCGAAACCCCGACGGGAATCGCGGTCGCAATCGCCCTGGCGCTCGCGCGATGGTAAATCAATGGTTTGCGCGTGGCCGAATTTGGAAGCGCCCATGCGCGGGCACACAGGAGCACAGAAGGAGGGTGAGAGCTGGTGGTCGGAATCCGAAAGTTCACAGGCAAGCGATGGATACTGCAGGAATCAAGCCGACGTTCGCGCGACGGAATACCGTTGGTCCGCGCGACGGAACACCGTTGGTCCGCGCGATGGCACGACGGAACACCGTTGGTCCGCGCGATGGCACGACGGAACACCGTTGGTCCGCGCGATGGCGCGACGGAAAAGCGTTGGTCTCCGCGATGGCGCGACGGAACACAGTTGGTTCGCGCGATGGAATACCGTTGGTTCGCGCGATGGAATACCGTTGGTTCGCGCGATGGAATACCGTTGGTTCGCGCGATGGAATACCGTTGGTTCGCGCGTGGGCGGGTGATGGCGCGTCTTTGGCGAGCGATGGCGCGTCTTTGGCGAGCGATGCCCCGTAGGCGAGTGAAGGCGCGTTGGCAAGCGATGGCGCGTCGGCAAGTGATGGCGCGTTGGCGAGCGGTGGTGTGTTAACAAAACGCTAGCGCGCAGGCGAAGAATCGCGCGGGCGCGTAGGCGATCGCTAACGCGTAAGAGACTAGGGATGGTTAGCGCGCATCGCGCTAACAGAAGACGCGCAGGTGCATCAGGAAGGTGAGCACTGAAGCAAGCTGTTAATCAGGCGATCCTAGACGGTCAGGAAAAACCGTTGGCGCCCATTGGTGCATGGCAGGAAAGGGCGCGCAGAAGTGCGCTGGCGATTGAAGAAAGCTGGCGCACAGAAGGACAGAAGTAAAGGTGAGCGCTGGCGAGCAGGAGGAATCCTGTGCGTAGAAGAAGAGTCCTTGTCCAAGACCTGAATTGAAGTTCTAGATTGCGCGGGCGAACGTGGGTGCCCAGGGCGCGTAACAGGAACCAACAGTAACAGCAGAGACGATCATCAGGAGAGCGCTGACGAACAGGAGAGCGCTGGTGAACAGGAGAGCGCTAGCGATCAGGAAAACGCTGATGAGCAGGAGAGCGCTAGCGATCAGGAAAACGCTGATGAGCAGGAGAGCGCCTGTGCGCTAACACTGAGCAGGAGAGAACACTGCAGAAGGGCGCGCAGGGGAACCCTGACACGCAAGGGAAGCACCCCCGTGGGAGGCAACCCTTTGCCACGAAGGGACTGTTGTCCGTCGGGAGACCGATGTCTGTCGGAAGAACGTTGCCCGTCGGAAGAACGTTGCCCGTCGGAAGAACGTTGCCCGTCGGAAGACGAGGTCAGACTGCTGTCCATCTGCACCAGGGGCGGAAGGTCAAGAAGAATGAGTTGCAGGCTGCATACGGAGATTCAAAAAGGCGCCTCTTAGCACCCTTATAAGGAGATGGGAGGCCCTTACGACGTAGCGGACGGTGAGCCTTACGGCGAAGGCGGCCAACAGCAACAACAGCAGAAGAGTCCTCCGAAGAGGAGTCTCTATGAGTGTACTCTCTCGCGAACGAAAGAGAAGCACTTCGTAGAAGAGACGGGTCAGCCAGTGACCTAAAAAGAGCAATCCTCCGAAGAGGGGCTCCTGTAGTTGCCCAGCCCCTTAAGCGTAACTGCAGGTGCGACCGCTCAGCACCAAGAGCATAGTCGCACGAAAAAAGGTAAGAGAAGAACCCCCACAGGGGAAAAACTTAAGCCTGGACAGGAAAACTTCCCTCGAAAGGAAAGTTCCCCACCCAAGGAGGCGAGCCTCCTGAGTGTTCTAAAATGAACTGGAGAGCTGTCAATCATCACGGGAGTACTTCCAGGAGGAGACACGCCCCTGACGAAGGTCTATAGGGGAGGCAGCAACAGCCAAATCCCCAGGCCTCAACAAGACAGCTCACTCCGTTGTCACATTACAGAAACAAACTAGATCGGTAACTGTAGAAAATAAAAACAAAAATCATTAGTTAACATTTATTCCCCCGGGAAGGCTCCGAAGAGGAATCCCGAGGGAAAGGAACTTAAGAATTACACAACAGGCACGTGCCCTCGCAAACACTTACAATCACGGAAGGAGAACTGTAACCAAAACAGAATTATAACAATTATAATTATGTAACTATGTAATTTAGCAGAATGAACACTAAAGAAAGAACGAAAACCCCGAAAGGAATCGTTCTACAAAGCTTAAAATCAACAAACACAATTAGATACATAAACTAATTGAGACAAAGCGTACGGCGTAGCACCCCCACCCACACAGGAAGGAAGCTACTCAGACGTAGAAAAAGTAACGTAGTAAAAGGGTGAACGACCTCAAGAGAGAGAGAGAGAGAAAGACCGTAGTCAAACTCGATCGCGACCCATGAAATTACAGTACACCATGGTGGCCTAACTGCTGAGGGCTCCACGGAGATATCGTACACTACACACACAAGCACAAACTCTGAAAAGGAAACTTACTGATTTCTATACTCAAATATATACATAAACATGAAAAAATGTTTACATATATATTGAGTAAAAGAAAAGTAAGTGATTAAGTAAAGACAAAACAAATAATGGCTGCCAAGCGAGGACGAAGACAGACACGTCTGTCCATCGTCCGAGCCAAAAGTGAAGTGAAGCAGTCCACCGGTGTGTGAGGGGGGGAGGGGTAGCTAGCTACCACTCCCCTACCCCCCGCTAACTAGCGTGGGGGTAATACACCCTCGTTAAATTCTAATGGCTCGCCATTTCAGCTACGCTAAAAGGTAAACCCAATGTAAATAGCGTGGTTTGTATTTCGGTTACGGAATAAATACAAATTACTTAAAAATTTGTGATTTGTTCCAACACGGTTACTTACCTAGAACTACCTTCTTAAGAGACTTAAACTTTAGGAGGTGGGAGTGTCCTGGTAGAGAACCTCTAAGGAGGTTCGGATCTTTGACCACTAGAAAACTACATGAAAAGTAGGGGGGAAAAAAAAAAAAAAAAAAAAAACCCACTTAGTATCTAATGGCTTACCTTTGGCAAAACCAACTCCGATACATGTTCCCTTAGAGGACGTTTCTTCCAGTGGCTAAGGTCTTCTGTGACATCTTCCTAGGCAATACGGCCAGGGGAAGGAAGGTAAGGAGAGAGGGGGGGGGGTAAGGTTAAGGAAGGAACTAGTGTCTCTTGGTTTTAACACCCCCAGAAGCCCTGCGGCCATGACCTTAGATCTCTTGAAGGGCCGAAATGACTGGGCCAATGGAAAACCTGTCCAAGGATCTTCTCGAACAATCTTTGAGGTAGTGTTCCGTGAAGGTGGATTGTCTAGACCAGGTTCCCGCCTTCAGGATTTTTCCCACAGCCATGTTTTTCTCAAAGGCCAGGGAGGTGCTCAGACCTCTAATATCATGTGGCCTTGGTTTACCTGGGTGAGGGGTCCCGGAAGCTTCGTAGGCTCTCTTTATCACTTGCCGTAGCCAGAAAGAGATAGAGTTCTTCGAGATCGGTTTCTTCACTCGGCCTGTTGAAACGAATAAATTACTGATCTGTGGGCGGAATTTTGCGGTCCTCTTCAGGTACTTTCTTACCGCTCTCACGGGGCATAACTTAGATGTCAGGATGCCTGAAAACTTTAAATCAATCAATCAATCAATCACGGGGAATAAGAGAAGATCCTTCGGGTTGTCGGAGCGAGGGATGGCTGGCACTGAAAAACCTTCAAACCGAGGATCCCAACATGCCGGTTTCTGCGTTTTCGCCACCAAGCTGGGGACGAACTTAAAGGTAACTTCCCTCCACCCTTTGGAGTGTGAGACCTCATAAGAGAGGCCGTGCAACTCGCTAACTCTTTTCGCCGAAGCCAGGGCTAAAAGGAAGGCTGTTTTGAGGGTGAGTTCTGTGTCTAGGGAGTCCCTGAGAGGCTCGAAGGGTGGTTCTGACAGGGCCTTGAGGACTCTGGCTAGGTCCCACTGTGGAATCCTCACTTCCTGGGGGGGACATGATTGCTCAAAACTGCGGATGAGCATAGAGATGTGTCGTGAGGCTCCCAAGTCAATGTCCCTAAGGAAGAAGACTTGACCCAAGGCTGCTCGTACCCCTTTGATGGCCGGAATAGACAATCCCACGTCGTCTCTGAGGTATACCAGAAAGTCTGCAATGTCCTGGATAGACGCCCCTAAGGGTCTGATGTTCTTGGACGCACACCACCTTACGAAGACCGTCCATTTTGCTTGGTAAACCACCGCCGAGGAACGCCGTAGGTAACCTGACATCCTTGCCGCGGTCCTCGATGAGTATCCTTCCTTCTTCAGGAGTTTCTCGATAACCTCCACGCGTGAAGGCGGAGGGATCGAGGGTTTTCGTGCCACCTGTGAAAGTGCCACCTGTGAAAGTGAGGCTGACGCAGGAGGTCTGGTCTGTCCGAAAGCGGCCAAGGAGGACGAAGAGCTAAGTCCTTTAGGTCTGCGAACCATTCTCTCTCCGGCCACCAGGGCGCTACCAAAGTCATTGACAGGTTGGTCGCCGCTCTCACTCTGTTTAGCACTAACCTGATCATCCCGAAGGGAGGGAAGGCATAAACATCGAGGTCGTCCCAGGGATGTTGGAAGGCGTCCTCGAACGCTGCTGACGGATCTGGGACTGGAGAACAGAATACGGGGAGTTGGGCGTTCAGTAGTGTGGCGAACAAGTCTATCACTGGGGAGCCCCACTTCAGGATGAATGCCCGAGCTACCTCCACGTGTAGGGTCCACTCTGAGCCTATCACTTGACCCACCCTGCTGAGGCCGTCGGCCAGCACGTTTCTCTTTCCTGGGATGAACCTTGCCGTCAGTTCGATCCCTTCTTCTGCAGTCCACTCTAGCAGCTCCGTGGTTAGGGCGCACAGTTCTTTTGACTTCAGGCCCCCGTTTCTTTACATATGCCACTACTGTGGCGTTGTCGCACATCTACGCCACAGTGTTTCCTCGTAGTAAGTGCACGAACTCTCGACACGCCCTCAGAACCGCTATCATTTCCAGGATGTTTATATGGCGGGACGCCTCCTCGCTGGACCACTGTCCTCTTGTCGATTCTCCTAGTAGGAGTGCCCACCAACCCTCCTTTGATATGTCCGTGAACAACAGTATCTCCGGGCGATCGGGGGCGAAGGGCATTCCCTTTTCTGTGTTCGACCTGATGCTCCACCAAAGCAGGGTCTCTCTCGTCTCCAGGAGAACTGGTACTATTTTGTGGGGCTCCTTGCCTTGGGTCCACGATTCTTTTAGATTCCACTGCACTGGCCGGAGCTTGAGTCTCCCCTGTGGCACCAATTTCTCCAGTGATACCAGGTGGCCCAGTAACTTTTGCCAATCCTTGGCCCTCCTGGGTTGGTCCGTCAGGAAGGGTTGTAGGATATGTTCTAGGTTCTCTATTCTCTCTCCCGAGGGGAAGGCTCTTGCTAGCTGGGTGTCCAGGACCATCCCCAAGTACGTCATCCTGGTGCTGGGAGCTAACTGGGATTTTCCTAGATTGACCGTGATCCCCAACTCCTTGCAGAGGCCGAGCAACTTCTCGCCTTGCTCCTTCAGTTGTTCCCTTGACGCTGAAAGTAACAACCAGTCGTCCAGGTACCTGATTAGTCGTATACCCTGCTCGTGCGCCCATACCGAGACTGTGGTGAAAACCCTCATGAACACCTGCGGAGCTGTCGACAGGCCGAAGCAAAGGGTCTTGAACTGCAGGACACTGGATTCCCACTTGATCCTGAGGAACTTCCTGCTGGAGGGGTGCACGGGGATTTGAAAATAGGCGTCCCTGAGGTCGAGGGACATGAGGAAATCCCCCTCCCTCAAGGCTGCCAGCACTGTCTTGGGGGTGTCCATCTTGAAGTCCGTCTTTAAGACGAACTTGTTGAGGGCTGACAGGTCTATGACTGGCCTCCACTCTCCTGTCGATTTCTCCACAAGGAAGAGCCTGCTGAAGAAACCCGGGCCGGGGTTCTCCACTGACTCTAAAGCTCCCTAGGCGATCATGGACGCTACTTCCTCCTGTAGTGCCGCCTTCTTCAATGGGTCCTTTGGAACTAACCACTCGGCCCGGTGGGCTGGGATGAGAGGGGAGGTTCTTCTAGGAAAGGGAGCCTATAGCCCTCCTTCAGGACCGTCACTGTCCAGGAATCCGCACCGAGATCCCGCCATGCTTGCCAAAAATGTCTGAGGCATCCCCCTACTAGCGGCTCCTGTAGGAGTAGGGGGCCTCCCTTCCTACCTCCTTCTGGAGGAACGGCCGGAGCTACCTCTCCTAGAGTTGCTGTAGGAGGGTCTGAAGGCTGACTGAGGAGCTGCGTTGGCCCTACGGGTGGGCTGCTGCAAGGTTTGAAGCCAAGGAGCTGACGGAGAGTCCCTTCGAGGCTGCATAAGCGCAGTCTGGGAGGAGTGAGGAACGTCCGCTGAGGCTCTTCTATACCCAAGCTTCCTCATAGGGGGGGGTCTAAGGTCTGTGTCCCTCATCTTCCTCACCTTCTCCATCGTATCTTCCACCAATTTGATGGGGAAAATGTCGTCTTCCCACACGGAGGAATTCCTCAGTCTCCTTGCTTCCCTGTCCGGTAACTTCCGAACTAACTTGCTAAGCACTGTATCTCTCTTCTTAGTACCCAGTTCGTGGCCATAGACAGGGACTGGGACGACAAAAACTTAAAACGCCTTGCCTCCCGAACTAACGAGCTCCTTCAACGTGGCCTGATTGTCCGGAAGGGAGAGGTCGTGAGACGCCTGAAAGCCCACCAAGGCGCAAGCCCACCAATCCAACCAGGAGGACACGTAGACAAGGTCCTGTGCCATGTCCTCCATCATGGAGGCTTCTGATGGGGAAAAGCACACGGGGGCAGTGGCCGCCCTGTCCTCTGAGACTCCCTGGTTCAGTGAGGTCATCGCTGCTTCTACCGCACGGGGTCCTCCGCGACGACCTTCTGGGACGTAGAAGCGCTTCTGTGTCTTCAGCCCTGGCAGCAACTTGGAGGAACTTTGGCTTCTGGGGGCATCCGCTAGTCCTGCCAGGTATCTGTCTATCTGCTCCATCCCTAACTTCACGTCAGGAGCTAGAGGGAGAGACAATGAAGGCTTCTGTTGTACCGGGTTCACAATCATCCTGGACAGTCCGGAGAGCATGGCCTTTTCTGCTCAGGGCTTTGGTTCGTCCAACTGGAGATGTCGACGTATAAGGGCCAGAACCTTACGGTAGGAGGAGATGTCGTCAGACGAGCACTCCCCTCCTTCCACCAGGTCTTCCGTCACCAGTTCCTCCGTACGGGTATCCTCCGTGACGGTGGGAAAGGCAACGCTGGACAGGTGTACCCGTGGTACGGGCTGCCCCGTGGAGGCGAAGGTATCCGTCATGGGAGTACCTTGTTCCACGGTGGAGTCCGTGGATGGGGGATCCATGCGAACCGACGGGCGCCCTTGGTGCTTAAGGAAGTCCTCCAAGGTGCCCGTGGTCGACGCTAAGCCTTCCTTCTTACGAAGTACGTCCTTCCGATGGGAAGAAGAAGCGGAGGCCATCGTTGGGTTAGTCTCTACGCGTGGGGCCTGGCTCGACCACCCTTGCCGGGTGACTGGTCTGAAGGAGGGGGCAGGAGGATGAGGCACTGGAGGCGAGGCTCTAGGGAGCCACCCAGAAGCGGACGCGGCTGTGATTACCTTAAACAGCTCGCTCCGGGGCACTGTGATGCTCACCCACTCCTTTGACTTGCTTCTCTTAGTCTTTTTCTTAGCGGACTTAGAGCTCTTCTTTCCCTGTCTGGAGCGGGAACGGGACTTCTTCTTCTTGCGGGATTTCTTCCTCTTCCTCTTGCTGGCTTTCCGGTCCCCGTCCTCTGACGAAGAAGAAGAAAACGAGTCTGATGAAGATGACGATGACGAGGATGAGGACGAATCTTCCATACCGCCCGAAACGTCCAACACTGCGGGGGGAACTCCTCGACGCTTCTCTGGTGTCGGAGGCTGTAGAAACACGGGGGGTAGTGTAGACGGGGGAGCTGGTGGGGACCGACCGAGTCCCTTGTAGCCCAGCCATTGCTCGATGTCTACATCTCCCCTTAAGGGAGACCTGAAGGGAGTCCTAGGGGGTTCCCACGCGGTGGGGTCTGAAGTCGACGAACTTCCTTTTTAGGCGGCTGAAGCACCTGAAACACACCATGATGCAGGGGAAGAATCCACACCTGCTTTCCCCCACATAGGATCTTCCGAGGAGACGGGCCCTGCGGGCACCAGGACCTCGCCTCCTACACACACTCCCACACTTCCCTCAGGCCCCACACATGCCTGCCCAACACTAGACACTTCCCCCACAGGTATATCAGACTCTTGGGGAAGGGCAATGGGCCTCTTCCCCGCAACGGACTTACCTCATCCCCTACTCTGGGTAGGGGAAGAAGGACGGGAGCTTCGGTCTGCCAAGACGTCTGGGGAAACCACAGGCGACGAGACACAGGATTTCTTAGGCGACTTCTTCGCCGCCTTTTTCTTTTTAGTCCCGAAGAGCACCCACTGGATCTCACTCCAGGAAGCACACTCCGGACACGTGGAGGCAGGGGTACACACTTTGCCCCTACATGTGGAGCACAAGGCGCGAGGATCAATCTCAGTCTTCGAGAGGAAAGCCCCGCAAGACTTCCCGGCCACAGGCCCAGGGCAACGACGAGGCTGCTCCATAATGCTAAGACACCAAGAGACACAAGGATGCATAGGGAAAGTGAAAGGGGAACACATGGGTAACACGTGGGTAGCGTGTGGTAAACACAAAGGGTCGCACAAGGTAAGAGAGAACGCGGTGAGATGATGATCACGAAGCGACCAGAAACTTACTGAGGAGCCGACCTGAGTTAGCACGCTTTCCGACCCCGGGTCGCCTCAGGGCATGTATCACTCCGCCTGAGGTTAGCCCCTTAGAAAACGGAAAGAGGGTAAACTATACAAAAAGGTGGTCGGTTAGGTAGAGTTACCAGTTCTAGGTAAGTAACCGTGTTGGAACAATTATAAATTAAAAACAGTGATGTATATTTCAACTGATTATTTAGTGCTCTTCCCAAAAATAATTGTCATCATTTTTATCTGGAAAGAACACAGTACCTACAGTATAAGGCAAAGCTCAATTGTTATGACATCTTTAAAGTTTGATGATTTATGCACAGGAAAATAACATTTCATATACCTTGTCTGAAGTAGCTGTTGAACATCTCTCTGGTGCATGGAGAAACACTCAGTTCATTCAAAACATCAGCCGTGTCAAGGGGATGGTTGTGATTCCCCCTGATCATCATGAAGCATGGAAAGTCCCTTATATGTTGAGGAGATCTCGAGTGCACAATCTTGATCTCAACATCCATAAGCACCTTGCAACTGTGAAAAAAACAGTAATCATAAACTTTACATAAAACTTTTCCCTAAAAAAAAAAAAAAACTTAATATCAAAATGAAAGCAATAATACTGTGAAAAAAAACTCCCCACACAGTTACGTTTATCTAACAGCTTTAGTTAAAATCAATTTTCCCTGAACCAATCCATGCTGTATCAGTTGGTATGGTGATATTTGTGAATACAAAGTTGAAAGATTTTTTTTAAGTTTCGATGTTTCTCCTTTTTTCATCTTATTTTTTTTAGGGGGAGGTTAAATTTACTTATAACAATCAGTTTAATTACTCTCTTGTCTTTACCTGTGCATTGCAAACTTGGGTAATCGATGGAAATTTTTGTTTTTTGAGGAGAAGGCAAATTAACATCAGATATCTAAGAAAATTTCCCTAAACTGGCGAATGCATAAGTAAGGTATAAATTCATGATCATTCGGTTATTCACCAAAAAAAAATATATATCAGTAGGGTTTAATTCACATATGAAATGCAGTTCTAGAATGGTATCAACATTTATCTATATTTGTGCATTACTACTTAGGGTATTTCAAGAAGTCTTAAAGAAAGTTCCCTAATTTAATTAAATTAGCCTATTTTTAATGGTCATTTGTAACTCATTATGCCTCCCTTACTCTAAACCTCGGTTTCCTGTCAGTTCCCGAAGTTTTCTGTGCATAGCTAAAGTTATATAGCGCCCCTCGCTAAAGGTAAACTTAACCAAACTTTTTTTTTGTGTTTGTGGTGGTATACATAGTGGATGGGAGGTCATACTGCAACAGTACGTGATTTACGACAGGAAGGAATGCCTAAGCAATTATAAATACAATCGAACTGACCAAAAAAGTTTTGGCCGCTAATACAAATACCCAACTTTAATCCAAATCTAGCTTAACAATACTCCTTAAAATAGTTTTTCTTATGAATAGCTAATGCTTACCCAGTATATGTCTTCTTGACGCCTTTGTGTTGGAATCCATGGTGACATTTCAGAGTTTGGCGAAATAATTTCCTCTGCCCCACGGAGTATGAGTTGTACGTGTTGAAGCACATACGATTCTGCAGGCAAAACAAATCTTTCCACCGTTGAAAGTCTTCTCTACACCTCACATTTGTCCTGAAAGTCACACACTCCTTCTCTACCACAATATCACTAGTTTTAAAGCTGTTCACTTCAAGCATACTCTCCGTGTCTGAACGAAAAGGTAGGCTCTGAAAATGCTGTCCATGTATTGGTATTAAAAACGGGTGTTGTAATAAATGAATATACTGTATTTTAAACGTAATGCTAATAGGCTATCTTGTTTCATTAGTATTCACAAAAAAAAATCATACAACATACAAGTATATATACACGTCTTAGCCAAATATGACGTAAAAATGGTATGCATTCCAATTAATTTTCTCGACTTTCCAATGTGGAATTATGGACGAAAATTGGTGGGATTTACAGTGTTACCATTCAACTAAACTTATTACACCATGTTAATTTTGTACAGCATACCCTAGGAAGGGAGAAAACTCAATGGCATATACATATCATATATATTTACATTAATTGTTTATAAAGTAGGCTTCGTTCAAACAACTACAAGCGTGTTTTTCAAGGTTCGTTCCTGTTGTCGTCTTGAAATCTGTTTGGACTTTAGAAGTCTCGTGACAGATCCGGCTATTTCCTTCCTTTTCTTCAGAGGGATGGAAAGACGGTGTGACTGAAGGTTCCAATGGATTCCCAGCCATTGAAACTTCTGAGCTGGAGACAGTCGAGACTTTTTGGTGTTGATTTTGAAACCTAGATGTTCCAGGAACTGTGTCACCTTTTTTGCAGGCAAGCGAGCATTTTTCTGGCGATGTCGCCCAGACCAGCCAATCGTCTAGGTAAGTCATCACCTGGACGCCTTGAAGGCGTAGCTGTTGGACGATCATGTCTGCGAGCTTCGTGAAGATTCTTGGGGCCATGTTGAGTCCGAAGGGCATGGCCCTGAAGGCGTACTGTCTTCGTTGAAGCCTGAATCCTAGGTAGGAGGAAGCCTGGTGATTCATTGGAATGTGCCAGTAGGCGTCCGCCAGGTCTATTGAGACCGTGTAAGCCTTGTGAGGCAGTAGGGCTCTTGTATGTTGAAGAGTCAGCATCTTGAATTTGTTGTTCACTATGAACTTGTTGAGAGGGGACAAGTCCAGAATGACTCTGGGTCTTTCTTGGGAACACAGAATAGTCTTCCCTGGAACCTGGTGGACTTTACCCTCTTGATCACCTTCTTGTTCAAGAGTTCTAGGACATATTCTTCCAGGATGGGGGTTGAGTGTTGGAAGAATTGGTGGAAGGTTGGAGGTGGTGTTATCCAGCTCCACCTTAGTCCCTTCTTGGCGATGCTGTGGGCCCAAGGATCGAAGGTTCAACGATCCTGGAAGTGGCGGAGTCTTCCTCCCACCAGAAGCACTTCATTGCTTCTGGTTTCCCGAGGGTTTGCCACCTCGGCCGCCTGCTCCCCTTCTTCCTCTCCCTCTGGATAGACGTCGAGAGGAGTCTTTGCCGAAGCCTCTACCTTTGGGGCGAAAGGTAGTGGATTGCCTTTCATAGGCTGAGGTAAAGACTGGTGACTGGGCCACCACCAGCTGAGGGACCAACTGAAAGGTCTGCTGTGTCTGGGCCACTAGCTGTGGAGTAGCGGGTGCCGGAAACTGGCGTTTGGCCTAACGCTGCTGGGGTCGGGGCTTGTTGGACTTCTTCTTAGGCTGGGAGATGTCATCCTGAGATTTCCTCTTTCGGGACATGCCCCATTGTTGAGAAGGTTTTTGTTCTCAGTGGCGGTTCTGTCCACAATCTCTTTCACAAGGTCCACGGGAAAGATATATTTGCCCCAGGTGTTGGAAGAAATCAGTTTCCGGGGTTCGTATCTGACGGTGGCATCCGCAAACACGAATTCTCTACAGGCTCTCCGGGCCTTGATGAAGCTGTATAAGTCCTTCAGCAAGGTGGTAAGGTGGGTCTTTGCGAGAACCATGTAGAAGCCTGGGACCCGAATGTCCCCGGCCATTGTCTCGAGTTGTACCTGATGAGACAGAGAGGCAGCCAGCCTCTCTTTTGTCTCTTGCTCCCGACGCAAAAGGTACTCGGTGAGCTTGGGGAGGTTCTCGTTAAACTGACGTCCAGCAACGTCAGCCTCCAGCTTTCCAACTGTGAAAGTTAACTGGATGTCTTTCCAGCTTTTATCATCGGGAGGTAGGGCGAGGGAGAGAGGCCTACATTCCTCCAATGTAGGGCAGGGTTTTCCTTCCTCTACTGCCTTCAACACTGAATGCAAGGCCTTTTCAGCAAAAGGAAAGACCATGGCGGGTGGAGCAAGAAAGGACGGGTGTTTCTTGCTTAGGGCCGGCACCTTGGAATTGGTGAAGCCCCTGCTCTTGAGGCAGTCGGCCAGCATAGCTTGAGCCTTGGAGTGGTCAAACACTATGACCTCCTTAGGTTCAGTCTCCTCCTTGGAGACAGGTTCGGACTTAAGACGGACGTAACAGTCTGGGTAGGCGTCAAAACTAGGATAGAACTCCACCTCTTCAAGGGGGATGGCGCCTAGTTTGTCATTAATAATGATGCATCTGGTCGTGATGGGCATGTATTTTGCATGCCTCCAGGGATTGGTCACTGAACAGAG
Source organism: Palaemon carinicauda (assembly GCF_036898095.1). Lineage (NCBI taxonomy): Eukaryota > Metazoa > Arthropoda > Malacostraca > Decapoda > Palaemonidae > Palaemon > Palaemon carinicauda. The sequence goes on from NC_090755.1 coordinate 10,614,456, forward strand.
GGGAAGATCCTCGACGGAAATCTTCTTTGGCTCTTTCTTCATACTCATGATTTCCCTCGTAAGGTCCGCATACCACTGGCTGATCTTCTCATCCAGGCGTGCCACCAGAGCTTGGAGGGTATCCAGGGTGCCCGCCACCGCAGGTACTGGAGTGGAAGATGTCGAGGGGACTGATTCCGAAACCACGACGGAAGCACGGAGGGTACACGGGCGATCTCGCCCTCAGAATCAGGGGTCTCCACTTGATCCTCTTCCTCTTCTTGACCCTCAGCCATCAGAGTCCTTTCAGTGTCTTCGGACACATCCGACATCCTCTCCACTTCGTCCATATGACAGCCTTGGAGAGAAGTCCGAAACATCCGGATCGACCGTCAGTTGGACACAGGGGATCTCATCCTTAGGAATAACGGCATCAGCAGATGCTTTAGGAAAGAGCAAGGCCTTCATCTTCTCGTTTGGGAGATAAGGCCCTGTGGCGTTCTTTTGGAAACCGCGCACCCACTTGCGCAGTTTCTCTCGGGCGTTCTCCCTGGCCTCCACTGACGGAGGGTTATCAAATGCCTCATCGAGCAGGTTCTTGCATACGGTGCAGACCTGCGGATCCCAATAGTGAAGATTTCCCTTCGAGATCGAACAGGCGGCGTGGGTTCGGCACGCCAGGTGGCCGTAGAAGTTAGGGCGACGAACGCTGCAGAAGGCACTCTCACACTTCACATACTCCTCCTGTAAAAGAAAGAGAAGATGAGTATTTGGAAGTCCATACAATTATTACTTACAGGAATCTTAGATTAGAATTAAGTTAATAAACTTATAAGATTCCATTTATGTACAGTACGGTCGCGAATTATGCGTGTTCAAATTATACGATTCCCCTTTTCTGCGATCGCTATTTTTCCAAAATAAATTTTCTGTATCTGCGAAGCTGTTCAAAGTCTGCGAGTCAAACACTACAAAATGTATCAAATCTATTGTCTTTCTAAGTATATTGGTACTGTAGCCCTAAATACGGTGATTTATAATAAATGTTACAAAACAATATTAACATTACATCTTATTAACGTAATTTCATAATGAATAGCCTATTCAAGGATAAAATTCCACACCAACAATGAAATCAACTGTTAACTGTGCGAGTCCAGCTGACAAAAGGTAAACAGAATTGTGGTTACGTTCTCGGCAATCTTAATCTTTCTCCAACCTTACGATAATTGTATGTGTAGTGTAATTGATGGTATATTAAAGCATCATTTTTGTTTAGTACAGTATATATAAAAGCCTTATTTTTCCCTTCGGGTGTTCAAGGTTCCCACAAGTAGACTCGGTTTGTTTATCAGCATAGCCTAACCTTCGGTAACGAGTCGGCAATATTTCGTCATATTTAAAACTGTATACATTTGATTTCCAGAGATTGGTTTTGTAGAGTACACGGTATAATAAAATCTCTCTCTCTCTAGAGCAGTGGTTCCCAACCTTTTTCCAGTGGTGACCCCATTTTAGTTTCACCATACTTTTTGCGACCCCAATCAAATATCCAGGTTACATCCTTTTTTAAAATTTTTATATATGAAAATATAATTGATTAAAGTATACTGGTTAGCATTGAATGGCAAAAACCAAAAAAATGCACTAATATATAATATAGTAATATAATTTCTTTATATAAGATACACAGCATAATAGAATGTTATTGATATGAATAACACAAGCATTATCTTGATAATAAACTGATATTCCTCATGTGATGGTTAGAACTGCTTTTCCATCGCCAGTATCTCTATCCGCAGTGATGTTTTCGATGCAGCACAACGTGCTTCATCCCAGCTTAGACTTTATTAAAAGTAAAGATGAAAAGGTCACTTCACACATATGTCGAAGAAGAGGGCATAACATAAAATTTTAAGCATACCTTCAGCCAAATGGATATCAAAATGACTACTTTATCCAAAACTGAATCTGTTAGGGAATCAAAGTCACCTTTGGCACTGTCTGATCTAGTAAGATCAACAAATTTCTATTGAAATCTTTCATGAACATTTTCAATTGTTGTATAAATGGTTTATTTGAGGTAAAGTATGGGATAACTGAAGATTTTCTGGAAAATCTTGGCTGAAGGTCTCCAAAAAGTAGGATCAGTAAACTTTGAAAACTGTTTTTGAATGGAATATCAGTACCATTTTCTTCAACAAATGCATCTAATGTTGGAAACATGTACAAATTTATCTTTCATCCTTTACTCCCAAAGATCCAGCTTCATTTGGAAGATATTTGGTTTTTCTGCAAAATAAAGAATGCCGGAATTTTCTTCCTGAAGCGGAAGATTAAGGAATTCAAAATTGTGAAAAAAAAAATCTACAAAGTATAGTTTTTGCCCAATTACTCATATCACCTAAGAACTTGAAAGTTTTCTTCTTCTTTGTCGAGATAAGAATTCTCTCACCCCAGTATTCAACTAGAATATAATATGCAAGGGATTGTCTTTTGGTAGCTACCGTACCTCAGTTTGCAACAGAATTTCATACTTAGGGTCCATTTTTTATGACACTTTAGCAAACAAGCGGTTGTTCAATGCATTTAACTTTATAAAGTAAACTGCTTTAACAACTGATTGCATAAGTTTTGAAATCTTTGGCTATGTTTTTGTAGAAAATACTTGATGATGTATCATGCAATGAATTCCAACAGCTTCTGTTGAAACCCAGATCTACAACCTAGCATAGAATGTGCACCATCAGTACACATACCACCGACATTTTCCCGCAACAACCCTTATTTTTTAAGAAATTATCCTATTTTTTTCCAATATACCACAGCTTTAGTTGTTTCTAATTGACTGCAAGAGAGAAATTCATCCTTAAAATCGCCATTATCCATATATCGCACATAAACGGATAACTGAGGAAGATTACCTAAACAGGTATATGTTAATTCATCAACTTCTAATGTGAAGAGATCAAGTGGAGATGTACAGTATGTTTAGAAAACGTTAGAATTTCCAAGGACATAACTCCATTATCTTCGATTACATCATGAGTGATGTCTTTGGCACAAGGTAAAATGAATTCCTCCCCAATGATATGCTGATTTTTTTTTTGCTTTAGCAGGTCTCAGAAATACGATATAGGATGCCAGTAAAGCAGATTTACTTTGCTTTTGGGAATTTCCATCTCTGTCAAGACGAGATTATACTGCACATCAAATATTGATTGTTTCTTTTTTCTGCTGAGATAATGCAAGTATAACCGATGTTGGTGTAATCCTCCATATATTTCCGCTTATCTCTGTTGTTTGCCATTCACATAATTACAACAACCTATTGTAAAATCAAACAAAGAGAGAGAGAGAGAGAGAGAGAGAGAGAGATTAAAATCAGTCAATTAGGACCTGCCAATGATAACTTTGATTATAGCAGTGAAAAGGCTAGGAAAACATGATTATAAACACATATGATGTGTCGGCATTTGTGACTTATATATATGTATACAGTGCACACACACACACATGTGCATATATATAGATACATACACATACATACTTCTCCTCTCCTCTCTCTATCATTTACATTTTTTTTTTTTTTGTGGAATTTGTGACTAAAATATTTATCTGCATTGTAAGTAATAACCAACAACTCATTTGTCATTTCTGTCTTATAAAACGGATTTTGGCGAAGCGAAAAATCTATTTTTGGGTAAGATGGCCATGTCGTCCTGATGGAAGTTCCTATTAAGTAGCTTCCTTGGGTATATTACAACTACGGCGATATTCCCAAAGAATTTACCTTAAGGTACCTAGAATTCTAACTCCTGGAGCGAATATCCCTAATAAAAGAACCAGGGTTATCGCAAAATATCAGCGGACGTATTCTTGACACGCCACATGGCAATCTGTACCCCGAACAGAGTTAACACTTCGTAGGGGTCAAATGGCAAGAAAACGAAAACGATAAGAAAGGGGGGAGCCGTTCGTAAGGTATCTCTCCTCTCCCGTTTCGTAAGCGTGCCCTGCCCCGCTCGCGGCGCCATCTGTATTCCTTGTAGCGATACACGAGGTGCTACAGATACTGTATGTAGGGAGGGGACCTACAGCCCTTCTTTTTTTTTTTTTTTTTTTTTTTAAAGAAAGGGGCAGGGCGGGTCCATCAGGACGACATGGCCATCTTACCCAAAAATAGATTTTTCGCTTCGCTCAAAATCCGTTTTTTGGGCTCAAGCCATGTCGTCCTGATGGAAGTATACCAGAGCATTACTGTATCTGTGGATTCTCAAAACGTGCCGTACTCCCCAGAAGTATTTCCCCGGCCGACTCGACCTACAGACCTAAGATGTTACCGTCATACATCTTTTCAACTAACCATAAACCATGATAGAGCTTCCTGCCCCCTACAGGGAAGAGTCCTACTAGACTCTGGGAAAGTCTCGAAGAGTACATATACCTATGTATAAATCACTGGCAAGCCAATATAGTGGTCTCACCCTATATAAAGTAAAGCATAGTTTGTAAAGAACTACTGCGTCAAAATGAAATATCGACCAGTTCCACGTTCGATACTGAGTTGGACAAAGGTTTATATCTGTGTAAGAAGAAACTTGCAACCGCCACTGTCCCCTCTAGGGGATGGAGTCCTCTTGCCAAGGGAGAGCATAAACCATTGCAACAAAAGCTTGCATCAAGGAACAGACTATTATAGTTATCCCCGATAAACATACATAGGATGAATGCTCAATTAATGATAAGAAATTGACATAGGTGAAGGAGACGCAAGGTTCCCAAGAACAAGTTTATTGACAAACAATAAATAGACATGGTTACAACAATTATATACATATAAGAGGTAGATAACCAAAGATTTGCATAAGTATGGTAGTAAACAGATACTTGTTAATCTGAAAGAAAAACATTGGAGCCACTTTCACGTACCGAGGTATCAAAGTTAAAAGTCTGTGTTACTAGCCACTCACATTAGCGTCCAAAACGCCCGGCACACATGTCTGTACTTATGCTAAGTTCACCTTGAAAACGGAACAGATAACGTGGGCAACCCGTGCCCTTACACTTAGTTATAGCACCGCATATAACTACACACTCACCCTGGAATTAATAGTCCCAATTAAATCCACTGTTCCTCGCAGAGTTAAACAGCAGGGTTAACGACGCAACCCACTGCTACCACAGACCTCTTTAGTTGCTCCACTTGTTTCGCATAGTGGCGAAAGAACACCCTGGAAGACTTACAGCCGGTGAATGAACGCAGCTGTTCAAAATCCATAAAGTTAAAGAAATTTAAGGATGAGGCAACTTTCCTCGGATCATGACCTGCGGGTGAACTGTCAGGATCTGCTCTGCGAATAAAATACAGTATGTAATTTTCGCCCTGAGTTGTTTCAAAGATAAATTTGAGCCTGATGTTTCTCCTCTGAACAGTTGACCCCCCCCCTGAAGTCTGAAGTTCTACGAAGATAGACCTTTAGGCATTCTACGGGACATAGAGATGCATCTTCTTTCAGAGGGCAGATTCTCCAAGGACCCCACCTGTTGGTGGGTAACTCGTTCTTAGCGAGAAACGTAGGGTCCGGAAACAGGTTCAGTTCTCCCCCATCCAGGAACTGAACACGACCTTCCTCTCTCGAGAGGGCTACAATCTCACTAACCCTGGCCCCGGACGCGAGTGCAAATAGGAAGATAACCTTTTGGGTCAAATCCTTCAACGCACACTCCTCATTATTCAGTAATGAGGCGAAGTGAAGGACTTTATCTAAAGACCATGAAATAGGCTTTGGAGGTGCTGAAGGCCTGAGCCTAGCGCAGGCTTTCGGGACTTTATTAAAGATCTCATTAGCGAGGTCCACCTGGAAGGCATATAGGATGGGTCTTGTCGAAGCAGACTTACACGTAGAAATCGTGTTAGCTGCCAGCCCCTGCCAGTGGAGGTGGATGAAGAAGTACAAGCAGAAGTCCGTCGAGATCTCATGCGGATTCTTCTCTTTGACAAAGGCCACCCATTTTTTCCAAGCTGACTCATATTGCCTTCTAGTAGACTTGCACTTATACTCCTCCAGGAAGTCAATGCTGTCTTTCGAGATCCCGAACCGCTTCTTCACCGCTAGGGAGAGAAAATCATGAGCTGCAGGGTCCGGGTTTTCTGTAATGAAGCGCAGACAGTCGACTTCTGGACTCGCTGGGTCAGAACTGGGTCCGGCAGCGGTAGAAACTTCAACTGTAGTTCCAGTGCCAGAGGGAACCACACGCTGTTCGGCCACTTGTGGGCCACTATCGCTGCTACTCCCTTGAAGGATCTCAGTTTGTTGAGGACCCTCAACAGAAGGTTGTGAGGAGGGAACAGATAGATCCTGGACCATCTGTTCCAGTCGAGGGACATTGCGTCCACTGCTTCCGCCAAGGGGTCCCCGTACGGGGACACGTACCGGGGCAACTTCTTGTTGTCTTTCGTCGCAAAGAGGTCTATCTGCAGTTCCGGGACTTGACTCGAGAAGAAGGAGAATGATCCTGCGTCTAGGGACCATTCCGACTCTACCGGTGTAAACCTGGATAGAGCGTCCGCTGTCACATTGCGGACTCCTTGAAGGTGAACTGCCGACAGGTACCACTTCTTCTTTTCCGCCAGTCGGAAGATGGCCAACATCACCTGGTTGAGAGGTGGGACCTCGATCCCTGTCGATTCAAGCATTTCACAACCACCTCGCTGTCCAGCACCAACCTTATGTGGATCGAGTGACGCGGGGAAACTTTCTTTAAGGTAAGAAGCACTGCCATAGCTTCTAGAAAGTTTATGTGAAAGGTCTTGAATAGCTTGGACCAGGTCCCTTGGACCTTCTTCCGATGAGAGTGACCTCCCCACCCCTCCTTCGAGGCGTCTGTGTGAATCGTCACCGACGGGGGAGGTGGTTGGAGAAGTACCGACTTCTTTAGTTGTCTGGCTTGGGACCACGGTCTGAGAAGAGTACGTAGACGAAGCGGAACTGGTCTTCTCAGATCTCTTCGCGCGTTTGATGCAAAGCTTCTCCACACTCCGGCTGCATCCTTCAGCTGTGCTCTTAGCACCGGGTCTGTTACCGACGCAAACTGGAGAGAGCCCAGTACCCTCTCTTGTTCCCGTCTTGATATCCTTTCGGAATCTAGAAGTCTCTTGACAGACCCCGCTATCTCCTTCCTTTTCATCATTGGGATGGAGAATCGGTGTGACAATAGGTCCCAGTGAATTCCCAACCACTGGAACCTCTGAGATGGAGAAAGACGAGACTTCTTTCTGTTGATCTTGAACCCTAGATACTCTAGGAACTGAATCACCTGTAGGGAAGCTTGCAAGCATTCTGCCCTGGATGCTGCCCACACCAGCCAGTCGTCCAGGTAGGCTACCACCTGGATCCCTTTTAGGCGTAATTGTTTGAGAGCTGCGCTCGCAAGCTTCGTGAAGATCCTTGGGGCTATGTTTAGCCCGAATGGCATGGCTCTGAAGGCGTATAGTCTTCGTTGTAGCTTGAATCCTAGGTAGGGGGAGAGACGGCGGCTGATTGGAACGTGCCAATAGGCGTCTGACAAATCTATGGAGACGGTAAATGCCCTCTTGGGCAGTAAGGTCCTTATGTGTTGCAGTGTTAACATCTTGAACTTGTAGTTCACTATGAACTTGTTAAGTGGCGACAAGTCCAGAATGACTCTGAGTTTCCCCGAGTCTTTCTTGGGAACACAAAACAGCCTCCCTTGGAATTTGATGGACTTTACCCTTCGGATCACATTTTTCTCCAACAGTTCTTGAATGTACTCCTCCAAAACGGGGGTGGAGTGTTGGAAAAATCGAGGGTACGGGGGCGGAGTGCTGTACCAGCTCCAACCGAGTCCATTCTTGAGCAGGCTGTGGGCCCAGGGTTCGAAGGTCCAGCGATCCCGAAAGTTCTGAAGTCTCCCTCCTACCGGCATCATCTCACTTCGATTGCTGTCCTGCAGTCTTGCCTCCCTGACCGCGACCACCTTTGGATCCCCTTCCCCTTGAGGGGCGTCTAGACGAGCCTCTGGCCGCTCCTCTAGGTTTCGCTCGAAAGGTAGTCGACTGCCCTTCGAACGCTGGGTTGAAAGCCGGGGATTGCGATGACACGGCCTGGGGCACCCATTGGAAAGTGGTCGGGGCTTGGGCCACCATCTGGGGCACCGAAGGCAAAGCCAACTGCTGCTGCTGTTGTCGTTGCTGTCTAAAAGGCCTGGCTGGCCGGGAAGGTAGCCTAGATCTCTTCGTCTTCCCCTTCGGTTGGGGACCCTCGTCGGGGGAAGACTTCCTCTTGAGGGACAGGCCCCACTTCAGGAGAAGATTTCTGTTCTCCGTGGCGGCCTTGTCCACCACCTCCTTGACTGCATCGTTAGGGAAAAGGTCCTTGCCCCAGATGTTGGAGGAGATCAGCTTCCTTGGCTCGTGCCTCACTGTCGCCGAAGCGAACACAAACTCTCTACAGGCCCTCCTCGCCTTGACGAAGCTATAGAGGTCCTTGGTCACCGTGGCCAGATGGGTCTTGGCCACCACCATAAACATCTCGTGGACCTTAGGGTCGCTCGCCATTGTCTCGAGAGTTGTCTGGAGAGACATCGAAGCCGCCAAACGTTCCTTCGTCTCGAGCTCCCTCCGCAGGAGGAAGTCAGACAGCTTAGGGAGGTTCTCGCCGAACTGCCGTCCAGAAATATCGGCGTCCAACTTCCCGACCGAAAAGGTAAGATGAACGTCCTTCCAGTCCTTGTTGTCCATCGGCAGGGCTAGAGACAAGGGCTTACACTCCTCCAAGGAGGGGCATGGCTTGCCAGCCTCGACTGCTTTAAAAACGGCCGCGAACCCCTTCTGCAGAAAGGGGAAAGCTCTAGCCGGAGAAGATACGAAGGAAGGGTGCTTCTTACTCAAAGCAGCAACTTTAGAGTTCGAGAAGCCCCTCTCCTTCATTGCAGATGACAGCAAAGCTTGAGCCTTGGCGTGGTCCATAACGATCACCTCCTTCGGCTCCGTCTCCTCCTTAGACGCCGGCTCCTTCTTCAGACGGACGCAACAGTCCGGATACGCCCCTTTGCTGGGCCAGAATTCCACCTCCTCAAGGGGAACTGAACCCAGTTTCTCCGACATGACGATCTTCCCGACCGTCATCGGCATGTGCTCAGCATATCTCCACGGGTTAGCATCTGAGCACACAGGAAGGTCTTTCACGTTGAGCTTTTTCTGGGGCCCACGTGACGCTGCAAGTCTCTGCATCTGCAGTTCCATTGCAGCCGCCTTCTCACTATTCTCCTTCTGCATCTGTTGGATCATGCCAACGATGGAGGAGAGAGCCTGTCCCAGCTCTGCTGGAAGAGCGGACGAAGTTGAGGGAACAGGTTCAAGGGCCTGAACCGGAGCGGCTGACGGCTCGACAACCTCTTCCTCTTCGGCGTCTGGAGCCTGATCTTCGTCCTGGCCCCCTGCCAGGAGGTCCTCTTCCAGACGTTCGGACACGTCCGACATCCTGTCATCCAGCTGAATGTCCTGCATGGCGACCGCGACTTCAGCATCCACTGAGATCTGGACTAGAGGGATCTCCGGCCGAGGCTGAGGGATCACTGCATCAGTTGAAGCCCTGGGAAAGAGGTAAGCCCTCATCTTCTTACTGGGAAGATAAGGTCCGGAGGTGTTCTTCTGGAAGCCCCTTACCCAGGTACGAAGCTTTTCCCTCGCTGCATCCCTTGACTCCGCCGTCCTAGGGGAATCAAAAGCCTCAGCAATCAGGTTAGTGCATACCGAACATACCTGAGGGTCCCAGTAACGGAGATCATCCTTGGAGGCTGCGCAAGCCGCGTGCCTCCTACACAAATCATGTCCGCAGAAGTTCCTGTTGCGGACGTTGCAGAAGACGCTACTGCACTTCGGATGTTCCTCCTGTAAAAGAAGAAAATTTCCATGAGTATCAGGTGAACTGCATAACACATGGATATATATTAACATATAAAAATAGAAAGGGAAGACACACACTTATGTTTCCCACACAGTCAATTGCTGCAGCCTTCCAGATAATAAAATCAAATGGTTAGTCTTTTCTAGAGTAACCAATGCAAATATTCCCAAAGGAAATAGGTGTAGCTCACACCTAAAGTATGATTTTAAGATACTGGATAATAGACAAGAACGAACTCGCTTTCTATATCTGTAAGGCAACACCAAGGGGCTGTGCAAGGCAACACAAGCATGTTAGAAAACACAGCGTTGTAACACTACCATACTATAGTTTTCTCCCCACTATATACTATACTGGGGAATACTGATACAGTATAGGAGGTAATGTGCCGGCCGGCACTTACCATAGCTAGATCTGAAGTATACAACTTAACGGATTTTGAGCGAAGCGAAAAATCTATTTTTGGGTGAGGTGGCCATGTCGTCCTGATGGAAGTTCCTATAGGGTAGCTTCCTAGGGTATATTACAACTACGGCGATATTCCCAGAGAATTTACCTTAAGGTACCCAGAATTCTAACTCCTGGAGCGAATATCCCTAATGAAAGTACCAGGGATATCGCGAAATATCAGAGGACGTATTCTTGACACGCCACATGGCAATCTGCACCCCGAACAGAGATAACACTTCGAAGGGGTCAATTGGCAAGAAAACGAAAACGAGAAAGAAAAAGGAGAGCCGTTCGCAAGGCTCTCTCTTCTCCCGTTTCGTAAGCGTGCATTGCGCCGATTCTGGCGCCATCTGTATTCCTTTTTGCGTAGCTTAACAACTCGGTGTTTTTTCCTGTGTTTCTCGCAAAATCTTGGATTTAATCGCTTATTATGCTTTCTCCAACTTCGTCTGCCTCTGATAAGTTGAGTATTATTTCTTTTATGTATAAATGTAGGCTCTTGGTAATTTTTAAAGTGATTAATAGTAATTATCTTTGTTACAAGAGCCGTTGCCTACCGGAGGCGTCCTGGACGCTGTCGCTCGCTAGGTATGAGTTTTAGTTAGCCAGAGCGACGTTCCCGGCTGTTTTGCTTTAATAATTTTAGCTATTTAGCGTTACATAGGATTTCCTTATTCGTGCTTTTAGTATTTTTTTGTTTTGGCGAAGTATTCGCCAATTCTGGCCTACGCTAGACCATGTAGCCTAGTCGTTTGACCCTAGTACTTTCCTGCATGATTTTTGGATTTCCGAGTGTTTTAAAATTTTATTGAAGCTTTAGGCAGTTTTATACATTTGAGTTTCGGTGATTTAGGTAATCGATTCTCTTGGTGCCTAGGCTAAGTTGCCTATGGAGCCTTAGTGTACTTTCTCATACTCCCCGGTTGCTTTCTTTTCTTCAGAGAAGGTATGCAATCCCTTTCCCTCTGTTTAAGCCTTGGGCTTAACCCTAGTGGTTTATCTGAATTATCTTTCGATACAACTATATTGGGGTGTTACTGTACCTTCCTGTTCCAGTAAGTCTGGCTTCAGAGAGGGGCAGAACATCAGAGTTTTTAGTCTGAGTCTGTGTTTGCCTGGCTTGGGGTTGAGCTCCCTCGCTAGTCTGACGCAGACATAGGAGGCTTAACCTCCTTAGGTCACTCCCGAAGGTTTCTGTACGAGATGATTCCTTCTTTTGTGATCTAGCAGACTAGTCCTTGTTGCTGTTCTCGGTGGGAGGATAAGATCCTTTCCCCGGGAGTAGCAACACCTTCCTTGCTTTGGTTCAGTGGGGGTTGGCAAGTATTGCTGGTCTCCCTCCTTGGATCTCCCTTAGGCTAAGATGAGTTTTCTTGGCTGCGGGGGATTCTTTACTAAAGCAAGGTTGGTAGGACCCT